>NW_025767074.1:600000-1021860 GCF_003918875.1 Haliotis rubra
GCGACCAAAGATGCCCCTCGTGAAAATTTAAAACCATGAAATCACTGAAAGAATCACGCACGACATAAGACTTCGTTAGAGTCGATCCATTTTCTGTTCTTGTTCTTCCTATCTTTGTTTGGATCTTTCAACACAGCAATGACCATCTCCTGTCCCACTGTCTGTCCCATTTCTCCCACAAACCCGGTGTAAATCTCCCATATGTCAGTGTAAATATCCCGAACACCAGTGTAAATCTCCCACAGGTCAGTGTAAATATTCCGCACCCCGGTGTAAACTCTCCCACATGTCAGTGGAAATATTCCGCACCCCGGTGTAAATCTCCCACATGTCAGAGTAAATATCCCGCACCCCAGTGTGAATCTCCCCCATATATCTCCCACATGTCAGTATCAATCTCCCGATTGACTGAACCCAGAGTGAACCTCTCACATGTCAGTATCAATCGTCCAACTGAACCCAGTGTGAATCTCCCACATGTCAGTATCAATCTCCCAACTGATCCCAGCGTGAATCTGCCAACTGATCCCAGTGTCAATCTCCCACATACCAGTGTGAATATCTCACATCCACGTGTGAATCTCCCACACATCAGTGTCAATCTCCCAACTGATCCCAGTGTAAATCTCCCCAACCCAGTGTGAATATCCCACACAACAGTGTGGATCTCCTACCTGCCACCTCGACTCTCCCTCACCTCAATGTGAATCTCCCACATCCAGTGTGAATCTCCCATATGCCAATGTGAATCTCCCACATCTAAGTGTGAATGTCGCACAACATCCAGTGTGAATCTCCCACAACCCAATGTGAATTTCCCACATCCCAGTGTGAATCTCCCACATCCCAGTGTGAATCTCCCACATCCCAGTGTGAATCTCCCACATCACAGTGTGATCTCAGTGTTCATTCTCGCATATCTCAGAGTGAATATCCCACATCCTAGTGTAAATCTCCCACATCCCCAAAGTTTGAATCTCCCACACCCAAGTGTCAATGTCAATCTCCCACACATTCCAGTGTCAATCTCCCACACATCCCAGTGTGAATCTCCCACATCCCAGTGTCATTCTCGCATATCTCAGAGTGAATATCCCACATCCTAGTGTAAATCTCCCATATCCAAATGTGAATCTCCCACATCCAAGTTTGAATCTCCCACACCCAAGTGAATCTCCCACCCAAGTGTCAATCTCCACATCCCAGTGTCATTCTCGCATATCTCAGTGAATCACATCTCCCACATCCCACCCAGTGTCATTCTCCCACATCCCAGTGCATATCTCAGAGTGAATATCCCACATCCTAGTGTAAATCTCCCATATCCAAATGTGAATCTCCCACATCCAAGTTTGAATCTCCCACACCCAAGTGTCAATCTCTCACACCCCAGTGTCAATCTCCCACATCCCAGTGTCATTCTCGCATATCTCAGAGTGAATATCCCACATCCTAGTGTAAATCTCCCATATCCAAATGTGAATCTCCCACATCCAAGTTTGAATCTCCCACACCCAAGTGTCAATCTCTCACACCCCAGTGTCAATCTCCCACATCCCAGTGTCATTCTCCCATATCCGAGTATGAATCTCCCACATCCCAGTGTCATTCTCGCATATCTCAGAGTGAATATCCC
Source organism: Haliotis rubra (assembly GCF_003918875.1). Taxonomy (NCBI): domain Eukaryota; kingdom Metazoa; phylum Mollusca; class Gastropoda; order Lepetellida; family Haliotidae; genus Haliotis; species Haliotis rubra. The sequence continues at coordinate 601,637 of NW_025767074.1, forward strand.
ACATCCCAGTGTCATTCTCCCATATCCGAGTATGAATCTCCCACATCCCAGTGTCATTCTCGCATATCTCAGAGTGAATATCCCACATCCCAGTGTCATTCTGGCATATCTCAGAGTGAATATCCCACATCCTAGTGTAAATCTCCCATATCCAAATGTGAATCTCCCACATCCAAGTTTGAATCTCCCACACCCAAGTGTCTATCTCCCACGCCCCAGTGTCAATCTCCCACATCCCAGTGTCATTCTCCCATATCTCAGAGTGAATCTCTCTCATCACAGTGCGAATCTCCCACATGCCAGTATGAATGTCCCACCACATCTCAGTGAGAATCTCCCACCACCTCTCAGTGTTAATATCTGCCCCAAGGACTTTCTTTATGCTCACAGAAAATACCTGCGACAAGTTGAAAAATAAGTTATACAGTAGGGACTGTAAAAAAATTCAAATTATTTGCTTGAATGATTATAAAAAACAACATTTGATACCAAAAGCATTGTGCCCTACACTTAAGCCCTAAGCTTTATCCCACGCCACAAACCTAATGAAAGACGTTATCCACAGGACGCAATTTGCCACTAAACGTGGTGACCATATCTGGCCCCATGGTACTGGGCTCCCCTCCAGGTGGATCTGTGTCTTTATGCATACGAGTCAGAAACGTTCAACTGGATTGTCAAAACACGGGAATTTGGCAAAAGGTTTACCTTAATCTTCATGTGTATTGATTGGTGACATAGCAAATCCCATTCCACTTATTTACCTGCCTTATGGTGGAAACGAAATAAATGAATATCATCTGTTTCATATTGAGATCTATACGTACAGTCACATGAAATAAGAAAAGGCATGTTTCAACTTCCAAATAGTGAACCTTAATTCCAGCAGCAGCCTTGGTTGTCTGTATTTCACAACTCTGATGTACAATCGATTATGTTCTTCAGATGAAGATTTCAAAGACATTTCACATACGACTCTTGCTCAAAGGATGTTTGATCAGGATAACAACATTCAAGACTCACGACGAACTTTCCAAACGTTGCATAATACCTTCGATATGTGGCAGACATTTTAAATTTGACGCATCGTTGACCAGAATGATCTCGGAAGCAATTTCCAATGTTGACTGGCGCCATAATATACTCTAAAACTGGAGAAGGGCATAATGAAATAATAATGTTGGAATAAAGTAGGAGAAGAAAGGTTTTACCATAAAGATCTGACGCCAGAATATTTATGTCAGTAAAACGTAGCACCCAGGCACATCGTGCCGCTAGCAGTAGTGTCATACACGTGCGTTGGGTGTAATTCCTGAGTTTGACATTTTCAGAGAAGGTCAATTAATCTCCCGGGACCATCATGGATGTCCTTGCTGATTCTGCTTATCATGCAGTTGTGACTGACTTCATTCCATTCATTGTTTGTGCATGAAACAAGCGATGCAGCCTCTGCAACACGCAGGCTGTTGACTTCCTGGAAATTGTCAGAAGTTAACGTGTAGGGGCAAATACGTTCGATGCTTCACAGTCTGTGACGGGCAGACTATGGAACAGGAACCAACAAACTCCCAAAATGTTGACGCTCGACCTCGTTCGTGGTGTCCCAGGTCACCGTGAAGGGTGCCTTATCGATTGATTTGAAACCTAGCTCCATGTAATTGACCTTAAACGGCGCACGAAATGGCTGCAAATCAAACTTTCATCATGCTTCTGGAAAACGAGTTATGGGTCAGTCCATTAGAAGTAGTCGACACACAGCTCGCCCCGACGACCACGTGTTGTGACCTTCATTACAAATTGTCGTATTGGTAACAAACGTCATTGTTTGGACAACATCGGAACTGGCGTGGTCGTCACGTGTCAGGTTTTGTTGTCGTGTGTAGCGACGTCGAAATTAACGTCAACCTGTTAGTCACCTCATACGACAAACAGGTGCTGCTGACGACCAGTGCTAATTCAAGGACATTAACTGGTGTTTTGTCTCCAAGGTATAAGTCTTACAGCTCCATATTATTCAGAAATATGTATACACTTAAGGAGTTGTATTAGTGGTTGAAGAAATTTGTACGTTAGGTAAACCATTTTAGACGTTACATCTACAATTAACACTCCGAATATACGTCCCAGCTCATTCTCCCATACTAAGTACCTTTTTCTTGTAATAGGACCAAAACAGACCTTCCTTACAATATTTGTCGTATTGTAACAAACGTCATTGGATTGCACAACGTCGGAACTGGGGTGGTCGTCACGACGTGTCATGTTTTGTGGTCGTGTCTAGCGACGTCGAAATGAACGTCAACCTGGGACGTCATGACAGACGTGGTGTTGGATCAGTCGAGGTGTTGCATGGCGTCACTGTGACGCATACTTCGAATCCTGGTAAGCTCCGGATCCTGTCTCTTAATGTATGTGGTTTACGCACTAGACTCTTAAACCCTGATTTTGTTCACCACATAAACCAATATGATGTCCTGTGCCTCACTGAAACAAAGCTCTGTGACTTTGATGATGTTGAAATCGAGAATTTTAAAATATTCTCTAACAACAGAGGGAATGCCGGAGTTAAACGTGCGTCTGGAGGGATTCTCATTGCCGTGAAAGACAGTATGCAACAATATGTGTCGTTTGAACAGGCGACAAATGAATATGTAGCATGGTGCACAATTGAAAGCAAATTTCTCAAACTTGAGGAAGATTTCATTCTAGGCTGTGTGTATATACCACCAGAAGGAAGCAAGTTCTATAACAACGACGTGTTTACTGCATTGGAGTCTGATATCATTGACAGGTGTAGTAAAAGTAAATTTGTATGTGTTACTGGTGACTTTAACTCGCGTACTAAAACACTAAATGACTATATAGAAATTGATGACTTCATTGCCGAGCACATGATGGATGTTGATTTAATCCACTCAAGAATAGACACTTTCCGAGCCATGGATATTCCTATACAGCGAGTTTCATTGGACAGTACAGTAAACGCACACGGGTACAAACTGTTAGAAGTTTGTAAGAACACGGGCGTCTGTATAGTTAACGGTCGAGTTGGTTCAGACCGGGAGACAGGTAGCCTCACCTGTAAGAACGCTAGTGTTGTCGACTACTGTCTGGCGACAGCTGAATTATTTCCCATTATAGGCAACTTTGTAGTATCAGAGTATGATAAAACATTCTCTGACATTCACTGTGCCCTAAATCTGACGCTTAATGTGACCCCTACTACGACCAATCCAACCACAAGCGGCAATGTACTGAACACCCGCACAGTGAAGGTTAACAAATGGGACAATGAAAAAAGTTCTCAATATATACATTGTATAGACTCTACATATGTTGAAAACCTGTGTGATGAAATCAACAATGTGACGAAGGATGATTTACAAGAATCTATTGATAAATTTACCAACTCTATTTGCGACAAATTAACATCTGCCGCTTAATCCACTTTCGGTTGTAAACGCACTTTTTATAAAACAAAAAATTCAAAACCATGGTTCGATTATAAATGTAAATCGGCAAGAAAACAATACCACAAAAGTAAAAGGGCATTTGGAAAACAGCCTTCCAAGGCAAACCACGATCTTTTTATATCGGCTTGTAAAAAATACAACAAAACCCTCAAAATGTCTAGCGCGGCTTACAAAAAGCAGTGTGCCGACAAACTTCGTTTGGCCAAAAAAACAGACCCCAAGTCGTTCTGGGGTATCCTAAAATCTTTCTCAACAAAACGTAAAAATAACAATATTGAGTTGGATAAACTTTTCAATCATTTTAAGTGCATGAATGAAGTGGATGTAGTTGATGATGTAACTCTTGACACGAGCGGGCTTGGTGATTGTGAAATGTTAGATAAACCTATTACTGAGAATGAAATTGCATGTGCTGTGAAAGCCTTTAAAAACGACAAGGCTTGTGGGCTTGATTGTGTTTACAACGAATACATAAAATCTTCGCTTGGTGTAATGATGCCTGCATACGTAAATCTTTTTAATTGTGTTTTAAACAATGGTGTAGTACCTGAAGCTTGGGTAACAGGTTATATAACACCAATTTTCAAAGGCAAGGGGGACCCATCAAATCCTGATTACTACAGGGGTATTACCATTGTAAGCTGCTTGGGCAAACTATTCACCTCAATTATCTCGGACAGGCTTCAAAATTACTCAGAGTCCATTGAATTGATAAATAAATCACAGGCAGGCTTCCGTAAATCCTTTTCAACTATAGATCACGTTTACGTACTTAAATCACTCATCGACATATACAAAAATCTTAGCAAGAAATTATACTGCGCCTTCATTGATTTTAGCAAAGCTTTTGACAGTGTTTGGAGAAATGGGTTATGGATGAAATTGATCAAAGCTAATGTAAGTAATAAATGTTTTATAGTTATTCATAATATGTATCAGCAAATCAAATCATGTGTTAAACTTAACAATGTCATGTCACCCCTATTCTCATGTAACACTGGTGTTAGACAGGGGGAGAATTTATCACCGTTTTTATTTGCTTTGTACATAAATGATCTTGAATCCTTCCTGTGTGAAAACAATGTACAAGGCCTTACTATTGTAAATAGCTTAATTAATGAACAACTTGGTATGTATATTAAGCTACTGGTTTTATTATATGCAGATGATACTGTTCTACTAGCAGAAAACGCAGAAGATTTGCAGTTAGCTTTGGATAGATTCTCAGAATACTGTGTTTTATGGAAACTTAAAGTTAACATTAACAAAACTAAGATTATGATATTTTCAAAAGGCTATGTTAGGAATAAACATAAGTTTCTAATTTTTAATGATGAAATTGAGGTTGTTCGAGAATATCTATATTTGGGAATATTGTTTAATGCTAATGGTAAATTCACAAAGGCAATTAAGAGACTTTCGGAACAAGCATCGAGAGCCATGTTTTCCATCTTTAAAATTATCCGAAAACTACAAATACCAATCGATTGTCAACTAAAACTTTTTGATCAATGCATCTTGCCAATCCTACTTTACAGTTCGGAAGTGTGGGGCTATGAAAATTCAATCATCTTGGAAAGAACGCACTTAAAGTTTTGTAAATATATTCTTAAAGTAAAACAATCTACCCCAAATTTTATGGTTTATGGTGAATTAGGCAGATATCCTATTGATGTTCATATAAAAGTAAAAATCATCAGCTACTGGTGTAAAGTTACAACTGAAACTAGTAAATTTCCCCACATTCTTTATAACATTATGAAATTTAGATCATCTCTCCAGAATGCTGATTTCGACCAACTAAAAGCAGTCCAAAATATTCTTCAAAACGTCGGGCTCTCCTATATTTGGCAATCTCAAAAGTTCCCTAGCATCGACTGGTTGAAACATCATGTCAAAAATTCATTAATTGACCAGTTCAAACAATCATGGTATGCTGATGCCCAAAATTCATCTAAAGGAAAATATTATCATCTATATAAAACCTCACTTACTTTAGAACCTTATCTTCTAGATCTACCATCAAAATTTCGTATCTGGTTAACAAAATTAAGAACTTCTAATCATAGATTACCCATTGAAACGGGACGATGGTTTAATATTAATCTAGAAAACAGAACATGTACAATTTGTAAAAATAATATTATTTGTGACGAGTATCATGCTATTTTATCATGTACACAGCTTAATGTCGAACGTAAGAAGATTCTTCCCTCTTATTTCTGTAATAATCCACATATGGACAAATTTATCTCACTTATGAAATCAAACTATACCCCACTCCTATTGAAACTTTCACTTTTGCTAAAACTGTGCTTAGCCACTTCTAAATCAAAATACCTACCCATATGATATTGTATTTAAACGACTGTATGTTCTCTATATCATTCTGTATGATTTTCGAGAATAAACAATTCTGTTCTGTCATACCTCCAACGTTTCTGAAGCCAATGTCACTGGAGAACATTGTAGGCGGTTTTGCAACTGTTGTCGCAATCAGGTCATTTGTGGAAAGTAGTTACTTCGTTAATGTCCATTTTAATTTACGTGACGTTTGTTTCCAGCGTTACACGACATTTCCACGACGTTTTATGACACAAGACACACACAGCAAACAAAAACGTCATTTGAGTTGCCGTTTCCGAACATGTATTTAAAGCTGAGAATTGTTTTGTTATCATGTGTGGAACAGAAACCTGTATACTAACTGTATGATTACAGTTCTTCAATAGTGGTTATTGAGTATGGGGAAATTGATGTGTACACAAGACGCTGAATATGTGTTTCTGATCATTATGTATTAAGCACTATAGATTGATGTATAACTACAGAATTATGAAAGTTTTTACTTTGGCTTTAACGCCGCAAGCAGTAATATTCTAGCTACGTTCTGAACCATACAATCAAAAGATTATACTGAACAGAATTTGGATGGAATTACTATGAATGTATTCATTATGCTATTTACACTACTGGGGGCACGGGGGCGGTGGGGTAGCCTAAGGGTTAAAGCGTTCGCTCGTCACGCCGAAGACCCGGGTTCGATTCCCACATGGATACAATGCGTGAAGCTCATTTCTGGTGTCCCCCGCCGTGATATGGTTCGAATAATGCTAGATGAGGCGTAAACCCATACTCACTTACTCACTCACTGGGGGCACGGGGCCCAGTCGTTTCAGGCGCCGCAATTAGCTAGGCAGAGTTTCCTCCCCTGGCCATGCTGAAACCTTGACGATGGGTTCGAATCCAGGTTCGCTCCGATTATGGTGCTCGGTTTGTCAGCATGATGACCGTGCCTGTGTCTTTTTAGCAGGTGGTAAGCGTCTCGACCTGAATCCGCCGTGGTAAAACTGGAGCGCTGCAAAAAGTGGCGTTGAACCCAACTCACTCACTCACACACTATTTACACTATTGCTACAACCCTTAACTTTTCCGAATCGGAATATTAAGTTACCCAAACAACTTTAGACGTACGTCCCCAACGTAATTACGCCCTAAAGTTCTAATTACATAGGACGGTGGGGTTCGCCCGTCAAGCCGAAGATCCAGGTTCGATTCTCCACATGAGTGCAATGTGTCAAGTCCATTTCTCATGTCCCAGCCGTAATACTGCTTGAATAATGCCAAAAGCGGCATAAAACTAAACTCATTCACTCAATTTTCATAAAGTTTCAGTTTCAGACGGAAGAACGCCGTTAAGAGTCAAGAACGCTTATACCATACAGTATTTCTTCTTCAGACATTTCGGGAATTCTTGCGAGTGAGGGCATGTTGAAACTGCGTGATTCTGAAGTTACACTGACAAGTGAGACCTTGAACAGACTACGATACAAAAACGTTGATAAAATAACTGCGCAGTCCACATGTGCATTGTCAAAGTCATTCAGCAGCAAATGGCTCTTTGAAGGACAAGAACTGAATATTTATGTTTACAATTTACTTTGTGACCGAACAAAAACGTCGTACAAGAGTTCGAAATAGGGTGTTTCTCCTGCCATCATATTTGTCAGAAACTATCGGTATCTGAAGACTGTTTCTGAGACTTCACCACAACAGAGCTTGAAGGTGATGAAAGATCAGTGATGATATTACCATTGATCAAATACATTTTCTAACCAGCACGATGGGACTTTTGTTGAAGCCAGCATTAAAGAAATGTGTTCTCTACAGAAGATATATGCAGTATCACCACTGAATGCTTAAAAGGATTCACCAAAGCAAAGTTATCCAAATACGTTTTGTGCACATGTCTGGTATGGTGATCTTATACATATATCAAAGTATGTGACTAGGCGAGGTAGAGTTATCTATTTCTGTCATTTCCCAATCTTGTTGATAAAGGGGCGGTGGGGTACCCGAGTGGTTAAAGCGTTCGCTCGTCACGCTGAAGACCCGGGTTCGATTCCCCACATGGGTACACTGTGTGAAGCCCATTACTGGTATGCCCCGCCGTGATATTGCTGGAATATTGCTAATAGCGGCGTAAAACCCAACTCACTGACTCACTCACTCACGCTGAAGACCCGGGTTCGATTCCCCACATGGGTACAATATGTGAAGCTCATTTCTGGTGTTCCCCGCCGTGATATTACTGGATATTCCTACCACTGACGTAACACTATACTGACCACTCACTTGGTCCTATTACAAGAAAATAGGCATTCGGTATGGGAGAATTAGCTAGGATTCGGAGTGTTACTTGCAGGTGTAATCACAAAAATGTTTTACCTAACGTACAAATTTCTTCCACCACTAATATCACGCGTCGAGTGTCTGCATATTTGTTACTAATATAAAGCGCTGAGACTGTAGAATACCATAGCATAGAGACAAAACGTCCGTTAATGTCCTTGAGTTAGGATTGGTCGTCAGCAGCACATGCTTGTCGTAAGAGGTGACTCCGGTGTTAATGGTCATTGACGTGCTTAATATGTGTCGAGGTATTTCATTTGCGCAGAAAACAGTGAAGATTCGGGTTATAATTGGTCTTCACCAACCAATGCTTGTCGTAAGAGGTGACTAACGGGATCGGGTGGTGAGACTGGCCGATTTGGTTGACATATGTCACCGTATCCCACATTATTTACAAGGTCTGTACGTGTGGAGGAGATAATACACACAACAACCCACAATTTACTGGGTCTGTATGTGTGGAGGAGATAATACACCCAAAAACATACACATTACTGGGTCTGTATGTGTGGAGGAAATAATACACCCAACAACATACACATTACTGGGTCTGTACGTGTGGAGGAGATAATACACACAACAACCCACAAGTTACTGGGTCTGTACGTGTGAAGAAATAATACACACAACAACCCACAATTTACTGGGTCTGTACGTGTGGAGGAGATAATACACACAACAACCCACAATTTACTGGGTCTGTACGTGTGAAGAAATAATACACACAACAACCCTCAATTTACTGGGTCTGTAGGTGTGGAGGAGATAATACACACAACAACCCACAATTTACTGGGTCTGTACGTGTGGAGGAGATAATACACACAACAACCCACAATTTACTGGGTCTGTACATGTGAAGAGATAATACACACAACAACCCACAATTTACTGGGTCTGTACGTGTGGAGGAGATAATACACACAACAACCCACAATTTACTGGGTCTGTACATGTGAAGAGATAATACACACATCAAACCACAATTTACTTGGTCTGTAGGTGTGGAGGAGATAATACACACAACAACCCACAATTTACTGGGTCTGTAGGTGTGGAGGAGATAATACACACAACAACCCACAATTTACTGGGTCTGTACGTGTGGAGGAGATAATACACACAACAACCCACAATTTACTGGGTCTGTAAGGAGATAATACACACAACAACCCACAATTTACTGGGTCTGTACGTGTGGGAGAGATAATACACACAACAACCCCCACAATTTACTGGGTCTGTACGTGTGGAGGAGATAATACACACAACAACCCACAATTTACTGGGTCTGTACATGTGTGGAGATAATACACACAACAATACTGGGTCTGTATAATACACACAACAACCCACAATTTACTGGGTCTGTACGTGTGGAGGAGATAATACACACAACAACCCACAATTTACTGGGTCTGTACGTGTGGAGGAGATAATACACACAACAACCCACAATTTACTGGGTCTGTACGTGTAGAGGAGATAATACACACAACAACCCACACATTACTGGGTCTGTACAGGAGATAATACACACAACAACCCACACTTTACTGGTCTGTAGTGGAGGAGATAATACACACAACAACCCACAATTTACTGGGTCTGTACGTGTGGAGGAGATAATACACACAACAACCCACAATTTACTGGGTCTGTACGTGTGGAGGAGATAATACACACAACAACCCACAATTTACTGGGTCTGTACGTGTGGAGGAGATAATACACACAACAACCCACAATTTACTGGGTCTGTACGTGTGAAGAGATAATACACACAACAACCCACAATTTACTGGGTCTGTGGAGGAATACGTGTGGAGGAGATAATACACACAACAACCCACAATTTACTGGGTCTGTACATGTGGAGGAGATAATACACACAACAACCCACAATTTACTGGGTCTGTACTGGTGTGTGGAGGAGATAATACACACAACAACCCACAATTTACTGATAATACACACAACAACCCACAATTTACTGGGTCTGTACGTGTGGAGGAGATAATACACACAACAACCCACAATTTACTGGGTCTGTACATGTGGAGGAGATAATACACACAACAACCCACAATTTACTGGGTCTGTACGTGTGAGGAGATAATACACACAACAACCCACAATTTACTGGGTCTGTACATGTGAAGAGATAATACACACAACAACCCACAATTTACTGGGTATGTGCGTGTGGAGCGATAATACACACAACAACCCACAATTTACTGGGTCTGTACATGTGGAGGAGATAATACACACAACAACCCACAATTTACTGGGTCTGTACACAACAACCCACAATGTACTGAGGAGATAATAATACACACAACAACCCACAATTTACTGGGTCTGTACATGTGGAGGAGATAATACACACAACAACCCACAATTTACTGGGTCTGTACATGTGGAGGAGATAATACACACAACAACCCACAATTTACTGGGTCTGTACGTGTGGAGGAGATAATACACACAACAACCCACAATTTACTGGGTCTGTACGTGTGAGGAGATAATACACACAACAACCCACAATTTACTGGGTCTGTACATGTGGGTCCAGAGGAGATAATACACACAACAACCCACAATTTACTGGGTCTGTACATGTGAGGAGATAATACACACAACAACCCACAATTTACTGGGTCTGTACGTGTGGAGGAGATAATACACACAACAACCCACACAATTTACTGGGTCTGTACGTGTACTGGAGGACATGTGATAATACACAACAACCCACAATTTACTGGGTCTGTACATGTGGAGGAGATAATACACACAACAACCCACAATTTACTGGGTCTGTACGTGAAGAGATAATACACACAACAACCCACAATTTACTGGGTCTGTACCACACACAACAACCCACACATTACTGGGTCTGTACGTGTGAGGAGATAATACACACAACAACCCACAATTTACTGGGTCTGTACATGTGGAGGAGATAATACACACAACAACCCACAATTTACTGGGTCTGTACGTGTGGAGGAGATAATACACACAACAACCCACAATTTACTGGGTCTGTACGTGTGAAGGAGATAATACACACACAACAACCCACAATTTACTGGGTCTGTACATGTGAGGAGATAATACACACAACAACCCACAATTTACTGGGTCTGTACATGTGTGAGGAGATAATACACACAACAACCCACAATTTACTGGGTCTGTACATGTGAAAGGAGATAATACACACAACAACCCACAATTTACTGGGTCTGTACATGTGAAGGAGATAATACACACAACAACCCACAATTTACTGGGTCTGTACATGTGAAGCGATAATACACACAACAACCCACAATTTACTGGGTCTGTACATGTGAAGCGATAATACACACAACAACCCACAATTTACTGGGTCTGTACATGTGAAGATAGAGATAACACACTGGGTCTGTACACAACAACAACCACAAATTACTGGGTCTGTACATGTGAAGCGATAATACACACAACAACCCACAATTTACTGGGTCTGTACATGTGAAGCGATAATACACACAACAACCCACAAATTACTGGGTCTGTACATGTGAAGGAGATAATACACAATAACAACCCACAATTTACTGGGTCTGTACATGTGGAGGAGATAATACACACAACAACCCACAATTTACTGGGTCTGTACATGTGGAGGAGATAATACACACAACAACCCACAATTTACTGGGTCTGTACGTGTGAGGCGATAATACACACAACAACCCACAATTTACTGGGTCTGTACATGTGAAGGAGATAATTTACTGGGTCTGTACGTGTGAGGAGATAATACACACAACAACCCATTTTACTGGGTCTGTACATGTGAAGCGATAATACACACAACAACCCACAATTTACTGGGTCTGTACGTGTGGAGAGATAATACACACAACAACCTACACATTACTGGGTCTGTACGTGTGGAGGAGATAATACACACAACAACCCACAATTTACTGGGTCTGTACGTGTGGAGGAGATAATACACACAACAACCCACAATTTACTGGGTCTGTACGTGTGGAGGAGATAATACACACAACAACCCACAATTTACTGGGTCTGTACATGTGGAGGAGATAATACACACAACAACCCACAATTTACTGGGTCTGTACGTGTGGAGGAGATAATACACACAGCGTACTGTACATAATGACCCTTCAGTTATAGGATCTCACCATCTGGGGCACAAGACAAGCAATCAGGAACTTCTACATACGAGAACCATAAAGACGTGTATATCAACACGGAACATGCTCATAACGAATTATTTCTGTTTGAATAGTAGCAGCAATATTCTCTCTCCAGGTATTTTGTGAGACATATAACTCGCCAGAATCTGTATAATTTACACAATCAGCATAGGAATTGCATCGTCCTTGCTTAACATTACGAAGTTATCATAGTCTCAGTAACATGATAACAAGAAATAATGCATGCTAATAAGTGTTTGATATTATGCAATAGCATGGGGAAACAGCTTGATGTTGTCAGGGAGATGACTAAACAAACTGGTATTCTATTACAGTCTATCAGTTTCGTTATTAAAACATCGCACACTGGCAACAGAGATAGCATCGTGACTGGAACTAACACATGGTGGTTTCCTCTCACTTCTACAAGAGTCCCAGACAATCATGCTCAGGATCACTACGATGCAGTTTGCTTCCACTCTACAATAAAACACATCAGATAGGTACTATTATCGTTGATTATGTCAGTAATTAGGCCATATGTCCTTGTGCACTAGTGGGTGAGTATGGCTTTACGCCGCTTCGATATTCCATCCTGGCGGGGGACACCAGAATTGTGCTTCACACATTGTACCCATGTGGGGAATCGAACCCGGGGTTTCGCCGTGACGTGCGAACGCTTTAACCACTAGGCTACCCCATCACCACGGTGCATTAACACATATACAAATACATAATTTCCCTTGACATATTTTGCAACTTTCATAAGAAAATGCGGCTTACTATTTAATGTAATGTGTAGATTTTCATTTCATAGGAGTCAACAGGCATATATACTACCCATCAAAAGTTTAGACCCACCTAAAGCACTCACTATATGTTATATAAATATATATATGGATATTACATCGAAGATGAATTTCTCCACTAACTTGGGGGAACCAACTGCAAACTTTGGATCATGCATCAAATTACTGAAAAGCATATTGTACAAATATTGTTTATGTGAACAGCTGCGTTTTGGTGTAAAGCTTTGTTAAGAATTCGCCAATTTCCACTCTTTTCAACCTTACGAATTTGTTTTACAATACATTAGTTCATGTGTAAACAGTACCTTTAATCTGAATGGAATATTTTGCAAAATCAGGTTTAGTACAGTTGACTGAAGTAAGTGGCTACAGTTATCTTCTAAACTTTTGATGGGTAGTATATGTTTTTTTATGTTCTACTGGACATTGGCCCTAGAATCAGTTCTCGGTTCATTCTCAGAGGGAACCTTCTATTGGTAGTCACGAAGATTCCATTGAGAGATTCAATTGATTAATGTATCGGTAAACCTCGTTTATGCTGTAGGTCATTTTTTGTCATTACAACTATGGGTTGATAGGGACGTATCCCTGAGTCCCCAATGGACTGATACTACGAACAACGATCCACGATGGCGAGGGACGACGACATTAAGAAAACTAAGCTGTTACTACACCGAACATTGTAGCTCGTGGCGAACTTGGGAGATATTCTTTGAATGTCAATAAATATATTAAGATAACCAAATACTGGATCAGATGTACAAGTCAAAGGGAGAATGTAATTTTGCATTATGTATATAAGTATCAGTTTAGTTTAGCTGCTGGGCACTAAAAGTTAAAACCTTATTGTTCACTTATGTTTTTAGGACAGGTGTGGATGGACCAGCCTGTTGTCAACGTGCAGCAGATTCTAACTGAATTTAAACAGAGATGAATTTTTCATTGACGTTCAAAATTGGGTATCAGACCTTCGTAAATACAGTATTGTATTGTATTCCAAACTTGATATGTACAGACAAATTAAGGTACATGTTTCTGAAGATAAATTATTTTAGTGTAGTCAAAGTAAAAGCTTACTGTATTGCATTGTGTAAGTTCCGCTGCTCCAACCATAACCTAATGATTGAGTATGGAAGACGTCTCAAACTTGACCGCAAAGATCGTCTCTGCCCATTCTGTGTTAGACCTACTATTGAATCTGAACTACACTTCTGTCTTGAATGTCCATTTTATCACGACCTGAGATCAGATCTCTTGCAAGAATTTTTTTCCATCTTGCAACACGCTTATCTTATGATTCACATAAAAAAAATGTTATTATAAACAATCTTGCCGAATATATTTTTGAGCACAGAAGAAACGAAAAAAATATTTTCATCATGTTGATGCTATCAATGTCCATTATAATAGTGCATTAAACATAACACCTGTATGTGTGAATGACGTGGCGCTTTGTCAACGTATTGTAGCACTAATTTATATGCATAATGGGCCGGTGGCCCCTTTATCGGAATAAGCTCTCTCTCACTTAGTGGCCGACCATGACTACCCGATTCATTTGAATGCATCTTACTGTACATTATTTATACTAAATTGTGGTACAGATTAGGTAGGGATGTTGTTGTGGATGCTAAAGCAGAATTGGTCGGAAACAATAATTTTATTATCCAAACCAATGACACTTAGAAGTCTGGAAACTGTATTGATCTGTTTGTGAAACACTTTGCTTTAGTTCATGTTTCATGTTCCATTTTGCTTTTATTTTTCTAAATTTGAATTTGTACACTCATGGCTCGGATTCATTACCAGTTCACTTGTTGTAACCATTAGGCCTCTATTCCTAGAGCTGTTGATGCCTAGGAAATGGCGAATATTCGTCGAGCAAGAGCGAGGGAGGATGCTTGTAGGGAAGTTAATCAGGTTATTTGATGTTCCTCATGGTATCAAGACTACACAATAGTCTTCATTGGAAGTACATAATGTGTGGTAGTCTGGTTACTTGTTGCCAACATGCTCTCTCTCTCTCTCTCTCTCTCTCTCTCTCTCTCTCTCTCTCTCTCTCTCTCTCTCTCTCTCTCTCTCTCTCTCTCTGTCGGATCTATATATAAACTGACGTTCAAAAGAAAGTACACACCTGATTCTTTGGTAAAATATTTTCTCTAAAAACAGCATTAATATTTAAAAAGTGTTTTGATTCTGCCTTGTCACAAACATTGTGCAAGTGTTTCCAAAACACCACAATTACAACAATTACAACATTGCTAGCAAAATAGTTATGGTTTGAATAGTCTCAAAACACCAGGTGTTTACTTTTGTATATACATGTATGTCAGTATATTACATTGATTATTGTGTTGCATTGAGAGTAAAGAAAAGATTCATAGCTATTTGAGATGACAGACTGACTGACTGAGTTTGGTTTTACGCCGCTTTTAGCAATATTCTAGCAACATCACGGCGGGGAACACCAGAAATGGGCTTCACACATTGTACCCATGTGGGGATTCGAACTCGTGTCTTCGGCGTGACGAGCCAACGCATTAACCACTAGGCTACCCCACCGGCCCTATTTGATATGAATGATAATATATGCTGATTAGGTCTCAGAACCTAATTCTGTGTCTGATATTTCATATCAGAATCAATTAAATATCGCCTAACATTGTATCATCATCTGTGCAGGTATTCATGTAGAAAGAACAATACATTTTGTAATATTAGAACTATAAGACAACTGCTTGTAAATAACCGGGTTTTGACCAACACATTCACCGATGGGTGATACGACCATGGCCTTTTGGGTACAACTACTCACAATCAAACAAGCCGAGGGATTCTACCTTCTAATCAATAGAACATAAATTCTAGGAAAACATGTTAACACATACATCGTAGTTGTGGTGTCATGTGGTTCTGTGCATAGAGCTCTGGTCACAAAATATCAGGGGAAGTTAAGCAACATTGTGCGTGGAGAGTCTTGGATGTGTGACCATGTTTGGCAGCATGATTCCAGAGAGTTTCTGGGACTTCAGTCGTGCCACACAACGAAGAACATGTGATATAAGCAAGTGCGTTTGTTCCAAATTGCTTACTCTTCACCCAGCAGAAAATGGGTACCCGGTGGGATAAGTCATGTGAATATTAACCTTCAAGCAGCTTGGGTCATCCGGGGTAATAATGTGTTAGCACTTTGAGCAAGTGCCTGGTACATGGAAAAGGCGCATTATATTTTTTTATTTATTATTAGTAGCGGTAGTTGATGAAGCCTCCCGATCCCGTTAGTCGCCTTTTACGACAAGCATGGGCTGCTGAAGACCAATTCTAATCCGGATCTTCACGCGTGTGCAAAATCACAGTCACGATGTTGATAGACTCCTGAATATTACCGATACATGAAAGGATTCACTTTACAGCTATATACCGGAATCAAAACATTTTTCTGTAAATTAGAAGACAGTCATAGCAGGAGATGTGCGGGTTAGACATGGCAAAGACGTGAAATTTGTGGAATTGAGATTGGGTGCGTCGGTATTTGTTCCGGAGTTTAGAGACGGAGGTATTGTATTATTGTAGGTACATTTGATACCGAAACGTAGACAAAGGGTCACGTGGCCTGATAACTCAAGGTTACAGACAAGCAACAAATGAGGCTTCGTCACTATGGATTAGGATTTTCCGATGTAACGTACTGATGTGAGTAGCCTGCATAGGTGGGCGTCACTTAACTAACTCGGTAACAAGTGCAGGTGACATTTAATTTTTTTAACGCCACACTCAATATTCCAGCGGTCTGTAAAAATCTTATTCTGTAATTTCAGTATATGTCTCATAGGCCATGCGTTAGCTGTTCAATACACCGTACTCAACGCTTTCCCCACTGAAATCAATTCAGGACCAGACAGACCAGTGATCAATATTGGAAGCAATTATCCCCGGGGTAGAAGACACAATCACCCATGTCAACAAACCAGACCTCCCAATACGTTACGTCGCGTCATTCCCCAAGCTTACTTTTGAATCTGCGTGCGTGCGTCTGTACGTGCGTGCGTCTATACGTGTGAGCTTCTGTGCGTGCGTGTGCGTGGTTGTGGTTAACAACTGATTTGTTTTTCTTTCTATTGTAACATATGTTACATTTGGGATTACTCATTCTCAGATACAGATCCCAGAACATTGAGGGTTGTGCCCCACCAAGGATTCGAACCCATACTCTCAGAATAAGGCAACTAATCGCCACTACGCGTTGTCAGGGGTAGTTCCACGTTTCTTTTGTTGGAATTTCCCTAAGTTTGAAACGAGTGGCGTTTTTAATACGAACAATTCCCAAATACCGCAACGTTGCACTTCTGGTAGACGATGGTGTATTGATCTCAGCTAAGAAATGATCAGGTTGATAATCACAGTGATTGTAGTCTATGAGATGCCTGATCCAGAGTTCTGTATTTAATGTCAAATTCAACGTAAAGGGAGGTTCAATTTAATGACATCTTACAAATGTCAGGATGAAGCACTCACGTGCGATGAAGTCAGGTTTTGATTTTTTAAAACAAAATAACCTCAGAAGAATCGTTATAAAGTCACAGATCAGAGAGTGTAAGGAGTTCAAATATATATTGATTCTGGACAGGGGTCAAGGGTCACGGGTACATTTGAGTGAGTCAAAGCGTCCATCGTTACTGGATATGTCAGGTCTGGCATTACGAGATGCCTGAGTCAAGGGGTCTGGCGTTACGACATATTTGAGTGAATGGGTCTGGCTTTACGAGATATGCGAGTCAAGGGGTCTAGCGTTGCGAGATGCGCGAGTCAAGGGGTCTGGCGCTACGAGATATGTGAGTCAAGGGGTCTGGCATTACGAGATATGCGAGCCAAGGGGTCTACCGTTACGAGATATGTGAGTCCAGGGGTCTGGCGTTACGATGTATGTGAGTTAAAGAGTCTGGCATTACGAGATGTCTGAGTCAAGGGGTCTTGCGTTTAGAGGTATGTGAGTCAAGGGGTCTGGCTTTACGAGATATGTGAGTCAAGGGGTCTGACATTACGAGATATGTGAGTCAAGGGGTCTGGCATTGCGAGAACATGTGAGTCAAGGGTCTAGCGTTATCGAGTCAAGGGTCTGGCGTTACGAGTCAAAGGGCCTGGCATTACGTGGCGAAGATACGAGATATGTGAGTCAAGGGCCTGGCATTACGAGATGTGTGAGTCAAGGGGCGTCTGGCATTAAGGGGTCTGGCATTACGAGATATGTGAGTCAATGGGTCTGGCATTACGAGGTATGTGAGTCAAGGGGTCTAGCATTGCGAGACATGTGAGTCAAGGGTCTAGCGTTACGATATATGTGAGTCAAGGGGTCTGGCGTTACGAGGTATGTGAGTGAATGGGTCTGGCATTACGAGGTATGTGAGTCAAGGGTCTAGCGAGACATGTGAGTCAAGGGTCTAGGTTACATTAGTCAAGGGTCTGGCGTTACGAGGTATGTGAGTGAAGGGCCTGGCATTACGAGATGTGTGAGTGAAGGGGTCTGGCATTACGAGATATGTGAGTCAAGGGGTCTGGCATTGCGAGACATGTGAGTCAAGGGGTCTAGCGTTGCGAGATGCGTCAGTCAAGGGGTCTGGCATTACGAGATGTGTGAGTCAAGGGGTCTGGCATTACGAGATGTGTGAGTCAAGGGGTCTAGCATTGCGAGACATGTGAGTCAAGGGGTCTAGCGTTACGATATATGTGAGTCAAGGGGTCTTGCGTTACGAGGTATGTGAGTCAAGTGGTCTAGCGTTGCGAGATGCGTGAGTCAAGGGCCTGGCATTACGAGATGTGTGAGTCAAGGGGTCTGGCATTGCGAGACATGTGAGTCAAGGGGTCTAGCGTTGCGAGATGCGTGAGTCAAGGGGTCTTGCGTGACGAGATGTGTGAGTAAAGGGGTCTGACATTACGAGATGTGTGAGTCAAGGGTCTGGCATTACGAGATATGTGAGTCAAGGGGTTGGCGTTACGGGATGTGTGAGTCAAGGGGTCTCGCGTTACTAGATATGTGATTCAAGAGGTCTGGCATTCCGAGATATGTGAGTCAAGGGGTCTGGCATTGCGAGAGTTGTGAGTCAAGGGTCTGGCGTTACAAGACATGTGAGTCAAGGGGTCTGGCGTTACGAGATATGTGAGTCAAGGGTCTGGTGTTACGATGCATATGAGGCAAGGGGTCTCGCCTCACGAGATATTTTAGTCAAAGGGTCTGGCATTATTAGATATGTGAGCCAAGGGGTCTGGCGTTACGAGATATGTGAGTCAAGGAGTCTGGCGTTACGAGATGTGTGAGTCAAGGGCTCTGGCGTTACGAGATGTGTGAGTCAAGGGGTCTGGCGTTACGATATTTGTGAGTCAAGGATCTGACGTTACGAGATATGTGAGTCAAGGGGATTGGCGTTACGAGGTATTGAATCAAGGGGTCTGGCGTTAAGATGTATGTGAGTCAAGGGGTCTGGCGTTACAAGATTTGTGAGTCAAGGATTTGGCGTTACGAGATATGTGAGTCAAGGGGTCTGGCTTTACGAGATATGTGAGTCAAGGATCTGGCGTTACGAGATGTGTGAGTCAAGGGTCTGGCTTGACGAGATATGTGAGTCAAGGGGTTTGGCGTTACGATGTATGTGAGTCAAGGGGTCTGGCTTTACGAGATATGTGAGTTAAGTGCTCTAGTGTTGGACATGTTGGAGAGTTCAGGATGAAGGCTCTGCATTTACGACATCTGAGAGACAGGTAGTTAGATACAGCAATATGCTTTAGACGGTATATCAGGATCAGACAATCCAGCGACTGAGATTGAGACCAACATATCCGAACAACATTGACAAAACGAACGCACTGACCTGGGGCTCGATAAACAGAGCGCCGTAATAGGCAATTTGCAGCAATTATTTATTGGACATTTTAAACATCACTTTCACACTTCAATTACTACCTGATACATACAATACACAAGTGTGAGGAGATACGGATTCAGTGACCCAGACAACCTTGTCACTAGGCAACCTTGTCGCAGGACCGATGTCATGGATAATTAATTCATCGGTTTATGTAGCAGCCAAGATGTCAGAAAGGAGCACTTAAAGAAATCCGTGTGTCGTTGGCATACTCTGCAGCAGCTACGATGGGACATTTTCACCATCCATGATGAAGAACTATACCTCTTCGAAGCAACATTCGAGTTTTGGTGACTTTACAATTTAATCAGAAAACAATGTTCCTGGTCTGTATTCGCGAATTGATGTTTTGACCAATCAGAAAGATAGTCGTCTTATATTTCGAATACATCTCCCTGCACACCAGTGAATTAATATGCCACGTGACCTAATCAAGGTATTTGGTTGTACCCCTCTGCTATCTGAACACGTTTAATTACTTAAACGGCGTGTGTTAACCAAGCTACTTACTACCTACCAGTACTGCATTTATTTGCATTTCCCACGAATTACATTGGTTACAATAGATATAGACAGGGGCGGTGGAGTAGCCTAATGGTTAAAGCATTGGCTCGTCACGACGAAGACCCGGGTTCGAATCCCCACATGGGTACTATGTGTGAAGCCCATTTCTGGTGTCCCCCGCCGTGATGTTGCTGGAATATTGCTAAAAGCGGCATAAAACCAAACTCAGTCAGTCAGACAGACTGTCAGATTAATTCCTTGTACTAATATGGATCTTCCATCGATGTACAATCCGATTAACAAGTCATCTGAACAGACTGCGTACTGTTTTCAGTGAGCATGCGTGAAAGTCGGGCACCGGTAGTGACGTCACACATTAGCATTGTTGAACATAATGGGAGATCCTGATGTGTAAAGATTGTATCATGATGAAGAATACATGTATCTGGTTGTTTGTCACGCAATGATTTATACTTCGGATGTGTATTCATGTTACCAGATGGTTCCAAGATGTAAGCAAACATTTTGAAGTTGCAGAAATTAATGTAAATGTAATAAATAAACCTTGTTTGCCAACCTCTATACCGAGATACTGTTGCTGATAAGAACGGGGCGTGGTGGGCGAACTGGCTGAAGCGCCAGGCTAGTGATCTAGCGAGGTTGAGGTGACGGGATCGAGCCCACCTGTGACCGGGTGTAAAATCCTTGGAGTCAACTTTGTGTGCAGACTCTTCTGTGTTGTCACAACCCCTAGTGTACAGTACACAACCCTGTGCACTTAAAAAGAACCCACGAATACGTTGGTTTATGACCAGATGGTGGTCACATGAATACGTGCAAAAACCTAGTTGCGGGTACAGCAACGTGCAGTAAACTTGGACAAAGTACTGTGACTATGTGTCCCAGTCCACCCAGCTGTGAATGGGTACCTCGTAAGGATGGGAATGTCACAATAACTCTGTGCGCCTAGTGGCTGCAAGAGTTGTATGATTCCCAGGGAGTTGAGATTGACAATACGATGTGCCGTTGAGATTGACATCCAATGAACGAGGGAAAAACAAAGCTGAGCTGAGCTGGATATCGGCGCTATACATATGTATGTATGTATGTATGTATGTATGTATGTATGTATGTATGTATGTATGTATGTATGTATGTATGTATGTATGTATGTATGTATGTATGTATGTATGTATGTATGTATGTATGTATGTATGTATGTATGTATGTATGTATGTATGTATGTATGTATGTATGTATGTATGTATGTATGTATGTATGTAAGCAAGAAGGAACATTTTCCCCTTCGTGTGTTCGTAAAATATTGAAATTATGAGACAGAGCCACATTGAAATAAAATATATTTATCACTAAAAATATATATATGATGCTCAAGATGTAACTTATTTTTTATCCATTAAAGGCTGGACTATTTCACGGTACAACCAACCATTTCGCGTTGCGTCGAAAGAGCGTCACAATAGGTTTATACAAGAAGTGACTATTTTCATACTACGAGCGGAAATTAGCTGACATACCTATTCATCAACACATCAATGTCTCAAGGACATACATTTGCTTTGGGCAGTATAACTACGGTTTTAGTAATGATGCATTTCTCGTTCCATCAAAACATCTTTATTTTGTGGGCACATCTTAGCTTGCATTCAGGCGGCTCAGTTCAACTGACTCACTATATTGTTTTCTCAGTACTCTGGGAGTTTGGTTTTAGGCCGCTTTTAGCAACATTGGCCAAGGGCGGGGGATACCTGGAATGGGCTGCACACATTGTACCCACATTGGGAATCGAACATCACGTGACGGGCGATCACTTTAACCATTAAGCTACCCTAGGCATACCTATAGTGGATGTCTTTGTCCATGACAAAAGCAGGAACTGCTACATACATTGTGTTTGGAATCACGACCCGTACATAAGTATATAATAACCTGAGGCAATTTTATGCGCGTCAGACATGTTACAATCATTTACGCATATATTTACCACGATGTATCTTTCAGAATTTAAATAATTTGAATAGTGATAATATCACGTCAAATCATCTCCGGAACGTGCGGTTGTTTAAACACACGGTAGAGGAAGTTAAAGGTTAACGTCGGGGTTTTTATGCTAATGTGAATGACGACAAGTGTTCAGGTCCGATGAATATTTGGTTAGTTTGGCGTTTGTGTTTGTCAAGTCAAAGACTCCTGAAAACACGCGAATTGAAACTGGTTTAGGAATGTTCTCACTCATGGATGTGTCATTATGTCAGGCGACATGATACACCATCAGTTATTATGTCAAGCGACATGATACACCATCAGTTATTATGTCAAGCGACATGATACACCATCAGTTATTATGTCAAGCGACATGATACACCATCAGTTATTATGTCAAGCGACATGATACACCATCAGTTATTATGTCAAGCGACATGATACACCATCAGTTATGATGTCAAGCGACATGATACACCATCAGTTATGATGTCAAGCGACATGATACTCCATCAGCTATGATGTCAAGCGACATGATACACCATCAGTTATTATGTCAAGCGACATGATACACCATCAGTTATTATGTCAAGCGACATGATACACCATCAGTTATTATGTCAAACGACATGATACACCATCAGTTATTATGTCAAACGACATGATACACCATCAGTTATTATGTCAAGCGACATGATACACCATCAGTTATTATGTCAAGCGACATGATACACCATCAGTTATTATGTCAAGCGACATGATACACCATCAGTTATTATGTCAAGCGACATGATACACCATCAGTTATGATGTCAAGCAACATGATACACCATCAGTTATTATGTCAAACGACATGATACACCATCAGTTATTATGTCAGGCGACATGATACTACACCATCAGTTATTATGTCAGGCGACATGATACACCACCAGTCATTATGTCAAGCGACATGATACACCATCAGTTATTATGTCAAGCGACATGATACACCATCAGTTATTACGAACATAGAGATAACTTTGCCCCTTACCATCACTTAAAATAATGACGCGACTAACGGGATCAGGTGGTCAGGCTCACTGAATTGGTTGACATCGTGTCCCAGTTGCGTAGGTTGATGCTCATGCTGTTGATCACTGGGTTGTAAGGCCCAGACTCGATAATTTACAGATCGCTGCCATAACTGCTATATTGCGGCGTTAAACGACAAACAAAATAGCAACAAAATTTTCTTTCAGGTCTGGTGGCGGAGCGACATAACTAAAACAATATGTGTCAAGATGCACGTCGAGGACGTTATGCTGGTGGGAATTAGGTCTTTTTGCTTTTTATGGTTTTCAAATGATCTCAATTATCCAAATCTTAAATAAAAAGGTTCGTCAGGTTGTCTTTTTATAATCTTGTATAAAGCCGAATGGTATGTTTAAATTTTGAAGAAAAAGATAATCTATTATCATTTAAACACGAACCACTGAATTCAATTTGAATACTAGTCTAACAGTAAAAAATATACGTTCATTTCATAGTGAACAGTATTTCACTCAATGTTTTCTTTGGAAAGGTAGAATTTGAGAAAAGGCGATTTTGGACAAAACTGAAAATGTGTTATTCTTTTAACGATGATATACTCCCAAACGAGGATAGTGGTGCCATATTATTAAATCAATAAAAGTAACAGAGAATTCAAATTTTCATTCCCAAGGATCTATCCAAAATGTCCATCCGATCCTTTCACTAGCAGCAACACGTTCTTTTACGGTTGCTTCTGTCGGTAACAGGAAGAGGACTGATGTTTCGATTTGTTTACATGACATGAGGTAATATGTCAATTGAATGTTTATCAGGTCATGGAAACTAATACAAATTCCATTCATACTTATTCACACTCAGCGAATTCCCTCGAAATTGGACACCCCTTACTCCGAATTCCTAGTGCTCCTCGATATATCGGAGCTTTTCCTCCAGGGGAACTTCGAAGGCATTTTTCAGAGGGCCCACGGCACCATTAAGTGAAGTATTGTTGGAAGGCGTTAACTGGATGAATACACAGACGCATTGGAACTTAAGATATTGTCCCACTTTTTTGTCCGACAGTTTTGTTTGACAGATACAGATATTAGGACTGCAGGGTATTACTGGTATACCAGTATACCGCAATGCGCTTTTCAAACGATACGTTTTGTAATATTGTTTTCTGAGACCCGGTATCTTGGGTAAAGAACATACATGAACTTTTTTTGTGATTTTATCTTCATGTTTTGAATTCAAATCTACACAGACTTTCATTCATAACAGAAGTTTCCTTCGTTATTCAATGACAAAACGGCATACAGTAGTCTATATATTTACTAGTATTAAACGAAAATTGAAATATAATCCCTGACTATGCAACCGTAGTTTGAAATTGCTGTTATCGGAACAATAACATATATTTTTAGGGACTTATAATGTAGAAAATAGGATCAGTCAGTGTCACTCCAAGTCAAACACTCCCAATATATCGCAATACGTATCGCAATACGGTACCTGAACCACAATATATTGCAATACAATTTAGTTGCCAATAGACACTCAGCCCTAATAGATATGTACAATGTTTTCAAATATGTACATATCTATATCTCTCAAACGAAATGTTTTCTCAGTTAACTTCTGTTGTACATATCTTAGCCTATATCTGTCACTTGTGTACATCGTTGTAAGATGAATTGTGTAAATATTGGGAGAGGGGATTTATAAGTTGCATAAATTGGGCCCAATCCTTTTCTCGAATGAATAAAATATATTTCAATCAAAATCCCACTTTTCAGGGTTTAACAGCAAAGAAAATCTACTTGGAACTCATGGTCTCTTCCATATATACAACTGGTTTAATGCAAACGGCAAAACCATAACATCCTAGCCTAGGATTTAACATAAAAAGTAATAAATTTCGTTTTGAATGTCTTGCAACAATCTCAAGTCAAGACTGCCCACATTTTATGAACATGTCCCTTCCAAGCTTCGCGTGGCTTCATGTCGCTGACCCCAAGACATCGCGACACTGTAGCAGGAACAGACAGATGTATGCATGCATCTGAATTTGAGTATTTGCTTATGTAAATATACCTTATATCGAATCATATCAATACAGTCATGATTGGACCGGTGGAAACTTTGAGTGTGTTAAAAGAAAATTTGAAACTTAGAATCTCACCTACTTTGTTATCCTAAGATCCTGTTCCCAAGCCTCTGTTTTCAATCGCTCAAAATTTGAAACAGTTCCCGAAGGTGAATGCGAAACAGTCCATGGAGCAAATGATGATAGACGCATTCGACGTGATAAACTGTTTCAGGATTGTCTGGTTCAGCTGTTGTGGAGAGATGCTCGTTTGAAGGTCTCACCGACAAGAATCAAAGTGTTTGGCGAGCATTTGCTACTTTCATTTTCTTTCCCCATTAGCCTTTTATAAGATCACACGTATTTCCCTTATGGTCATGGCAAAAGACAGGAAATGAGTTCAGCTGGTACATTACACCACGCCGGTATGGTTCTTTCCTGATGGTATCTTTGTGTTGATACTTGCAGTGACTGGTTGTATGTCTGACTGTTGATATTGGTGGGAAGAGAGAAAAGATATACATGTGTGGTCCTTGATACTGAGTCAAGATTTGTATGTCTGACTGTTGATATTGATGGTAAGACGTAACAAGGTGTATGTCTGGCCGTTCATATTGATGGTAAGAGAGACTAGTTGTATGTCTGACCGTTCATATTGATGGTAAGAGAGACAAGGTGTATGTCTGGCTGTTGATATTGATGGTAAGAGAGACAATGTATATGTCTGACTGTTGATATTGATGGTACGAGAGACCAAATGTATACTACTGGAATGAAGTAACGGTGCATTAATTGTTTTTATGTCATTCTAATGCAAACAGATAATAACATGATTTGTGTGATGTGTTCCTTAATAACTGTGTAACTGTTGACAGGATAATATCGAAAATCGGTATGATTTGACACTAGGCATTGTGACACGCCTTTGAACAGATGTGGTGACAGAAGTCAGTTAACAAATTCAGTATCGTGTCTGTCCACCATTGGCGTTGACGCAGGCGTGACAAGGACGACGCATAGACGTCACTAAGTGATTGAAGAAAGCTTGGGGAATGTTGTTCCATGTCTGAACCAACGCTTGTCCCAATTCAGTTACGTCAATCATCCCAAGCGTGCTCGAAAGGGACAGGTCCGGAGAAACAGTTGACAAGGGGAGTACAGGAATGTTCTGCTGTCTTAGGAAATCTGTCACAACACGAGTGACATGTGTGGCATTATCTTGCTGTTCACAAGCGTTAAGTTACGTCTCTGTCCTTGAATGAACGGCTGCACATGGGGCCCAATGATCTCATCCCTGTATGCCAGATTGCCATTGACAATGACAAGTTGTGTCCGACCAGGAGATGTGATGCTTCTCCATACCATAACGCAACCGCCACCAAACTGTCGACGTTGAACAACGCACGCGTCAGCATACCGTTCACCTCGCCGTCTGTACACCATTGCCCTTCTATCTGAGCTGTCCAGATGAAATATCGACTCGTCAGTGAACAAAACACCATCCCAATCTTATCTCCTGTACTGTAAATGTTGTCTGCACCAGGCAAGACGTGACGGTCGGTGATGTTGGAGCAAGATTGGACGTATTGCAGACCGTCGGGACTGGATGTTGTGCTCCCTCAGTCGGTTCCGTGGAACTGATTTGACGTAAGCCAGGAATGGTCTGAGCAGTCAAGCTGTCAGTCTGGAATCGATTCCTTAGATGGGTCAGCCAAATGTGTTGGTCTTGCTGACGTAACGTCACGTCACGTCACGCGTGGACGGCCGGTCCGAGGCAAATCTCTCGTGTTCACATCATGCTGAAAACGCCTCCACAGAGGTGAGATCGTGTTTCGATGGACACCAAAATATCTGGCCACTTCATTTTGGGCCATTCCAGTCTCCACGCGGAGACGCTGATGTACAGTAAGCCGTGGCATGATGTACGCGCAGCTTAGATTGAAATTAAAGTGTTTTCCTCAACATTCAGAGGCAAGAGAATCATCAACCGTTCTTCAATTTTCAATATCAGGTGTGTGAACTTCAGGTGTCAAAAAGCATGCAAAAAGTTATTAAATTCATTGTGTGCACGTGCCACGCGCGATACGTGGCATCAAATTTCATGCAAAGTGCTTTGCTACATGTTTATTTGGGGTTATTTTGATAACTTTTCAAATAACTGTTATTTTTGTTATGCACAGTTACTTTTCTCCGTTAGTATATGTGTGAGCGTTGGTACGTAGAGAGTGAGAGGTTGCATGATGGAGGGTTAACAAAGGGGACAGTCACCTAGCATGTTCATCAATCTGGTCGTTCCTCACGACCGACATAGGATCCAGTTGACCTCTAACCCGGGGGGCCCGTGAAAATCTGGGTTAGAATTGATCTTCAGCAACCCATGCGTGTTGTTTGTAAGTACAGAGGCGATTAATGGGACCGGGTGGTCAGGCTCGCTGACTTCGTTGACACATGCAATCGTATCCCATTTGCGTAGGTCGATGCTCATGCTGTTGTTCACTGGATTATCTGGTCAAGATTCGATTATTTACAGACCGCCGCCATATAGCTGGGATATTGCTGTATGGCGTTAAACAGCACAGAAAATCTAACCCGGGAACACCGACGGTATATAAATCATTTATAA
This sequence comes from Haliotis rubra, assembly GCF_003918875.1. Lineage (NCBI taxonomy): Eukaryota > Metazoa > Mollusca > Gastropoda > Lepetellida > Haliotidae > Haliotis > Haliotis rubra. The sequence continues at coordinate 629,994 of NW_025767074.1, forward strand.
TAGATTTAAACTGTTGAGTGTTGGTAGTACAAGCAACAAACTGGTTAGTATTATATGATAATCCAATATAATCACTTAGTGATAAATGGCCAGCAATTCATGATAGACAATAGGGAAAGTTCTGTGGATATACAACTTCATTATTAACGTAAACGACGTTTCGGTGTAGATGCTAGCATCGTTATCATGCAAGTGATGATTGCTTGATAACGGTCTTAGCATCTTAGCACCAAAACATCGCTTACGTTAAAAATAAAGAAGTTGTATAAATGTTAAAGCACTTTCCCCATTGTTCATCACACCGACTTCACTCGAAAGAAGTAATCCATGATAATCCACAGACCAGGAACCTTCCAACCTGGTGGCTAATCGATCCTCTGCTGCCAGCATCATGTCCCCTTATAGGCTACTTATGACTACTGCAGGTCGAGATGTATTAACAGATTTGTTAGTTGTTAAACGCCTCATTCAGAGATATGCCAGCTGTATGCCAGCTGTATGCAAACTATATGTGGAAAGAATCGATTACGGACCAGACTGGGTTCATGAGCTACGAGTTCCGTAATGAAGAGATATGACAGCCATCAACCAAGTCAACGAGCCTGACCACTCCCTCCCATCCGTCGCCTCTTACGATAAACATGGGCAACTGAAGACCAAATTCCAACACGGACCCTCTGTTGTGAAAAATGAACCTTTTCTTTAAAAAACATGGAGACGTCCAGATTCATGAAACCAGAAGGAAACATTATTAACGTAAACCAAACAGAAAATAATGTAAAAGTACTGAAACCAATAACAAACCAATTGGAAACATGTCAATTTTTGTTTTAGGATACAGGGAATTAGCCTGAAATCCGAACTGAAACCGTTGATTACTGGATTGTCAGGTCCAGACTCGATTATTTACAGACCGCCTCCATATAGCGGGAACATTGTTGAGTGCGGCGTAAAACTAAACTCACTCACTCACTGAACTGAAACCAAACAAATTGTGAGTCTGGTTGCACAAATGCCGTTAAGCATTTGGATCCTGACCAGAAGCCCAAAGGACATCGGGTAATTTGTAAATGTCCCATGTAATGTAAACCGTCAGCAAATCAATATACTGAACATGGAAACTAAACGGAAACAAAGTTCCCACCTGGTCCCTGCGGGCCCTATATATCAGTGCTTTTGTGATTTGCATGACATTGCATGCCAACAGGACGTCCTCCTGCGTTTACCTGCCGAGAATAGTCACCATCATCACATGTTTTCCATCAATGTCTCCTTTTCCTTTGAAGGAGCTCTTCAATGCAACGATTGACGATCCACTATGTCAGCCATCAATTGAAATTCAAGGACATATGGTTGCATCCATATGCAATAGTCGGTCCATCACTGCCAGTGGTGGTTTTCTGCACGCGTTATTGTTTTCCATCAAGGCCACGATTATAAGGTAATGGTCCGTATACAAACATAATGTATTCACACTCAGTGTAAATGACATATATTCCTTGTGCTCCCCGCTATATCGGAGCCTTGAAATTCAAGGACATATGTTACGAGATATCCATATGCAATAGTCAGTACCATCACTGTTATGTGGTGGTTTTCTGATCATGGCCACACTTAAATTCAATTTAACTTGTAAAATGCAAGATTCCGGAAGATGAAGAGTCTGCTCTGAAATGAACAACCACATGTCTAACAGTTTGTCGATGCTAGTACATCGTCAAGTTGACTTATACCTGCAAAGCAAACGCATGTACGACCACAGGCATCATCTAATTGATAGGCCCGAGAACTGGTGGTACCGTTCTGAAATTTACTGTGATGCTTGAGGTGGTTGCTGAGGTGTATTTACTGAAATTATGATAAATGTCAATTTGTTAAATACTTTATAAAGTTTGATCATTGGATTCAAATAGAAATATCGTCTACAACATTTGACGGCGGATTTTACGAACACTTCGTTGTTCAGAAAGGTACCGTCTCCCTTCATCCTTCAGCTGTCCACGAGCAAGAGGTGATATGACGGGATGGATTCAAGAAGAGTGAGTGAGTGAGTTTAGTTTTACGCCGCTTTTAGCAATATTTCAGCAATATCACGGCGGGGGACACACATGTGGGCTTCACACATTATACCCGTATGGGAATCGAACCCGGGTCTTCGGAGTGACGAGCGAACGCTTTAACCACTAGGCTACCCCACCGCCCCATTTCAAGAAGAGCTACGGAATGATGGATGTTAGGAGGGCCACGGAAAGATAAATTTTAGGAGTGCCAATGGGAGATAGATGTTAGAAGAGCTACGGAATGATGGATGTCAGGAGTGCCAAAGGAAAGATGAATGTTAGGAGTGCCAATGGAAGGTAGATGTTAGAAGAGCTACGGAAATGATGGATGTTAGGAGCGCCACGGAAAGATGAACGTTAGGAGCGCCATAGAAAGATAGAACTTATATGAGCTACGGAAATGATGGATGTTAGGAGCGCCACGGAAAGATGAATGTTAGGAGTGCCATAGAAAGATAGAACTTATATGAGCTACGGAAATGATGGATGTTAGGAGTGCCAAGGAAAGATGAATGTTAGGAGCGCAGAAGGAAGATAGATGTTAGAAGAGCTACGGAAAGATGAATGTTAGGAGTGCCAAAGGAAGATAGATGTTAGAAGAGCTACGGAAAGATGAATGTTAGGAGTGCCAATGGAAGGTAGATGTTAGAAGAGCTACGGAAATGATGGATGTTAGGAGCGCCACGGAAAGATGAATGTTAGGAGTGCCATAGAAAGATAGAACTTATATGAGCTACGGAAATGATGGATGTTAGGAGTGCCAAGGAAAGATGAATGTTAGGAGCGCAGAAGGAAGATAGATGTTAGAAGAGCTACGGAAAGATGAATGTTAGGAGTGCCAAAGGAAGATAGATGTTAGAAGAGCTAAGGAATGATGGATGTTAGGAGTGCCACGGAAAGATGAATGTTAGGAGTGCCAAAGGAAGATAGATGTTAGAGGAGCTACGGGAAGAAGGATGTTACAAGTGCCATGAGTAATGGAAGCTAAACGTGCCACAGGAAGATAGATGCTGGAAGTTCGATGGGAAAACAAAAGCTACAAGTGTCATGCGGGGATGGATATTAAACCAGGGAAAGGAAAAGAGAGGGGTGTCGGGTTTATCATGGATATCTACATGTGGAGAGTTCCGGTAGTCTGTGGCCATGTGAAGGACTGTGCTTTCTGATGTAAGTTACGAAGCGGTTGGAGTATTTTCGCGTTAATGGCACTAGAGGGAGTGAGTGAGTATGGTTTTACGCTTCCTTTAGAAATATTCCAGCAATATCACGGCGGGGCACATCAGAAATGAGCTTCTCACATTGTACCCATGAGAGGAATCGGACCCGGGCCTCCGGCGTGACAAGCCAACGCTGTAACCACTAGTCTACCCCACCGCCCCAGTGACACTTAGACCTCAAGTCAGACATAAACCAGAACCATCTTCAAGAACAGTTAAGTAAATCCAACATATCTGGTTTTACATTTATTGCTGTTTTGTTGGTTGAACTTCAAAATGTATGACAGTGCCCTGTACGTAATCCACTCTGGACCAAGTAGTCCAGCAAATGAAAGCATGAACACGGATCCTGACCGTCCGCCATGACATGCAATGGACATAGTCTGTGAGCCTGACAACCCGATCTATTTAGTCACGTCTCACGTCCAAATTCACATCGAGTATAATATCACCCAGACTCACATGTACAGGAATTATCCCAACATCCTTCCTCACCTGCCTTTCCCGCCACACCTCTGTCTTTCTAAACGGCTTAACTTTTGACGCTGAGCCACCATATTGATTGGAGGAGGTTGATCACGCCTGCATTTGAAGGGATGTAACTCTGGATGTCTTGGGTGTTATACTTCCTTCAGCTGCTGATCTTCAAATGTTTCCCTACCTTTGTGCAGTTGGATTTCACAGGCATGTTAGACGGTTTATGGCTAAACAAAAAGGCCTGACAAATGACGCTGCAATGTACACAGCTACCATGGAAACAGGAAGAATCATGTTTTCCCACATTGGATGGAACACGATGTTGAAAAGCAATAACTGCAAAACACACTGATTAACAGACCTCTTCTCTTCTTGTTTTGAGATGTGGTAGGCATCTTTTTCTTTCAATTAAGAGAGCAATTGTTCGCTTGACATGTGAAATGAGATGTGTTTGTTTCTCTTTACAGAGAAAGAAATGTTTGTTTACAAGCTAAGACGAAAGAAAGTGTTTTGGCTCCATCAAAAATATCAGACTCAGATATGTTCGAGTCACGATTCAATTGTTTGTGAGATGATAATTGAGTTTTTCCTTGTTATACAACGCAAGCACGAGATACTGTGGAAAAGTTCGTGAAAAGAATTCTGTTTTTAGGTTTTGAGATAGAGGACTCTATTACATTAAGATAGCATTATCTTCTTTTTTGACCTGGAGTTTCCGTCTGCCCATATCTATCTTAACACCCTTCCTATCTAAATTCTAGCTCCCTCCTACCTATTACCCTTCCATGTCCCACCCCTCATTCCACTGCTCTTTTGGCATCCTTCTCCAAAAATTATTTCATGTATCCCTCTGTCGATGTAACTTTTGGCACTTCTTGCAGTCGCCCTCTTTCAGTAGCCCTTCCATCTCACCTCCAGGATCCATCTAGCTACCTGTCATCGCAAGACCAGCATCTACCCGTCCAACTTCTAGAATCCCTCATTTTATGACATTATTAACAATTCCACAAAAGGCATGCATCTTCCCCACTGCTCATCCCCACAGCCGATCGCCACGGTCAGCACACATCTTCAATCCACTACAATAAATCATTTACCAAGTTCGCTTCTATCCACCTTCCAACCACCAAAAACAATCCATCTTCCCCTCCCTCTTCCCATCCCACTTGTGATACCTATCTTCCCATCCTTCTATCAACCTCCATCTCCCCTTCACACCGGAGGGGGGCACGGTGGTCAAATTGTCTAGGGTGCCGTAATTCGCTGTCCAGAAGTGCCATACTTTGACACGCCAGATACCTGTGTGATTGGGTTCGAACCCGACTTGCCCCGATAACGTTTCTATGTTGTCAACGCCATACTCGGGATTGTGGATTTACCAAAGAGACGTCTCAGACGAGCATCACTTCAAACTTTCCTCATACCCGTGAAGATCCGGGTTAGAATTGATCGTCAGAAACTCATGCTTGTCGTAAGAGGCGACTAACGGGATCGGGTGGTCAGGCTCGCTGACTTGGTTGACACATGTCATCGGTTCATAATTGCGTAGATCGATGCTCATGTTGTTGATCACTGGATTGTCTGTCCAGACTCGATTATTTATAGACCGCCGCCATATAGCTTGAATATTGCTGAGTGCGGCGTAAAAGTAAAGTCACTCACTCACATCTTCCTCTAACATTACACTGGCACACGGTGATATAATTGGAATACTGTCCAAAGGGCGTTAAACCAAACTCGCTCACTCACTCACTCATCATCTGGAAAATATTATGTAATTTAGGCAGGCTCTCAAATGGCTTAGACAGATTTAGTTCTGTGATTGTCAATCATTTTAAAGCTCAGTCATCTTAACCTACAGCTTTTTTAATGAATGAGTATTTCATGTTTCAGAAATGGAAGTGATTACTTAAGGTTTTAATCCGTAAAACAAAGCAGAGGTTATTCTTTATATGTGTACGTGTATCCAAATAAATATTAGTAGTGCTAAACGATTCCTTTTGGCGATGTAATAACCTGTGAATTTTATCATATTAAATCAAGCCAATGTGTTGGGCCTCTTACTGGCCCACGTCGCTTTAAAAGTATAAAGCCAACCAACCTCACTCACTCACTGACCTATCCCACTGGTGATACCCATCTTCCCAATCCTCTAGTAGCCTCACTCTCTCTACCCAACAGACGAGGACTGGCACGTCCTTAAACGCGCACGCAACGTCCCATCCCACTGGAAGCTGTTGCATGAAATTTTATTGCAATTGATATAGATACTTGGCAGAACTATAACCACATTCCCTTTCGTTGTACAAAAGATACAGATCTCCAATGATTTTAATACAAACTGCTTCATCATATTTTGCCAACGAATAGTAGACTTTTTAGAATGAAATATATTGACCATAACCAATGTAGCTATTGCTCAAATTCTATAGAAACAACACCCCACCTCTTTTATGATTGTAGTAAGGTTACCCATATATGGCAGAAACTCCAAGATTGGCTAAATAATAAACTGGATTTAAATTTGAATTTCACAAGACAAAAATTCTTCTTGGATTCCGTCATAAACATAACGACCCAATTAATGTGATCCTCATGTTTTTCAAAAGTATTATTTTTAATCGTAAAACATCCGGAAATATGCCAACATTTCAGTTCATGTTGAAAAGGCATACTCAGTATTACAATTTAACCAAATATGCAGCTATGTTCAGCTCCAGAATGGACGATTTTTACAAATTCTGGTCGGTATGTCACAACCTGTTCAACGACTGATTTAGTTTGTATTGCCATTGCTACATTCTCTGTATAACCTCTACACAGAGGTAGCACTCTACCCTGCATGTTGGAGCCCATGTGCAACTGTAAAAATGGTATGACAAAAAACTTATTAAAAAAATGAAATTTTATTCCAAACGATTTCACTTGGTACTTACAATCCAGATGAACGGGTTTTCACATTATTCTCATCACGAACCCCATGGTTAAATAGTTCAGCATTCAAACATTCTCAACAAATCATATAGCAATTTTCTTTTCATTTTGAAACAAAATGTCGTATAATACGTTGTCAACATTCATTAAGCCGCTGTGTTGATTTACACGTGGCAATCGTTTATGAATGTGTCCATGAATATTCTCTCATCCCACGCCAAGAGTTAAGTCATCTAACCGAAGTCACACACCAAACACCTATTAATGAGAATGTGGCTGGTTAAACAGCAACTCCAGGTCTGCGACACATTCAGGAAGTCCCACGTGTCAATGTAAACTAGACAATTAGTCTATTTCTAACATCATTTCAATCTGGTCAATGATGCCCGAGTTATACAAATGACTTTATTTCATGTATTCGCGTAGGCATATTGTTTCATACCATTACATCTTTGCATTTACGTTTTAAATGTTGATCATTGCTAACATTATTCCACATAGTCTCATACATTTTCTGTTTATACTGATATTACTTTCGAAGAAAAATCAAACCATGTTCGAAAATATTAGGTCTTAGGCCCCTTTACTAAATCATGACGTAATAATTGAGCAAGAAAAAGCCATAAAGTGATATCATTCATTTCCTCACTTTGGGTTTAGTCATGAAAATATATAAGCATCTTAAAGGAGATATATTAAAAAATCTGAAATAAAATAATTTCTAAAGCATATAAAGTATCTTGACGAAGAATGTCTTATCTCAAGTGAACATTTGTACATATTAAATAACTACTTGTGTTCCGGAAACTACCGAGAGTTAATGAGTAGTGGTGACATCACGTGATCTGACGTCATAGCGGAGAGTTGAGCTGCTTCCATGGAGTGTCTAGTAGCTAACTAGCGTTCTCCATGGAATTGGCAGACAACAAAAATGATGAAAATGTTAATTTTCGCATGACCCTACACACCATTTGTACATACCAATATGAGTCTGTGGATAGTTGAAATAGTCTTGAAAGCATCAAGGAAAGCGAGGTAGATCTATCGACTGAAGACGATCAATCAGATATCACTTTGAAAAGATTCTAAATTTGCATCGTGTAACATTTATTTCGATTTCGGTGGAAATCACTTTATTTAGGATAGTTGTTATAACATGATTGTTTACCTACTTCCAACGAAACCTTTCTCCGATGAGTGAGTGAGTGAGTTTAGTTTTACACCGCACTCAGCAATATTCCAGCTACATGGCGGCGGTCTTTAAATAATCGAGTCTTGACCAGACAATCCAGTCACAGATGAAAACAGTGAAACAATGGCGAATGTATTTTGTTTTAGGTGTGGCTATGTGGTGAGTATAACTATGCCTTCATAGAAACTAATTCACAAATCGAGTATATGACAAAATCTTACAGAGTATAACTTCTTTGAGCGGCAAGCTGGAGTGTCAGATAAGGAAAATCTTTATTAATTGCTGATTATTAAATATCACGAGAAAGACATATGTCATTGGATATGAGTGAGTGATCATGAGTGAGTGAGTGAAAAATTAATTAACACGAATAAAAGAGTAACGGCGGATCGGCCATATCTGATGTCAGTTATTAGACACGGATACAAATCCATGATCATGATATGCTAGATGGAACCGTGAAGGGACGCTGCTTTGTTAGCCTGCTTTGTTAGCCGTGGACTCATGTGCAGTTAACAATGGATTATGAAAACGATATACGAGAATAGGATTTCATGCCCAAATGTCATGGGTTGTGGCTGGGTTTCAGAAAGAAGCGACGGGTCCAGAAACCTAATGGTTTATTTACTCGTACCTTCCACGATATATTGATTCATCATACACAGCGAAACAGCGGTCAAGTCATAAAAGGACCAGACAATATTAGAAACATTAGTATTATGGTGTGTGTATGTCGAGTTTAACTCAATGTACCATGTGGTTAAAGAGTTCGTTCGACAAGAATAAAATAGACACAATGCAGGATGGTCTAATGGTCGGTGGACCAGTGGTTAGGGTTTTCGCACGTCACGCTAAAAATCCGGATTCGATTCCCCACGTGGGTACAATGTGTCAATCCCATTCAGTATACTGTTCTTGAAAAACTATATCAATGGTTAATACCTCATACATCACATGCACATTTTTAAAATAAGGTTAGTATAAACAAAGATGTGTTCGATAATAAAAAACGATACTGTGTAAGATAAGGACAAACGTTATTGGATGAACAACTTCTTTATTCGGGTGAAGCGACGTTTCGATACAAATTCTTGTATCGTTGCTTTATTCGGATCCGCTGCTGCAATAGATTGCGACGTTATTGTGTATTTATTTGAAACTTTAACTCACTCACTCGGAGAGAATATTATTCATATTCTGTGATCATGACCATGCTCTAGGCCACTGGTCCACGACTTCACCAAGTTAAAAAATATCCGTTACCTGTGTCGTTTCCATGAAAAGGACGAGAGTTCCCATTACTCTTGTGAAAGATATTTCCGACACATCAAGAACCTTCAAGAACCTTTCTTACCTGTCTAAGTGTATGTGGTTATACAATGTTGCAACACGTGTCTTCTTGAGCGTCACTTTACGTTAACGTGTTCTCCAGGAAGATAACTTTATACAATCAAGATGACATGATTGCAAGTGCCATCTGCAAGTACTGTTGGACGAGGGATGAGTCAGAGAACCAGACCGGCCTATCGTTGCCTTGGAAAGTACTTCCTTTTGGAATGTAATTAAATATACATTCTTATAGCGGCATGTGAGATTGGAGAGGGTGTAAAGTGAAGGAATACAAGCCTTCGGCGTCTTCCACCTTGCTGAAACCTATAGTGAACCATTTATGACGACAAAATAACACGATAACAAAACAAGACAGAGAGAGAACAACCTTATTAAACACTTTGTCAGATTTCCTTCTTTTTATAAACTAATACGAATATATTTTAAGATCTTGCTTTTTAATCAATCGTATATGCTCAGCAACAAAAGAACATATACAGAGGTATTTTTGTGAAATTATGTAATTTGAAAAAGAACAAACTGTTTTTGAATTTGTTCGTGCCTCTTTAACCAATACCCATTAATGTTCCTGCGACACATGTAATGAGTGGCTATGTAATCTTGTGTACAAACATTGTTCTATAAAGACAGGTTCTGAAATTGAATTTGCCACCACATGCTTCAAATGCTGTAAACAATTATTTACCGGTACTATTTTTAAAGTTAGTGTTTCAGATGCTCAAAATTGTGTACTGTGCGAATTAAGTTTCAAAATTCTTTATGAAAATATTTTTTTGTTGTAGACATATACGTTTATGAAGTGTATTTGACTTCTCACATGTGCCAGTACAGCTCATTTGTTTAAAAACGATCATCCTGACTTGGTCCCAAGAAACCCTTTCTTGACGTTAGATGTAAGTAAATACATAGAGTGGTCAGCCACGGGAATGCCTTATAGCATGTCATCGTGACAAGACGTCGTGTATCCTTGCTCTTAATATACGTCACGGGACTGTCTGGTCAAAATTCGATTATTTACATGCCGCTTGAATATTTCTGACTGCGGCATTAAACCATAAACAAACACACAAAACATAAACAAACACACAAAGCATAAACAAACACACAAAATATAAACATACACACATACACACTCATATATTTCATAACATGTAATAAGTTCAGTAAATTTTAGTATGTTAATATCATGATTTCCGCTTTATTCTACCGTTTCTCTAACGTTCCTCGTCCAGCAGTCTTCAGTTACCAGTTCCAAGTGGGTGTTCTGTGGCGATGTGAAGGTTGTATTGTCACAGTCAGTAGGAGCCCCCGGCATGGCTGGCACAAGAGCTCCACTGTTGTGTTTGGCTACTGGTCAGGATTCCCAGCCCGGGGGGTCGACAACGGAACCTCATGGACCCACTGCATATCAGACTGGCTTGTCCCCAAGAGCATCACAATCCTTGACGATACATGAGCACCACCAGTGCCCTTCACACTTCATGTGACCTATCCGCGCTGCCAGAGCACACGTATCTGTGACTATTGTGACCAAAGATTGTCAGGTGTAGTCTCAGAGCCGGTTAGACGTTAATTGGTCGGCTTTAGAGACTATTTTAAAAGTTTTTTCAACGCTCATTTAGGTTTGTTCCATAAGCGATTTCTCGGTGGATTGTTGTATTAATGGTATACGATTGTCGCCATATGTGCCCCATGCTGGGGTCTTGTGTCACGTGACTCAGACTGTCATCAAGTTGCTGTTTTGGAGTGAGCGTAATGAGGTCGGGAACTGATGCTCATGTTTGTTAATGGTGTCTTGACAGCTTGTACAGTGCTATTGTTATTCAAGTGGTTGTGCGTTCCAAAATACCAGGTTCTTGTAGTCAGAACGACGACCTTGATATTTCATTCGTTTAGACGGTCATGGTCTTAATGTGCAGAGCTGGGTGTTTCATTCGGACCAGGATCCGGTGATTGCAGATTCGAACTGTATAATTATTTACTTTAACTAATGTTGGGGGCATGATGGGCGAGCAGTCTAAGAGGGCCTGGATCGATCCTTCACTTGTGACTGGGTGTAAAAACCTTGGAGCTAACATTACTTGCAGGTTCTTTAAGTGTTGTCACAACCCCTAGTGTGCAGTACCCACTCACCCAATGGTAGGTGACCAGATGGTGGACACACGAACACATGCAGACACCTAGTTGCGGGTTTAGTAATCACTGGACAGAATGCTGTGACTATGTCTCCCAGTCCACCTACAGTCCGTTTGAGACAAAATGATACCGATGAATTGCAATCTAACACAAAAACAAGTAGACATAAAAGAATCAAACCAACGCGGACTGCAATAAACACAACAGACCAACTCTAGAAAACAATTGCATAATTTTTGTCACATAAATAAAAAAAGTTGTTTAAGAAACTGTCATCATTCATTTGTTGCGTTTTCCAAGTTTGTTACAAGGGCGCATTGGCAACTAAAGGAACAGCGCGAAAAGCGAGATGCACGTGCGTTAACGGATTCTCAACAAACTTTTGAGCTGGCGAGATGACATGTACCCCAGCTGCACAGGCAGTGCGCTGTATGTACTTAGTAATTGCATACTTGGGTCAGCCCCTGTCATTTTCATCCTTGAAGAAATCATAGACTCTGTAAATTATAGATTTTCATTTTCTCTCACTTTGTCAATCAGCAGTAATCACATGTCTACGACGTTACTAATGCACGTGCATCTCGCGCTGTTCCTTTAGTTGCGAATGCGCCCTTGTAACAAACCTCAAAAACGCTCAAATAAATAATGACAGTTTCTTAAACAACCTTTTTTTTTGTGACACAAATTATGCAATTTTTTGCTAGAGTTGGTCTCTTGTTTTATTGCAGTCCGCGTTGGTTTGATTCTTTTATGTCTATTTGTTTTTGTGTTAGATTGCAATTCATCGTTGTCATTTTTTTCTCAAACGGACTGTAGCTGCAAATGGGTACCTTGTGAGGATGAGGCTGTGTGATAACTCACTGCGCCTAACAGGCTGCATAAGTTGAATTCTCCCCAGAGAGTAAAAAGAATGCCAGTAAAAAGACATCTGTTCATCAACACTACAGTGCCTTGAGCATGTATTAGTTGCGTGGATATGTGCGCTATATAAATGTCCTGTAATAATAATGTCCCCGACTTGTCTTCCTCGTGTTTTTCACGATGTCAGAAATATATTCAAAATAAAATTTAAGCTTAGCTGACTGATCCACTGTTCTGCCTAAAAAGCCTGTGATGACATCAGATGTTCGCAACAAGGATACAAATGTCGTGACAGCTTTCTACACCGTTTGCGTAAATAAGTGTTTGTTTGGTGTTCTTTCTTTTTCGTCATCGACGTGGGATGAAGCGTCGATATAAATATGACATGTGCTGATACCATGACTCGATTTGTTTACAAACAACACCGTGCAGCTGTAATACTACCGAAACAAATATACACATAGAAACTTAATTAAGCACTCCTGTGTTTTTGCAATGATAGGTTTTCAACACGTACATAAAACCTCTCGTATTGACCACGATGGAAAACATGAGTATTTCCGACCCGTATGATCCTTTGACTCATAAAAAACGACAACATGATTGGAATCCATGTTGATTTTATGATGATAATTGCTCATTTTTGAAAACACTGATTTCCATACAAAACGATGTCTGTACAAGTTTGGCCCTGGAATGTTTAATGTTGAATGTATTGGTGAATGTGAACATTCAAAATGTCATTTTTGCGAGTCCTACACGATTCAAGGTCAATACCGAGTGTAACCTCCATGTGACTGTGTGACAGCCAGAACCCTCCTCCTTATACCCCCTGTCAGCCTCCTGATCCTCTGAAGGGCCAGTCTACGCAAATCCTCGTGTAAAGCAGCGTCCAATTGCGCCAGGTTCTGTACAGGAGAATCCCTTTGTTGCACACGACGACCAATCATGTCCCAGATATGCTCCAAAGGGTTATGATCGGGGCTCCTTCAATCGTGAGATATGTCAGGGGTGCTTAACTATGTTCTTTGTGTATATACCCATGATATAGTCACAATTGTACAGATCGATTGTTATGGATGTGATACCTGTTTGGTCGCTCCTGTTTTAACTATTATTCGTAAACGGTAACATACAGACCGTAATGGCAAAGATATTTGCTGACTTGGAGTTTCCGAAAACACAGCAACTTTCACGACAGTAACGGGAGGCCCAGGGGGACGATGGTTCCAGACATTTAAAGCCTTGGCCTAATCCTGGACCAGAAGACTTCACCATACATCATGGGTCGTCTGCTAACAGATGAAGGAGAATAATCAAAGGGAGTTAAAATTGCACGATCATGATAGTCCAGCTGGAACTCTCCCATTTAGAGATAACAGAAATGATTCGAAAGATGTTTAGGGCTGGACGTATGTGACTTATGACATGGCGCTCACATAACAAGAATAATAATCATATTAAGTTAGCGAATCATGATTTAAAGTTCAAACACTATAATCTGATCCAAGCTGGTGGTTCTAAGGGATAGCTCCATATGTATTAGGTTAGGATACGCTTTCAACGAATTTCAAGCCTGAATTGCCTTAGAATGTATGTTTGACACTAAGAAGAGTTTCAGTATTCACACTCATAAAATGATATATACTGAGTCAAAAAAAGAAACTTCACAAAATGTAATTTGAAAAATAATGAATAGTTTTTCTCTGATGATACATCTATGTATCCGAAATGGGATCCCTATCTTTCGACTCTAGAAAAACGTTAGCAAAACCCACTCAAACCCATCCATTCGTCGTGCAAATGACGTTAGTGCCAAGTCAGGTTTTGCACGTGCAGTCGATCACGTGATCTTCGCATCGAAGTTTTCTTCATATGCACGTGTTTGCATTGGCCTCAAGAATTGAAAAACACTTTTAAACCACAGTTCTAACGGTACTTGAAATGCCACGATTGTCAAATGTGCAACGTGAACGTGCTGTGGGCATGTTGCAAGCGGGAAGATCAGTTATTGACGTCGCAAGAGCAATGGGATGCAGCCGTCGTACTGGGTATGGCTTGCGAGGTCGTCTACAACAAATTGGCACCACTTCTGATCGCCCAAGGTCGGGTCGTCCACGTGTGACGTCACGAGCAGAAGACCGTCAAATCGTCCTACGTCACCTACGTGACAGATTTCTGCCGGCTACACGAACCAGGGCTGAGATGTTTAGAGGTCGACTGTCCTCACAGACCATTCGAAATCGGTTGCGGGCTGCCAATCTCCATTCTCGACGTCCATATCGTGGGCCAATATTGACGCCGTTTCATCAACGTCAACGTCTGCTGTGGGCCCAACGTCACCTCCGATGGACCCAGAGAGACTGGAATCGAGTCGTCTTAAGCGATGAATCCAGGTATACCCTCAGATTCGCGGACGGCAGGCATAGAGTCTGGAGACGACGTCGGGAACGGTATGCCCAATGTTGTGTACAGGAAGTCGACAGATTCGGGGGCGGAAGTTGCATGGTGTGGAGTGCTTTCTGTGGGAACAACCGTTCCCGACTTCTGGTCATCCGTGGAAACCTCACAGCTGCTGCTTACCGCGACCAGGTGCTCACCCCTGAACTCGCTCCTTTCATGGCGGCTCATGGCCCAGGTCTACAGTTCCAGCATGATAATGCTCGGCCGCATACCGCGATGTTGACACGAAATTTCCTTCAAAACGCTGGAATCAACGTCATGGACTGGCCATCGAGGTCCCCTGACCTTAATCCAGTAGAGCACGTTTGGGATGCACTTGTGAGAAGGCTTCGTGGTCTTAGGAACCAACCTCAGAATTTGCAGGAACTTGGCGCTGCCTTGCAAGAGCAATGGCGCAGAATCCCCAACCACGTGTTCACAAGCATCAGGCAGTCGATGAGGAGACGGTGTTCGGCAGTGGTGAATGCGCGGGGCGGCCATACACGATACTGAACTGAGAAATTTAGCATTTTTATTCTTGTGACTTGACATTCTGTATACCCATGTTTTGGAACGGCGGTGTAGCCTACTGGAACTGATTATGGCACTGTCAGTGTATCGAGTACATCACACAGATCTCAGCAATAAAATAATAACCATCTTACCATCTCTTGTTCTTTTATAGTGCCCTGAAGAAAGAATGTGAAGTTTCTTTTTTGACTTAGTATAGTAGAAGAAGATTTGTACAGCATTTGTTATTATCAACACACAAGATGTACACCATCAGTGAGTGAGTTAGTTACTTTAGATTAAGGCCGCTTTTAGCAATATTTCAGCAATATCACGGCGGGGACACCAGAAATGGGCTTCACACATTGTACCCATGTGGGGAATCGAGCCCGGATCTTCGGCGTGACGAGCGATCGCTTTAACAACTAGGCTACCTCACCAGCCCGATGCAACATCAAGATAGACCTACAAGCCATACAGGGTGTTCAAACATGCACATATGAAGATAAAAAATGTAGAAACTAAAACACTCTCACACTCAGACACAGAACTACATACACACATTCATGCACATAGCAGAATAAGGTTTCGTGTACTGAGTGAGTGAGTATGTTTTAATATTCCAGCAATATCACGGCGGGGAACACCATAAATGGGCTTCACACATTGTACCCATGTGGGGAATCGAACCCGGGTCTTCGCCGTGACGAGCAGACGCTTTAACCATTACGGCACCCCACCGCACCTCCAGGTAATGAAATCACATGGGGTGCTAATTATAGTTACCTAGCACATATGTACAGGTAACTGTAAATGTCTGCTTTAATAAATGCGTCTTACGCCCTCTACCCATGAAATGGTAGTGCGGCGGAGGGTTTAAGACAAGGAGGGTTAGACGTTGAATATGTCGGCAGTTAACTGGCGAGGAGGGCGGTCTACAGGACGCTGTACTTCTCTTCAAATATAATGGAAGTTCTGAAAACATTTGGTAAGGAAGGTAAAAGTATGAATTTCATCTTCGAGAACATTACAATTATAGAATTAACAAATCCTTCCTTAAAATGAAAGTGAAACGACAGGGCGTGAAAAATTGCCTTTAATATATGACGGTGTAGTGTCGCGTTGAAAAATAACTACATCACTACCTTACATTTACAAAGTGAGTGATTTTCGTTATACGTCGCTTTTAGCAATATTCCTGCAATATCACGACCGGGAACACCAGACATGGGTTTCACACATTGTACCCATGACGGGAATCGAACCCGGGTCTCCGCGTGACGAGCGAGCGCTTTAGCCACTAGGCTACCCCACCGCCCCACCACATTTACCAAGAACAACGCTCCATAGATTATGTGTTATTACGTTTATGTCAGGAACGCACTATATTACCATTTGCGTTCAGTCAGTTTCAAATTGGCAGTAAACCATTTACAGTATTCTCAGATGATAGAAGCTGCACTTTTGTATTATTAAATTCTGTAATTAAAACATCAAATAGATCCGAGATCGGTAGGTGAGAAAAATGGTTAATTAAAATTACATTTTTATTCAAAGATTTCATTTAGAATTCTGCTCATGCACTGGGTATTCTGGTTGTTTTACAATATTGAACTTTCGCAACAAAAAAACAACCCCTGAAATATATATTAAATTTGTAGTTTGTGAAAGGCGGTGTCCAAGCCTTATCACCTGTTAATTTTGAAGTTTCGTATTACCAAGCGCAAGAAGCATCCTGCAAACACTATTTGGAACACTATTCTTTCTTACACCAATGGCAACAGAATGGAAGGACAATCACAATTAACAAATAACAGTAAAGACCCAACAAACAGCGTTGCTTGAGATGACGGAGATCTTGGCTTAATTTCGCTATCATATTGCATCCGTCACGACAGAGACAGTATCGGCCTAACCAATATAAAGTCCACAAACAATGACAGAACATCCCCTGTAAACAAAGCTGTAAAAAACTATGAGAAATCCATGATGCTGATGAAGATGCTAGTCACGGAGGATACAATCAAACACCGGAACAAAATCACCAAAAGAAAAGCCAGGATTCCAAAGCACTGATCAGCTTCTGCAAGGTCTTTGTTCAGTGGGGATAATCAAATCTTGGTTAAACACTGTTTTCTCCGAATATCCAATAGCTACCAGACGCTCACGTGGGCTGATATCACAGGGTGACGTGTTCTTTTGTTCACTATTTACGTTAGACACTGTTATTTGTATTAGTTATGTTTTGGTTTAAAGTTGTGCTATAATTTATTTGTTTACATATGTATTTGTACGGTGGAATATATCTAGTACCCTGACTGTCGCGAATTCAGATGCCTTGTCACTTATCTCTATTAATTATCCATACTGACTTGCGGGACAAAGGACTGTTTTATTAAGTTGTTTATTGCATTTATTACGTTATATAAAAGATGGTCTCTAATCCTGATTAATCTTGGTCCAGTAAAAGCGCCATGACGTTTCTACAATCATTAGTCGCCTCTCTCACTGAATCCATTGATTTACAAATCGCACAAATATGTTCATCATTGAACAAATGTGACACAATTCTTTCCTTAGTCAGTACAGACTCCTGGCGAAAGTTTAGTGTCCGATTCTGTCCGTGTAGTGAGTGTTTATCAAGTAATGATGACACCAGGTGTTTGCTAGAGGGTGAGCGTATCCTGCCCCGCCTGTTACACCCGTGTGACAAATACTTGCACAGGCATGTCAACTATTAAGGTGAAAAAGAAAACACTTCAGGATAACATCATTGTGTCTCACTAGCGAGCGAGTCTAGTTTTACGCCGCTTTTAACATTATCACAGCAGTATCACAGCGGGGTACACCAGAAATGGGCTTCACACGTTGTATCAATGTGGGGAACCCAACCCGGTTCATCGGCGTGACAAGTGAACGCTTTAACCATTAGGCTACCACACCGCCCCTTGTGTCACACTACAGCTTACTAATACCTTGATGCTCATGCTGTTGATCACTGGGTCGTCTGGTACATAGCTGGAATATCGCTGATCACTGCGTTAAACAACTAACAAACAAACATCTTACTAATACTAACACTAGATAGATACCTCAAGTGGTATCACGGATTGTTAAATTTTGTACGATAGTATTTTTTATTAATATGAGAACATCTTCTAAATTTAAGTTTATGTATAATTCACGTTTCCCTTTAAGAATAACTCAAGATATTTTCGTCTATTCCTAATCTAATATCCAAACAATAATGCCGTACATGTCTGATGTGCACATAATTGTGTTTCCGTTACAGCACAGTGAGGTACAATCCGGAGCTGCTTTCGAAACACCTGACTCCATCTATTTTGACACAATTTCTTACAAAGTGTTCAGTATTTTCCGAAATTGGCAGACCTTTACGTCTACAAAAAACAACTTTTCTTGACACGAATGTTCCAAACTTAAACCAGATGCAGTACAGTACAGGTTCATTCACTTTTGATTAAAACATTTTCCACTGGTTGTCCCTTCGAACCCGGAGTAGATCGACATCCCCCTCTCGTTACGAGCCTACTGAAGAGTTGCGAGTTTACTGCGCAACTCCAACTGCCGTATGTCAGACTTGCTTTAACGACATCAGTAAATTTGTCGCTAACATGAGGCTTTGTTGACATAATGTTAAAAATTAGGCGTTCTATGTCAAACTACAATTAATTCCTATATTTACGACAGGCCACTTGGCATAAGTGCATGTGAGTAGACCGAAAATTTCTTCAACCGATTGAGCCCCATGGTGTTAATTGGCAGCTGAACATCCATACATGTAAGAACAGAAATAAAGGTTGAATGACTGACTGACTGAGTTTGGTTTTACGCCGCTTTTAGCAATATTCCAGCAATATCACGGCGGGGGACACCAGAAATGGGCTTCACTCATTGTACCCATGTGGGGATTCGAACCCGGGTCTTTGGCGTGACGAGCCAACGCTCTAACCACTAGACTACCCCACCGCCCCATAAAGGTTGAAAATGAAAGTTTGTTTTTACTTGATGACTATTATTATATTAATAACTATTAATCGCTTTACTGTACCACTTTACTACTCGATAAAGAAGTGACATACGAGGCACGATGCGGTACTATCTCATAACATGCCCTATGTAATGTTACGTACAGGACCGAGGATGAGGTCGACTCTTACCACTCACAACAGACTCGTTACTCTTGTTGTTCATGTTGTTATAGTACAAGCAACACAGTTGATGTACATGTTGTTATTGTACATGTAACACTGTTGATGTACAAGTAACACTGTTAGTGTACATGTTGTTATAGTACAAGTAACACTGTTGATGTACAAGTAACACTGTTGATGTACAAGTATCACTGTTGGTGTACATGTTGCTATAGTACAAGTAGCACTGTTGGTTTACATGTTGCTATAGTACAAGTAGCACTGTTGATGTACAAGTATCACTGTTGGTGTACAAGTATCACTGTTGATGTACAAGTATCACTCTTGGTGTACATGTTGTTATAGTACAAGTAGCACTGTTGGTTTACATGTTACTATAGTACAAGTAACACTGTTGATGTACAAGTATCGCTGTTGGTGTACATGTTGCTATAGTACAAGTAACACTGTTGATGTACAAGTAACACTGTTGATGTACAAGTATCACTGTCGGTGTACATGTTGCTATAGTACAAGTATCACTGTTGGTGTACATGTTGCTATAGTACAAGTAGCACTGTTGGTGAACATGTTGCTATAGTACAAGTAACACTGTTGATGTACAAGTAACACTGTTGATGTACAAGTAACACTGTTGATGTACAAGCAACACTGTTGATGTACATGATGTTATAGTACAAGCAGCACTGTTGATGTACAAGTATCACTGTTGGTGTACATGTTGCTATAGTACAAGTAGCACTGTTGGTTTACATGTTGCTATAGTACAAGTAACACTGTTGATGTACAAGTAACACTGTTGATGTACAAGTAACACTGTTGATGTACAAGCAACACTGTTGATGTACATGATGTTATAGTTGTTGATGTACAAGTAACACTGTTGGTTTACATGTTGCTATAGTACAAGTAACACTGTTGATGTACAAGTAACACCGTTGATGTACAAGTAACACTGTTGATGTACAAGTAACACTGTTGATGTACATGTTGTTATAGTACAAGTAATACTGTTGGTGTACATGTTGCTATAGTACAAGTAACACTGTTGGTGTACATGTTGCAATAGTACAAGCAACACTGTTGCTACCATAGAACAAATTACACTTAAGAAGTACATGGCTGCCACGGGGTAGGCAAAGCTGTAAATGAACATGTTGCTACCGTTCAAGTAGCACATGCTGTTGTAACACTGTTGATGCACATCGTGTTATAAATATAAGATACACTGTTGAAGTACATATTTGCTTTCATGCAATTAACTCACATCGTTACAGTGCAATGTGCACATTGTTACAGTACCTCTTGTTACAATACAAGTAACTCTATTGTGCACATTGTTACAGTACATCTTGTTACAATACAAGTAACTCTATTGTCCACTTTGTCACAGTACCTATAGTTACAATACAAGTAACTCTATTGTCCACATTGTTACAGTACCTCTCCTTACAGTACAAGTAACTCTATTGTCCACATTGTTACATTACCTATAGTTACAATACAAGTAACTCTATTGTCCTCATTGTTACAGTACCTATTGTTACAATACAAGTAACTCTATTGTCCACATTATTACAGGACCTATTGTTACAGTACAAGTAACTCTATTGTCCACATTGTTACAGTACCTCTTGTTACAATACAAGTAACTCTATTGTCCACATTGTCACAGTACCTATTGTTACCATACAAGTAACTCTATTGTCCACTTTGTTACAGTACCTATTGTTACAATACAAGTAACTCTATTGTCCACATTGTCACAGTACCTATTGTTACAACACAAGTAACTCTATTGTCCACGTTACAGTACTTATAGTTACAATACAAGTAACTCTATTGTGCACATTGTCACATTACCTATAGTTACAATGCAAGTAGCTCTATTGTCCTCATTGTTACAGTACCTATTGTTACAGTACAAGTAACTCTACTGTGCACACTGTTACAGTACCTCTCCTTACAGTACAAGTAACTCTAATGTTCTCACTGTTACAGAACCTCTTGTTTCAAAACAAGTAACTCTATTGTCCACATTGTTACAGTACCTCTTGTAACAATACAAGTAACTCTATTGTCCACTTTGTCACAGTACCTATTGTTACAATACAAGTAACTCTAATGTTCACACTGTTACAGTACCTCTTGTTACAATACAAGTAACTCTATTGTCCACATTGTTACAGTACCTATTGTTACAATACAAGTAACTCTATAGTGCACATTGTTACAGTACCTATTGTTACAATACAAGTAACTCTATTGTCCACATTGTTACAGTACCTCTTGTTACAATACAAGTAACTCTAATGTGCACATTGTTACAGTACCTATTGTTACAATACAAGTAACTCTATTGTGCACATTGTTACAGTACCTCTTGTTACAATACAAGTAACTCTATTGTCCACATTGTTACAGTACCTCTTGTTACAATACAAGTAACTCTATTGTCCACATTGTTACAGTACCTATTGTTACAATACAAGTAACTCTAATGTTCACACTGTTACAGTACCTCTTGTTTCAGTACAAGTAACTCTATTGTCCACATTGTTACAGTACCTCTTGTTACAAAACAAGTAACTCTAATGTGCACATTGTTACAGTACCTATTGTTACAATACAAGTAACTCTATTGTCCACTTTGTCACAGTACCCATTGCTACAGTACTTCAAGTAACACTGTTGTACTATACAGTGTAATAGTTCAAGTCGTGGTGTATAATGTATCTCTAGAAAGAGTTAACCGGCAGCAGTAGAAGTTGAATGTTCATTCCCAGCTTGTTTATTTACCCGGCTCGTTTCCCTAACAAGACAGCGTTGATGAATGAGAGCAGGGCCAGGCTTCTACGTTGAATCAGTCACTTCATTATTCCTCGACCATTCAGGCGGACGTTTAAGCCATTCTATTTCGACACAGTTAAGTTGCAGATTGAACTGCCTACCAAACATCGGAATCTCATATGGAAACAATCTTCAGAAGTAGTAGCGGCAGCAACAACAGATTCAAGTCATCCCGTGCTTGCCGGATGAGATGAAAGCTCAAATGAATGTAACCTCGCAACATATATCAGTTTCTACGTTGACTTAATCCCCTATAAATTGCACTGCCATCACATATATTCGATGCTTCGAAAACGGAAAATCATTATAAAAACGCAAACAAATAGACATAAAAGAATCAAACCAACTGCAATAAAAACAACAGACCAACTCCAGAAAAAAACTGCATAATTTGTGTCACACAAATACAACAAAGTTGTCATCATTTATTTGTGCGTTTTCCCAGTTTGTTACAAAGGCGCATTGGCAACTAAACGAAAACAGCGCAAAAAGCGAGATGCACGTGCATTAGTGACGTCATAGACATGTGATCACTGCTGATTGACAAAGTGAGAGAAAATGAAAGTCTATAATATACAAAGTCTATGATTTCTTCAAGGATGAAAATGACAGGGGCTGACCCAAGTATGCAATTACTAAGTGCATACAGCGCACTGCCTGTCCAGCTGGGGTACATGTCATCTCAACGGCTCCAAAAATTGTTAAGGACTCGTTAACGCACGTGCATCTCGCTTTTCGCGCTGTTCCTTTAGTTGCCAATGCGCCCTTGTAACAAACTTGGAAAACGCACAAATAAATGATGACAATTTCTTAAACAACTTTTTTATTTTTGTGACACAAATTATGCATTTTTTTTATAGAGTTGGTCTGTTGTTTTTATTGCAGTCCGCGTTGGTTTGATTCTTTTATGTCTATTTGTTTTTGTGTTAGATTGCAATTCATCGGTATCATTTTGTCTCAAACGAACTGTACTCGAAAAACAGGTGCCTGTTTGGGAAATGATACTTGTCCTGTAGCTGAAAACGCATGGGGAGCTTGGTGTGGGAGGTAGCTGTACCTTTGTTCTGCTGAAGCGTCAGTTGAGATGGGAGAACACTGACTAATAATGTGACTGAACTATCTTTTTAGAATTAGCGACAAAGACACATAATAGTTCCATGTTGTATATTATGTTGTCGCTTGCTGTTGAAGGCTGGATGTGATCAAACAGCACTGTAATGAATCCGATTCGGTTTTTTTGCGCGCTATTTGTGGCTGTTTTATCAAGAAGATTGAACAGTGATTTGACAATCGATATGTGACCTTCTTCTGCTCGGTTGAGAACGAGCACGTCATAGTCCCGCTTCAACATTCACGTAATTCTCATTTGGCTGTAAGTAAAAGTATTTCTTTTGATACGCCGAGGGCATTTCCAAATTTGACAAAAAGGATGTCCAATGCATTTGTCGGTTTGAATTTGTACCATACAGTCCTGGGTAATTTTTCCTGATGAAGAACTGAGGAGCCTTATTGTTTGCATCACGTTTATGAAGGCTCCACTGGTCCACCAAGATAAGCTCACTTTTTGGTCAACACAGAATATCATCAATGTTTGATAGTGGTTCAGACCCGTGAAGATCCGGGTTAGAATACTGATCTTCAGTAACCCATGCTTGTCGTAAGAGGCGACTAACGGGATCGGGTGGTCAGGCTCGCTGACTTGGTTGACACATGTCATCGGCTCCCAACTGCGCAGATCGATGCTCATGCTGTTGATCACTGGATTGTCTGGTCCAGACTCGATTATTTACAGACCGCCGCCATATAGCTTGAATATTGCTGAGTGCGGCGTAAAACTAACCTCACTCACTCACTAGTTGTGGTTCATCATTATATGGGCGGTAGGGTAGCCTAGTGGTTAAAGCGTTCGCTCGTCAAGCAGAAGACCCGGTTCGACTCCATTCATGAGTTCAATGTGTACTGTTCATTTCTTGTGTCCCCCGCCGTGATATTGCTGTAATATTGCTGTAATATTGCTGTAAGCAGCGTAAAACTATAGTGACACACTCTTCATGACATGTTCATAACAGAGTTGGAATCATACAACCGTCTCTTCTTTTAGAAGAGATTTCTTTTGGATGTGGAAAGGATTTCGTCTCATATATTTGTATCATTTAAAGTAGAACATTATATTCCCCTGTCGCAGGTGAAAATACGCATTTAACGCGTTTAATCAAAGATAGTGGATTGCAATAGTAACAAAGAAACAGCTTTGAGACATGTCAGGGACAGTATCGTACATTTCGCCAGGTTATTTTACAGTAATAATTACGAAAGGGCACATATTCAGAACCCTGTGGCATCGATGATTTTAAGTATCTTTTTCAGTTGTGTCGTAACATTATAAAGTAGCATTCAAACACCTCACTCACTCTCCATGTTTTCATTTTTCATCGCAAAAGAGTCACTCGCGCAGTTCCAAAATTTTTACTTCACGGAACAATCGAATGACACCAGATTAAGTTACAATAATGTTGTTGATGCCATGCATTTCTCAAGACCCATTTTCCCAATTCTTTACCGGATCATCTCCAGCAGTAGGAACATGACCGTAATTGATATGCTTTTCCAGATAACACTGCCATCGTGACAAGATGCTCCAGGGGAGTGCGATGTGATGGAGCGTTGACACACTTTCGTCTATTTCCGTCCTCTTTTGGGATAGCTGGAGGAGGAAGTAAGGGTGCAGCGATGGAACAAGAAGGCAATATGTCCTCGTCAATGGAGTGAGTGAGTTATGTTTTACGCCGCACTCCGCAATATTCCAGCCATGGTCTGTAAATAATCGAGTCTGGGCCAGACAATCCAGTCATCAACAGCATGAGCATCGACCTACGCAATTGGGACACGATGACATGTGTCAACCAAATCAGCGAGCCTGAAAACTCAATCCCGTTAGTCGCCTCCTACGATAGGCATGGGTTACTGAAGACCAATTCTAACCCGGGTCTTCACGGGTTCCCCCACAATGGTCAATCTGATACGGCGATGATGAGCAACTACTTATGACTAGTAGATTGGTAACTTTGTTGGTTGGTTGGTTAAAGCCAAGATCAGTTATTTTCAAGTTATATGTCGGCCCTCTGTTGATAATCGCGTCAGGACCAGGGAACCAAGTGACTGACATCATGACCATCGATATATGCAACTGGGATACGAAGACATGCATCAACCAGTTCAGTGTGCCTCTTACGACAAGCACGGGTTGATGAAGAACAATTCTAATTCTTCTTTTCATGGGTTAGATATCTAACTGTACATGTACAAAATGTCTTTGATTCGACTTCGCATATGAGTCAATCCTAGGCTTGCTCCCTGATGAATTTATGTCTGAGGCCGTTGCAAATTAGATTGTCTGCTGGTTGAAGTGATTCTGACTGACTGACTGACTGAGTTTGGTTTTATGCCGCTTTTAGCAATATTCCAGCAACATCACGGCGGGGGACAATAGAAATGGGCTTCACACATTGTACCGATGTGGGCATTCGAACCCGGGTCTTCGGCGTGACGAGCCAACGCTTTAACCATTAGGCTACCCCACCGCCCCAGTGATTCTGAAGGTATTTCTGACGGATCTCCGTGTTGGACCAGCCTGTTTCACTGACGGTGTCTGAGGTACAGGGAGTAACGGGAATACATAAAATACTCAAGGGGAGAGTGAGTGAGTTTAGTTTTACGCCGCACTCAGCAATATTCCAGCTATATGGCGGCGGTCTGTAAATAATCGAGTCTGGACAAGACAATCCAGTGATCAACAGCATGAGCATCGACCTGCGCAGTAGGGATACGATGACATGTATCAACCAGGACAGCGAGCCTGACCTCTCGATCCCGTGAGTCGCCTCTTACGACAAGCATGGGTTACTGAAGGTTCATTCTAACCCGGATATTCACGGGGTTCTGTCTTTCCAAAGGCGTTTCCACAGCCTAAAATGGACCTAGGCGTTGTGACAGCAGCCGAGGCGTCGGAACGCGGGTATGGTTGTATACTATACTCCCCTGTTGTAACTGATGCCTGTCTCTGAGGTTGCACCTGTCCAGCATCTTCTCCAGTTCGTCACAATAGGTGTTGACCGTATTTCCGGTTGTGTCTTTTGCCCGCATGAAAATAACCACAGACAGGACAAAGGATAAAAAGATGACCCAACTGCCTTTCCATACATTTTATTCTTAGCGATCGTATTACGTGATAATCTTGTGATTTTCTGACAGCTGATATCAAAGCCAAGAGGGCGACGTATCGCTTAGGTGGTTTACAGCACTAAAACTATTTTATTCTAAGTTTTCGTAGTGGTAAGCTATGCTTTGTGATCTCTGTTTCAAACGTATATATTCCTCTAACTTATGTCTTGAAGTTTGATTTTGGGCATTTCGTCACTGGATCCTTAGCGGGACAGCGCTTGTGACAGGTGACGTCAAATCTCATAAAATAACAGGAAAAACGCGATTCAAAATGGCCGGACGGATATATATGTCGAGCGAAACCATGTGATGGTACAATATGATATCAAATGTTAATAATATCTTTATTTCTGTACTCTGATGATAAGGGGGATGACGAGCGTTATGATAAGTATGAGGTTGTGTTAGAACTATAGCGAACTGACACACCAGTCATTATTTCGGAAATCTAGAAATTGGATAAGGCATGCACAGTTGAGTGTTATATGTAAACGGTTTATCTCACACGATGAAAATGTTGGAGATGATTAAACAGGTTATCTTTCAGGCCAGGATTAATACCCCAGTGACCTGTTTCAGGTGCAACAGCCCGGTTATCTTGAACGCCGTAATTTCCTGAGTCGAGGTGTGTCCCTTGTACAAAACCAGCCATCTTGGGTTAAAATCCGAGCGTGCCTGATGGGGCATCTGTCTGCACCAGTGATCAACTCTTGGAAGTTGTCCAACTCGCCATTGTCCTCGGTGCCATTGGTGCAACCGATCAACCCTAAACCCTCAATGCTGCTGTTGCATATTTCAATGTGTAAATAAAAATAATATATTGATTGGTTTGTTCGGTGTTTTAACGTCGCACTCAGCGGTATTCCAGCTATACGGCCACGATCTGTAAATAATCGAGTCTGGACCAAATGACTTGTGCCAACAAACTCAGCGAGGCTGACCATCTGATTCTCTTTGCCGCATCTTACGACAAGCATGGGTTGCTGAAGACCAATTCTAACCCGCATCTTCAATACTGGATTCTGATCACAAAGACAGGATACTCCATGTGAGAGTTTTTTTTTTGTTTTTTATAATGTTTTTATTGTTCCCAAGGGTACATCATTAAAACACCAATTCACGTTTATTAGAGTTTGTTAGGTAGAGTTAAAAAAATACAAAGAAATTCACATTTTCACATCAAAATAAATAGAGTCTATTTTCATTGTTAAGTTAGGAATATAGATCTCCATTTTTGTTCATGACTTTGGATGGTTTTAAGTTTTAATTGCAATGAACTTTTCCACTTTGAACATTTCTCTCAAAACAAACAGGAACTTTTGAAGGTTTGGTGTGTGTTGGTTAATCCCACATAAATGGATACATTTTTTGGCAGTTAGGATAATATGGTTTAATAGTCTATCTGTGTATAATGTTTCAAACTAAACAAGATATTTTGTTATTTTAGTTGTGTTCTCAATATGATTATTCATCCAAACTTCAAGTTCGTTCCAGTATGTTTGTGTTTCTCTACTATCCCAATAAACATGAAAAATATTCTCATTCAGCTCATTACAAAAACAGCAAACAGAATTGTCAACAAGTTTCATTTTAAATAGTTCAGTTTTAGTATAGATAATACCATGTAAAAACTTGTATTGTAAATCAAGTAGTTTGGCATCTTTCAAACCATTTCTATAACTTCATGTGAGAGTTGTATCACTTTACTGAGGATCATAGTTACTCAAAGCACCTAGGGTTCAAACATTCCCTAATTATTTAAGACCAGTTCTAACCCAAATCTTCACAGGTCCGATGATGATGATGACGACGACGACGACGACGACGATAATGATGATGACGACCACGACTATGATGATGATGGTGGTGATGATGATGATGATGATGATTATGATGATGATGATGATGATGATGATGATGATGAAGACGAAGATGATGATGGTGGTGATGCTGTTGATGAGGAGGAGGTGGATGATAGTGTCAGTAGGTGTAGCATATATCGTGCACGATGAGGGATGGCTCATACCTCAATGGTGCCTAATCCTCCATCGATCCTGTGTAGCACCATCGAAGAAATCTCTTTTTAGGAGGAGAAAAACTCTCCTCGCACAATTTAGTTCATTCTGTAGGTTCCAAGGGAAATTAGTTGAGAATGTGTTTGTCTAATTTTCAGTTGACGTTAAATGGCAACGTCGCCCGAATCACGTCTTGCCAGCGATGAAAGAAAATAGACAAATTTCTTCAAAGGCAGTTGTCAACGCGCAGAAGTTCTGCAGTTTTTGACAGAATTGATGGCCACAAAAAATCAAATTCGCATCCGTGGTCTAGTGGATGGAGATTTACAAAAGAATATAAAAATGTTGTTGTTTCCAGCGATAGCCATGAAGGGGATAAAAACAAACAGTGTTTGTTTGTTTGTTGTTTAACTCCTCACTGAGCTATATTCCGGTACAAGGCGGCGGTCTGTAAATAATCGAGTCTGTACCAGACAATCCAGTGATTAACAGCATGAGCATCGATCTACGGAATTGGGATACAATGACGTGTGTCAACAAAGTCAGCGAGCCTGACCACCCGATCCCGTTATTCGCCTTGAATGACAAGCATCTATTTCTAAACCCGATCTGTTGAATACTCGTACGATTTGAATTTATGTCCAAAATGATTTTTTCTGGAATTTTATTATTAGCCAGAGTTTGATTTTAGCCGTTCTGTCCTAATAGCTAGAATGGAGCAAATATATTGTACAAATAAAAGCTTCCACATATTCGTTCGAATTAATGCCGTTTCTTTTGCAAAGGGTAAGGTTTTATGTAAGAGACATATGATCAAAACATGCTTTCAATATTATATTTCACACTTTTCCTAAAATTCTTTAATTTGCCCTTATCTCATTGCCTTCTTGAGTTTTTGTGTATTGGAAATCTAATTATTTGAATTGATACTTACGGTTTCTAATAAACTTTTGAAATTCTAATTTTATTTTGAATGTTCCGCGAAATCTGCAACAATTCCTATTGTTATAAAATAATCAGTTACCCAATTATTAATTGCTTGGTATCATCTACATACAGGTTAATACATCTTTCAAAGGTATTGAACATAAATAAATCACTCACATAGAAAGGGCAGATTCAATCGCATGTACGCTACTCGAAAATATAGTAGATGTTCGAAATGTAGGATAAAAACTGCTTCATCCTCACAAGCAGTCTGTCTGGAGTGAAACATCCGTTAAATGATTTAGAAAGGTGGTCGTACATCAGAGCTTAGGAATGTGTTACGATTTTTTTCTCAGCTCATTTGAATGCCTCAGATATTTTACACGATTCTATTATTGGAACTGTACGTTCCCTGAAAAGAGTATTTTGGCTTCCGGAAAATTTAGAGTGTCACTCAAAGAACAAATTTTAAAGACGCCTAAATGTAAAATTATATCATCTGAGAGAAGTAAAACTTCGATGTAGGGTGAATCCCACCCTCGAAGATTCAGTGTATTTAATGTACATTGAATGGCCCGTATCTTCGGCAACTAACGTTTGTCGTAAGAAGCGACTAACGGGATGGGTGGTCAGGCTAGGTCAAGTCTGACTTGGTTGACACATGTCATTGTATCCCAGTTTCGTAGATCGATGCTCATGATGTCAATCACTGGATTATCTGGTCCAGACTCGATTATTTACAGACCGCCGCCATATAGCTGGAATAGTGTTGAGTGCGGCGTAAAACTAAACTCACTCACTCACTGGTTGTGGTTCATCATTATATGGGCGGTAGGGTTATTTAGCGGTACTCGGTTATTTACAGTCCGCCGCCATATAGCAGGAATATTGCTGGGTGTGGGGTAAAACAAACAAACAAAACATTCCGTTATGATGTCCCCTGGACACTATATCTTTGCCATACCTTCGTTTAGTAAGTGATGTCGCTGTGTCCGTCTTGTCGCACAGATTCTCTCTCGCTCATGATTGAATTTTGATTGGATGACTATATTTAGCGTCGCATTTCGAGGAGATCTCAAATTCAAACTATGGTTGCGAAAGGTGGTACTATTTATCCGAATGGCAACTTTTGAACTGATCTCTATGATAAGTGAATCCTTTCGCAAATACACAGTTCTTGATAAGGTGTCCAAGATTCATAGGTTCATAGTTTTAACCATCCTCGAAATCTCCAGGGTATACGTTACGATAAATCTCCACTAGTACCCTGAAAGCGTCTATGGCTCGGCCCAATAGTTTTATTACCTCCCCTTGCTGGCTCCTCATTCTCACAGTAGCCAATCAGCTAACACGCCCTTACAACTAAAACATATCAAAGTCACACAGCAGCTTCTTACTAATAAATGCTAATCTGGAGAAAACAAACTTGAATGTACTATTTATTGCAGTGGGATTTAGAGACATGTACAAATTTGTGCTTCAGCGAAAGAAAATATGTTTGATGCATTTCCCTTTTCTTTATTTGTACCACGTGTTTTTATTATTTTATATTTGACGTACCTGAAGGTGAATATACACTATCACGATTAGCGGATGAAGAGATCAAAAGGACCGGATGCTGGACTACCATTGGGCTACCCCATAGATTTATGACCGGAGCGGCCTTTGCCGCAGTGGCCCCTGAGATGTCACGCCTTGTTAACAAACCCATCACAGAGCGGCCCCTGAACACTTAAGTGTTCCTACACTGGCCTCTCTTAATCCAATCAGCTTAATTACCAACAGTGTTGGACTAATTACAGAGGCGTGATGCTTTGAAAGAGCTCTGAATACCACGATGAAAAAGAAACACAACAAACCAAAGAATGGATGAGGCGATGATATGTAGAACTCTTCTTCAGTAGCAAATACACATTCTGTACTTTCTTAAAGATCGTCTATGAGCAGAAAGTCAGCACCTTCTTAACGAGCTGTCCCGGAGTAGCCCCTGAATTTGGTTGTTACGTCATAGACAGGGGGGCCATTCTGGGAATGCACCACCCCATAGCTTCAGGAATCTTCAAGCAGTTCCTCATGTAAATGCATGTATGCTACAATTTTACGTTCTGTTACTGCTGTGGATTGTTTATGACTTTGAATACATCTCATTGACTTGCTACACAGCTCGGAGTGTCTTAAAAGGGCTGGTTGGTCGGAATCATTAATTGTTTGACGTAACGTATAACGATATCCAGAATCCTGGGTGTTCCTTAAAGAAAAGGGAAATGCATCGATCCCTGTCTCGATTATTTACAGGCTTGTGTTAAACAGAAGGAATATTGCTGGCCATGATGTTTAACACCGAATAAAGAAAGTGGTTGTTTATGAACCCTAAACATTTGAACAATGAACTGCAAATGACTCTGTGCTTTATCTTTATCCGCCTCTTCGTTGCCATGTAGGACCAACGCGGACGTCCTCACCGACAATAACAACTCCAATCAAGCTGTGATTGGGGTGACGCTGGATGCGAGGTTGAATGGGAGGCCAGGTGTGTTTTATTGCTGCTGGTTTAGCGACAGGGGTCGTCAGCATCAGGCAACAATAACGGTAATTGAGAGCATCACAGTTATTGAGAAGCACGGCACTTGATTAAGACGCTCAGCCAATTCCTACTCTCGGGGGAGCTACGGCGTATGTTGATATCAATATAATATATCCTCATCTTAATTACATCTAGTAAACTGAAATAGTCAGCTATAGGATGGTCCCGGCTGTGTTCGTCACAAAGACAGAGGATCATTGGTTTTATTAGGCTCGGAAATCATACGGATATGGATTTGGATATGACGGATATTAGAAAGTCATCTTACATAAGTGACTACAAGACATACAATTACCAGTTCCTAAAGGTTATTAGGTGGGACTGGATTCAAGTGAGGGAAGTAGAACTTAGGTTGAGGTAAGGAGTTCGGGGGGAGCGTACGAAGTGAGTGAGCGAGTATGGTTTTACGCCGCTGTTAGCAATATTCCAGAAATATCACCACGTTGGACACCAGTAAATGGGCTTCAGTGTACGAAGTGAAGAGGTGAGGAGACTTGCTGAAGGCGAAAATAGGGTGAATCTTTTCTCCATAAAATCATGTGTTCGTGCGTGCGTGCGTGCGTGCGTGCGTGCGTGCGTATGCGTGCGTGCGTGTGTGACACATGCGTGTGCCATGTTTAATGAGCAAAAGAATGCTTCATGCTGCACTCAGTAACATTCCATGGCGGTCTCTAAATATTTTAGACCAGACAATCTTGTGATCGAATCATCAACGCAGATGTGAAGTGACGACATGAAGGTCACCGAGCCTGAGCTCTGTTCTATAAAGTCCCCTGTTAGTATAAAGTTGCTGTAACTCACCTGCCAACAGTCTAAACTGTCAAACAATTTTGACTCTTGCTTAATAGTCCAATAAAGATTAAAATGTAAAACCAATGCATACGTGTTGAGCCAAACTAAACACATGCCAAATGACACTACAAAAGAAAAGGGGTGAGGGCATTGACCATCACAGTGAATGAGTGAGTTTAGTTTTAGGTCACAATCAGCAATATCCCCACTACATGGTCCGCTGACTTGGTTGACACATGTCATCGTATTCCATTTTCGTAGATCGATGTTCATGCTGTTGATCACTGGGTTGTCTCGTGCAGACTCGATTATTTACAGACAGCCGCCATATAGCTGGAATATTGCTGAGTGCGGCGTAAAACAACCAACCAACCAACCAGCCAATCATAAAGACGGCGTATATTACCGACGGATTTTAATAGCAGATATAATCTGGAACGAATATTATTGTTGTTAGGGTCAATGGCATTAAGTCCAGTAACACCTGTAGATTGAAACTGAGTATTATTTTACCTGCTTTCAGCAATATCACGACAACGGCCAAAGAACAGAAATGCGTTTTCGGCGTGCCGACCACATTTGCTAGAACCTTCATCGTCGCCCTTGAATTGGTATGAAAAGAAGAAATGTGGCACATCACACTATTAGTATATAAACCTCCTATTATCCATGTTTAGAAACAGGAAGCAACTTAGGTAAAACCATCTGCATTATGGGATAAATTCCCCAAATAGATCATTTAGCGGCGACTGTTTACTGGCTTTTGTGTGGGTGGTGGAGATAAGCTGTATTTGCAAATAAACAGTTGGTTGTGTATCAGAGGGGGCGCTTCACGACAGCGACCTTTCGATTTCACCTGGTCGTCATTGAGTGATACATCTATGTGTATGTGATTTTCTGGGGTGAGTGAGGAAGCTGATATTCATCATCACTAAGTCTTGGAAGAGGAGACTATCGGGATCGAGTGGTCAGGCTTCTTGATTGGTTGACAAATGTCATCGTATCCCAATTCCGTAGATGCTAAAAGGCGTAAAGACATGTAAATTCTCATTGTAGTTTTTGTAAACTGTTTTTCAGATCACTCCAAAGACTACTTCCAATCTTCAGTATATTAATGCCGAATTCTTATAATTCAATCCTGTTGTCTGACATCAACTTAAGGTCAGTATGCAAACAACATATACTTTGTTAAAAACTAGCGGATCACAAAGATAAGAATACAAATATGTGTTGACGACAAACATCCTGTGCAAGATCGACTGAAATCATCAGCTGTCATGCTTCACTTCCGGTTGTAATGTGTTCCATATTCGTTCATTATTATCATCGAGTTAAAAAGTAGTATCAATTACAATTATGGAAATTCTAAGTCACTTTCAAGTATCCCTTATTTTTTCGAAAGAGTATATATGAAGGAAAACATAGTCCAGTCGTAAATGCCAACATAGTTTAGCGGCCCATGGAGTTACGTTGTATTTCTGCTCTGATCCCGGGGCTTATTGACTTAACCCCTCGCCCGTAAGGCTTCACTGTCAGGCCAGCTAATTGTCCACGTATAGCAGCCTTCGGGAGAAGGGATGCATAGAATTTCGCGAAAATTACCGTCACAGCAACACGGAGACCAGAACAATACGCGTTGGCGAGAGGGAGCGTAGCCTGTAGACGTGGGACTTGCCACACTTACGAAATTCGTGATTTTCATTATGTTTATTTCAATTAGGCACGATTATGCTGGTCTGGACAAACAGAAAGGTCTGTTTTTCTGTCCACATAAAGAGGTGTAGTGTTAACTTCTTGGGCTAACAAAGAAGAGGTGCAATTTTAATGAATAAATCTTCTCGCCTTTCTCGCCAGATAATGCGGCCAGTTTGTGGTGTTTTCTTGCTGAAAGACTCCTCCAGTATGCCAAGCATACATGTCTCCAAATTCATTGGTGGTACAGTTTTGTATTTCCAAAGATTTACATTTACAAGGTAAATGTACTCGTGGAGAATATTTACTAATCGATAATGCATAGGCCGATCGGGGGTAGGCTGGGGTGAGGGTGGGGGTAGTACGAAGCCACTTTCGTCCTGAAAGTGTATTTAATGACCATTGAAACTCACGTGAAAACGGGTAAAATGAACTGTGCACCCGATCGCGTTAGTCGCCTCTTACGACAAGCATGGGTTACTGAAGATAATTGTTCTTCACGGGTGTCCAGTGGTTAAAGCGTCCGCTCGTCACGCCGAAGACCCGGGTTCGATTCCCTACATGAGCACAATGTGTGAAGCCCATTTCTGGTGTTCCTCGCCGTGATATTGCTGAATATAGCTGATAAACCAAACTCACTCACGCTCACACTCCTGTCTGGAATGTTAGTTCAGTAAAGACTGAAGAGAGTACACACTACCACAGTTAATCTTTATACTCTTTTAATAAGTTACTACTGTTATATAGTTTATAAGGTCCTGAGCTGTTACGTAATAAAGGAAAATCAGTAATTATGAAATGTTTTACTAAATTTATAATTCTCGATTTCAAGAATGGAACAAAGGTTTTTGGTTTCATGAATTTTCATGATGTGCTCAACCTCTTCTGAACACATATAGTCACCTGAAAGATACCATGGACCGGGGGCGTATTCTTAAAAAGACTCATTCATTATGTTACACGTGTATTTATACGATTGCTGTTGGGTAATGTATTTCATCTTTGTGTTTGGTTCTGATATTTGGTGTACTAATGGTGCTTGGGGTATGAGGCTACGAGTTGGCGCTGCAGAGCTTGTTTCGTTTGCTTAATGCTCACTGCTGGAAGGTAGCTGCTTGGTGCTCATCGCTCATTGCTTCCTATGTGATGCTTATTGCTTGTTCTTCTGTGCTTTAGGGCGGTGGGTAGCCTAATGGTTAAAGCGTTCACTCGTCACGCCGAAGACCCGTGTTCTATTCCCTACATGGGTACAATGTGTGAGGTCAATGTTTGGTGTCTCCAGCGGTGATGTTGTTGAAATATTGCAGGAATATTGCTGGAATATTGCTGAAAACGCGTTTAAGTGAAGTCCCTCACTCTTGTGTGCTTTGTGCTCAATGCTCGGTGCCAGAAGATTGGTGTTTCGTGCATAATGCTTGGTGCCTTTCATATGATGTTTATTGGTTGTGGTATAGTGTTTGTTTTTATGCTTGGTGCTTGATGCCGTAATGTTGATATGCTTGGTGTTTTCTGTTCGGTGTTTATCAGAGTTCAGATTCTTCATTTCTCATGAAAGCACCAATAGTGATACAAAAATGAATATACTGTTTGAAACTGTGTAAAAACGATTACTGGAAATATAATGGTAAATTATCTCTTTAGTTGCATATTGAGCAGTGTAAGGAACCTAATGATATGTTGTTATACTTTACGATTCGATTTTCATCACACATTTCATTATCGATACACAAAAGTGTTGTGGTGTTCGTGTGCTTGGGGGTTCGTGTTGAATGTCCGAGGAGTGGTGAATGATGTATGATACTTGTGGAGGTATGTGCTGCAGGTAAACACGCCCACAAAGGATGAAGATGAAGATGCACTCATAAAATGATAATTTTAAAGCTTATAACCAATGGTGTCTTTCGTCTTAACTTATTTAATGTTAACTTACACTGAATTATCTGTAAGGATAATATTGTTTAACAAAATTACATTAAAGTTTTCTTACTCTGCAGAACAGGTAACGGTGTCATTTTTCCAAAAAAGGTTGATAATACCCCATAGAAGTGAGCGTTCACTGGGGCGGTGGGGTAGCCTTGTGGCTAAAGCGTTCGCTCGTCACGCCGAAGACCCGGGTTCGATTCCCCACATGGGTACAATGTGTAAAGCACATTTCTGGTGTCCCCCGGATTGATGTTGCTGGAGTATTGGTAAAAGCGGCGTAAAACTAAACTAAACTCACTTACTCACTCACTCTAAGCGGTCACTCTGATCGGGTGACCTCGCATCATGTCTGTGCCTCAGAATTTGGAGGTCATTACAGACTGTATTGACCGGACAGGCCCTAAATATCTTTTCAAACCGTCTGGAAGTTCCAAGCTATGTTTTTTCCTTCTGTTTGTCTGTCCAATCCATGTTTTTTCAGACACGGTTGACCTGATCCAGGCTATATTTGTCTATAAACCGTTGACTCGAACCAAGCTTGACTTATTTTACAGAATGGTTATCTGATCCAGGGTCGCTTTATATACCACGGACCATTTACCTCGTCTAGACTCGATATCATCACAAATCGTTAAACGATACTTTAAGAAGCCACCATTCCACGCACCTCGGTGATAGCATTCCACGCACCTCGGTGGTACCTTTCCACGCACCTCGGTGGTACCATTCCACCCACCTCGGTGGTATTTTGTAGAATGCGGCAAAGAACAGCATTCCCTCACAGGACCTGCCCCTCATGTACTCCCATCACGTCCCCCCAAAGTCCATAACGATAAATAGTCATTAGATTTTCAGTCTTAATAGTGTAACCCGGTACTAGGACAGTGTAACACCATCTGTAGTAAAGCTAGTTAACTGTTCAGAGGCCCG
This sequence comes from Haliotis rubra, assembly GCF_003918875.1. Lineage (NCBI taxonomy): Eukaryota > Metazoa > Mollusca > Gastropoda > Lepetellida > Haliotidae > Haliotis > Haliotis rubra. The sequence continues at coordinate 667,282 of NW_025767074.1, forward strand.
CAAGCAAGCCAAATAAGCCCAGATGTGTCAACGTTCATGAGGGAAAGACTCTGCCCGCCTTGGTCGATAATTGCCTTCCTAAGTCAGTTTATGATATCGCGTCCATGTAAAGTGAATTTCCGTTGAGTATTATTCTGCCCTGTGAAATCGTTGACGACTTTAGCTGGATCTATGAGTAGTTATCGGGATCTCTTATTTCTCGTTCCTCTGTCTACACCTGATTGGGGAAGATGGTACGTGTCTATTGGTTGGGACTGGGTGTCCCCCATCCGAAAACACATATATTGGAACACCTGGTTTTTCCTCTTTTGAAACTTTTCTGAAACAATCTTCTTCTTCCCTGTCCAGGATTGTTGCTCTGTCTGGATGTTTCACTTCCAATCTCCCTGTCTAGGGTTGTTCTATCACCAATCTCCCTGTCTAGGGTTGTTCTATCACCAATCTCCCTGTCTAGGGTTGTTCTATCACCAAGTTCCTTGTAGAGGGGTGTTGTTCTATAACCAGTCACTCTATCTCGAGCTGTTCTATGACCAACCTCTATTTCGATAGCTACATGTATTTTTATGGCCAGTCGCCACTATATCCTCTCTGGGTCTGTTACATGTATCTCAACAAATCTCCCTGCCCCTGTGTCTTCTGTAACCAGTCTCCTCCTTATCCTCTCTAGGTCAGTTATCTCATCCAATCTCCCTCTGTCGACCTGCCTCAATATGTACTGTAACCAGTCTCCTCCATATCCTCTCTGGGTCTGTCATCTCAACCAATCTCCTTCTGTCCCCCTGTCTCAATAACTTCTGTAACCAGTTTCCTCCATATCCTCTCTAGGTATGTTATCTCAACCAATCTCCACGCCCCATGTGTGTTCTGTAACCGGTCTCTTCCACATCCTCTCTGGGTCTGTTATCTCAGCCAATCTCCCACTGTCGACCTGCCTCAGTGTGTTGTATAACCAGTCTCATCCATATTCTCCCTGGGTCTGTTATCTCAACCAATCTCCCTGCCTCGGTGTGTTCTATAATCCTCTCTTGGTCTATTATCTCAACCAATCTCCCTGCCTCAGTGTGTTGTTCTATGATCAGTCTCCAATCCCCCTGCCTCGCTGTGTTCTGTTACCAATATCCGTCAATTTCCCAACACGAGGCTGTTCTATACTCATTCACATCTATCAATCCGGGACTTTGATCATGCTTACCCGTCTTCTTCTGAACCAACCGCTCTTCTCCTGGACCAACCCCTCTTCTCTGCCACTTGTCTCCCTTACCCCGTCACTGGGGGGATGCTGTAGAACACGTATCAGTTCTCCTCTCGTCAGACAGTAACGGCCTGTGGGTAAAGAAAGCTTTCCCTCTTGACTTTTCCGCAGAGTCTGGCCTAATGAAGAAGCAATGTTTAACTAATTACAAAGAGACTTTATTACGGCAATAAGTGGCCCTGGGGATACCTCCTCCTTGCACCGCATCCCCCTCAACGTGTACAGGGACACCAGCAGCATCACGGCCGTTGTAACACGTTGAACCAATGGCAAACCCGGGCTATCCAGTCCAGTGTCGCTCTCCAATAAAAGTGAGGACCGAACGCCCAACTAGCAAAGGGAACTAGGGTGGCTGCACGCCCCCATACATCGCACCCGTCACACAGACAACACTACTTTGTGGAAACTAACACCGGTGAATTTGCAGGATATTATTGTCTATGTGACGTACAGACACTGTCGTGGCGTGTAGTGTACATAAGACACTGATATCGTACATTCTTTCGCTGGGACCAGGCGTTAGGGGCTGACAACCACGAGTCGAGAAAAACAGAATCATTTGAAACCTCTCAAGACTTTCCGGAATAGCACTAAGGTGAGTCGCTATATTAATGTAGTCAACAGCGGTAGACAATCCTCTTTAATAAACTATTGTCAGTAATTCTATGAGGAAAAGGTAGTAAAACGATATGTTCCTCTGAGTGATTCTTTGTTCATTCATCTATTTGTTTGATGAGGACATTCACGTTTTGGCGATGACATTTCGCAGTAAAGAAATCCCATTAAAATTTATCACGGGAAGAATTTGAATAAAGCACATCTGATAGGAAATAATCAACATGAACTTTATTGGAATTCTAATTCCCAAATTTTACATTTAGAGTTGCTATGGTTCTAACAGTTCGTCGGTGCCTCTTTGTACATTTATATATTTGCCTGATCAGGACATTGATAATTTGTTGAGGCCATGTACGTCATGTCTTTACCAGCATAATGAGAACATGACACAGGAGGTGTAGAGGATGACGTCATATTCCAGCCTCAATGCCGCAGATGTAAAATTAGAACTTCTTCTTTAAAAGGTTGTGTCATTTTATCTTTCACTAAATCATAATTAAATCAATAATAAAGTCCTGTAGCTGATGGGTTTTTTTAAAAAGAATAAATGCTAAACGTAAGATGTACATAAATGTATTAAGAAAATCATTACCAGTCGGTGTAATATGAATTATGCATGCAGTTGTATCATATGCTCTAACACTGTGTCATCGGTGAGGTTAACAAGCTTGTCAGAACGAGATTGTTTTATGTAATTGATGTACTGATATTGTGATGCACATATAACTGAGATACTGTGGAACCCTGTCAATCCGGACTGTGCCGTTCAAAGTGAAAATAGTTGGGATTCGCAAGCATCTGGCATGTGGCAAATGCCCTTTATATTATTAGATATTCAATCAGTAATCTTCCTAAACACAGAGTTACGGGAGTCCAGATTGAAGAGGTTTCACTGTATCGAAATCCTGTTATATCATATCTGGAAGAATTTGAACGAAGCACGCCTGATTGGAAACAATCAATAAATTAAACATATTCATAATTGTCATTTTAATTCTCAATTATTAGGTTTATTGTTTTACCAAGGCTCTGACAGTTGGTTAAGTGTTCCTAATAGCAAGAATTCAACCAAAAATATTTCCATGTAGTAAATGCCTTAAAAACAAAACCAGGCTATCGAAAAAGAGACGCGCGTGTCTGTTTCCAACCTAAAACTAAAACTTAACGCCAAGCGTAGTTCAAACATCTGCCCCCAATTTGTGCTTAAAATAATACCCCTTCTAATGATTTCCCCGAGGAAGTATATTACATACGGTAAAGGTAAATAGATTATAATTTCATGTTTACAACATTTCTTTTGTTCCAGAAGTTAATAGATCTTCATCCATTAATATATTCGATGAATAATAGGATTGGGTTATCGTGTAACGGACAGCGGTAGATTTATTTGTGATGTTTTGACTATATGGGGACCGTACTAGTGTTGTCGTTTTGAGAAACTAGCTGATGTTTGTTTGACTTTTGAGAAACTAGCTGATGTTTGTTTGATTTTTAAGAAACTGACTGGTCTTTGGTTGACTTTTTGAGAAACTAGCTGATGTTGGTTTGATTTTTGAGAAACTAGCTGTTGTTTGTTTGACTTTTTGAGAAACTAGCTGATGTTTGAGAAAACTAGCTGATGTTTGTTTGATTTTTGAGAAACTGGCTTTTGAGAAACTTGTTTGTTTGACTTTTTGAGAAACTAGCTGTTGTTTGTTTGACTTTTTGAGAAACTAGCTGATGTTTGTTTGATTTTTGAGAAACTGCTGATGTTTGTTTGACTTTTTGAGAAACTAGCTGATGTTTGTTTGACTTTGTGAGACACGAGCCGATAATTTGGGAACTAAATGATGTTTGACTTTGGGGAAATTAGCTCAGACCCGAATATGCGACCAAAGGAATGATGTGGCAATAAGAACCAAAATATTTGTTCTTAGGGAAATTCTTAGATTCCCATAGAAAGGAACTCGTATGTACATTTCAAATGACACCTTGTTACAAGGATATCCAAACAATCACTACAATTCAACACATATGTTGCACGAGACAAACTAGTGTAGACTTCAGGTCGTATTTCCCATCAGGATTATACCGTAACACGTGGGTTGTGGAAGTGTCACAGGCTCTTATCATATGTTTGGAATATTCAGGTTTTTGAGGTTTCAGAGCATCCACTCAAGTGGCCGCTCATGTAGATACTTGAAGTGGGAACCATGTCTCAATGCTGAGACCGCCTCCGTGGTGTAGTGGTTAGAGCGTCCGCCCGGAGAGCGGAAGGTCGCAGGTTCGATCCCCGACCGCGTCATACCAAGAGACGTTAAAATATGGTACTTGTTGGTCCCTGTCTGGCGCTCGGCATTAATGGGTACAACAAGGACTGGTCGGCTCGGAGTAAGTATAATGTGTCTGAGTGGGGTATTCATGCTTCACTGCGGCATGGTATCTCAGTGGGCTAGCACTATAAAACCAGCTAGTCTGGGCTAGTACAAGCAGCCGCACATACACATACACACGCATGCACGTCGTCATATGAGCGAAATATCCTCAAGCACGACGTAAAACCCAATTTCACCTCACCTCACCTTAATGCTGACAATATACAAAGCCAAATGAACTTGGTTACTTTAAGAACCGAAAGGTCTCTCTGTACAAACTGTGTTTGGTTCTCCTTAACACTAAAGTCACCTGGTTTAGCATTCTTTAAAGCTATTTCGTGTGAAAAAGTTTCTACCAGGCAAATGGGGTCACAAGTCGCCCATGGTAACAGCCATGCAGAGTTGTCTTCCTTAACCGAGTCAAGATACGCTGGTCATGGTTCGAATCCTAGGTGCGATTAGAATATGACCCCTCTTCCGTCATTTATCCATGATCAAAGTGGTAAGTGTCTACGACCTGTGTTTAATTTGGTTTCATCGGACATTTATGACATGTTTGCTGTGGAATTCAAATGACACTTTTCCAAGCTCGTACATCCGTTCGTAATCGAGTTAGAAAAAAATCCATTCAATAGATAGTCGTGGGACAATGCTCAAAATGTCAACCTTTGGGACTCTCTGTCTCTCTGCAGATATTTATAAACAAACAATGAAAAATAAATAAATGTTTCGGCTTGAAAACATTTCAAGGTAGTATGTGATTTTCGTGCACACTATTCACACATCATTAATTCCTTGTCATTAATGGGGGAAGGGGGGCTACAGCTTTTTGACAAACAGGTTGGGTGGGTGGGTGTGTTGCTCAGTTCATTTTCACCCGTTTTCACGAGAGTTTCAAAGATCATTTTATAAACTTTCAGGACAAAAGGGGAGGTGCGCACCCCTGCATCCCCCGTCTGGATCCGCCCATGCACTGTACGTGTTATGTAAAACCACGTGCGCACGTGTGTGGTGTGGTGTGTGTGCGTGTGCGTGCGCGTGTGGTGTGTGAGTGGTATGTGTGTGGTGGGGAACGGGGGATAGGATTATCAGTTTAAATTTCATTTGTATTATTATAAAATCAATCTTGCTTTTGTTGCTGACAATTCCTGTTCTCAACGGTCTGAGCCATAATAATATTCTCTGGTTTCTCTTGACAATTTATATCAAACAAAATCACACAATAATGTAAGCATCTTACTGGAATGAGCCAAGGACTGGAAACAGGGCTCGATAATGCACATTTACAGAACACTGAAGTACGGATGTTCACACATAGCGCCCAGTAACCACATGCGCCCGTTTAGTACAACCAAGTCAAAATGAAAACATATTTCGGATCGCACCAACAGCCTGGGAATTTGGTTCGGTTTCTATTTTAGCGGCGCGATCGGTCTTCGCAGCCTTGAAACCATCTGGTCGTCCCTGGCAAATCGCCTTGTGGAACCCGACATCGGGCAACTCGTCAATAACACTGCCGACATGGCTTAACGTTTGCCGATGCCTGTTGTAAACCTTTGGCAAGAAAAAGACCTTTCCCATGAGTCTACTGTTCAAATATGCGATCAACCTCCATTAGTTTTGTGGGCCTTTTATAGCGACAGGATACTTTTTGCAACTTGTCACCTAATTGTTTGAGCACTGTTCTTCAGCGGCATTGGGAGGGTTGTAAAATACCTCACATCTGAGGGTCTAAAAGTCCACTGGTGTTTGCTTCTTCTCGGGAGCGATGACAAGGCGTCTTAAGACCTGCGGGTCGTCCTGTGATTTTAACGCTTGTTCATGCAAGTGAACAGCTGATGATGGTTTCAGTTCTCAAGGCATCGTTCTTGGGTCTCTCCCTGCCAAGGCCAATTAACGGCACCGTTCATTCATAGTCATCGTCTGTATTTAAAGGTAACCAATGCTAGTCGATATAGCGTTAGCCCTGAAATCCCATCCAAGAAATCCAAGCTTTTATTCGTATCCTAAACACCATATATAACAATAATATATTTTTATTTGTATAAATAATATTTACAAAATATATGAGAAAAGATCCGTTGTCTTTCGTTTACGATGTCATCTGTCCCCGCTCCATTGAATCCATGTGGCCGTTGAGAAATATTTTCATTCACAAAAGTGACTGCAGAAACTGCGTGGGAAAAGTACTCCACTTATTATACAGTGGTGTAGCCTGGTGGTTAAAGCGTCCGCTCGTCAGACCCGGGTTCGATTCCCCACATGGGTACAATGTGTGAAGCCCATTTCTGGTGTCCCCCCGCTGAGATATTGCGAGGATCGATATTGCTAAAAGTGGCGTAAAACTAAACTCACTCACTATTATAATGTCTGATGACTTGCAGCCAGGGAAAGCAGTAACGCCATCTTTATAGCTCAAACGGTGAGGGGAAAGAACAGTTTGTATACTTATAGTATGCAGTGAATGAGAATGTTTGTACGCCGCCTTTAGCACTATTCCAGCATAATTACAGCGGAAGATACCAGAAATGGTACCCACGTCGAGAATCGAACCAAGGCTTTAGGCCCGATGAGCGAACGCTCTAATCTCACGCCACCGCTCCCAATAGTATGTAGACATCGCATCAATGTGTAGAGCTTACTGAAAGCGCAAAATTACCTCATTTGCATATTTATAGGATCGTGATCCGATTGGTTTACCGCATCGATAACTCGACCATTATAGAATCGATACATATCAACCATTATTATTTTGTTAATCCGGAGCTTTGTTAATCTGAACGATTTACGTGAAAAGGCAATCGCATTTTATTGTTACAAATTGCAATGCAAACGTGGAGGATCTCTCATTAAGACAAAAATAGGTATCAGTATTCCCTCACCATCCCGTTAAAAGATTGTCTCCAGGTAATCTAGGAAAAACTATAATTTTGCTCCATAACATCCTATTGATAAGATGTTCATAACAGAGATACTGTATTATACAGGTGCGCGTCATCTTTTTTGAAACTCTTTTTTTTTCCAAAAACAAACAAACCGAGGGGCGGTGGAGTAGCCCAGTGGTTGAAGAGTTTGCTCGTCACGCCGAAGATCCGGGTTCGATTCCCCACATGGGTAATGTGTGAAACCCATTTATGGTGTCCCCGGCGTGATCTTGCTGGAATATTGCTAAAAGCGGCCTAAAACCCAACTCACGCATTCACGTTTTAAAAACGTGAGAATTCATAATAATCATTTGGTTAAAATATATCAGGTGAGGAGTCATATAATCAATGGGTCATATATATGCACATTTGTACATGACCGTTGGATCTATAGTAAAGAGTAAGGTTTCTGAACTGGGTAATCAAGACATTGGCGTTCATGAGGGTCGATCTATTTACTGGGATGTTATGTAAATCATCCGAGTCAGCAAGCCTAGAATCTGTTCTTACCCCGATTCCCCGGGGTGAGGGTGGCAAACCTTGACACACACCTATTCATCTAAACCACGACCATTGATTTTGGGCACGCCTTGTGTACGTCTTCAGCCTTCAGCCTTCAGCCTTGATATCACCGAGTGAATTTATTGATTGTTTTTATGACACCAAGCCAGCCCCTCACCCACGCACGTACAAGCACACACACCGCTTTGGTTCATGTGTTTTAACCACGCATCTAACGGTAATTGCCTTCGCTTGGTTAACTGTACTTTGTTTTTGAGTGTTGATAGATAACTGTCGTTTGTCATGATTTGATTGGCTTTTCAAATGACTGACAAACCTTGATCAATGTCGCTCTCAAAAGTACTTCAAAGCAAAACTGGTACATTGAGTCAACAAGTTGTTGTCTTTCAGAGACACGAGCTGACAAAACAAAGTTATTTATTAAAGTAGTAGACGATCATTCGCTGACGAGGAATTTCAAAGTGATCAACCATCCAATCAGCTTTTATGTCTACCCTAACCTATTGATACCAGCCCAAGCCTTTTGATGTCTTGGAATCCACGGTAAGGTGTTTCAAAGGGTTTTCATTCATACAATACTTCAAACAATGTTTAGATAATGGTAAAGTATTGGAGAGACATAAATTTGACTTTGAAATTATTTTACAACATATGGCTCAATGCTTGACAAGGTTTTTCTTTCCGCTTCGAGAGCGCGCACTTCACAGACTGGCGTAATGGTATTACCCGTCTGTAATATTGTCTCGAAAGACGCCGTTTAAATAGGACGCGATTTATATAACACAAACTACAATTTGATGATTGATGGTAAATTCATTGAAACAAATTGATGATGGCGTGCGTCGTGTCTGAATTCGTTACGGGAATGTAAGTTTGTAGTCGGAGTGTGTCCATCGCGTTATATGCTCCATTGCCGCTAATGCTTCCCGAATATCCTCGCGGCGTACAAGGATGTTCACTCGAGAGAGGGATTTTCAAATACGACCTTGAGAGAGATCAGATATATTTTGATAGATACAAATGCGGTAAATTAATGAATGGGTTGGCATTAAAGCCGATTTTAATGGCATCAAGTCATAAATCGGCGTATCGTCTTGATGGACGATGAAAACGTCCGAAGCGTGTCTTAGCCGTTTACTATGGAATCGTAGAAGGGACATTGTTGCGTTGTCGTGCATTTTAAGGCTTTTTTTTTTACACATCTTAGATGGGGCGACAACGCGACATATTTTGACCTTGAAAATTGGCGCGTTGTCACATTGTCTAGCTTTGGATGAATGAAAAATTATTATTCAAGGCGCGACAATGCGACATAACGGCAATGCCCCCCAAAATAGCTAAAATACATAAATTTTAACACTTTTTGCTTGTTTTTGTTGTTTTAAACATATTTTATTCATGAGAAAAGGATTGGGTACAAGTTATACAACTTAGAACACCCTCTCCGTAGTATTTACAAAGTATTATTTACATTCATTCTACAAGACGGATAGAGAAGAACAGAGCAGAAATATGGGAAAAAGAGGAACAATTGCAACAATTAAGAAAATCGTTTTGAATGACAAATATATGTTTGAACAATTTTAAATATGTTTTGATTTATGTGAACAGTCAGATCTGCATTGCCATGAAATAGTAACTCATAGGTTATATCCACATTTGTAATACTGCGTAAATTAGTCATCATTGTAGTTCTCTGTACTGTATATAATTGACAGTCAAGTAAGTAATGATAAGAATTTTCACAAACATTTCCACAAGAACAACTTGGGTTATCTCTTAAACCAGCAAGGAATAGATCATAATTCAACTGACTACACATGTAACGTAGTTTTGTAAGGATGATGTTAGTGATTGTCGGTCCAGAATCAAAGTATTGAGGAGCAGTTTTATGTTTTATAACAATATTCGATATAAAAGAATTGAATGACTCGCTTTTTCTCACTTCAACTGGAAGTTCATTCCACATTCTAATTGTGGATGAAAAATAAGAATCATACGAAAATTTTAATCGCGAGAAAGGAAGTGAGACATCATCAGAGTTGCGAAGATTATAGCTACATTTAGATGCTACGTCCCCAGGAACAAGATCAATAAGGTACGATGGTGCCATATTATTCTGTATTTTGTTAAAAAGGCGAAGTTTACGCTTTCTCCTACGTTCTGCTAAAGATTCCCAACCAGTTTCATAATACAGATGTCCATGATGAGTATATTTAGGTAAACATGTTACAATTCTTGCTGCTTCTAATTGCAGCTGTTCTAATTTATTTGCTTGATATTTAGCACATCCATCCCATACGTCACACGCATATTCAAAATGGGGTCTTATGAACATTACGTAAAATCTATTCAATACAGAGCGTGGTAATAAAAATTTGAGTTTACGTAGAGAAGATATCATTTTTGAAGCTTGTTTTTGTGAGGGCGACAAGGAAGCAAAGTCCCTTCTAGGGTTCCATAGTTTACCATTTTGGTGAAGCCCACGAGTACGAGTATGGTGCTGACAACCATCTGAGTGAATCGGGGTTCGAACCAACGATCATAGGTTTCTGTTTTTGTCGAAGGGACGCAACTCTGTACAGTGAATTGAGGCGCCTGGATCCACTGTTAATTGAAACATATCGGAGTTAGGAAATGTGTTTGAACATTTTAGGACTGAACAAAATATGAATTGAAGAATCTGACAGATATTGATGATTAAAGGGTGAAGTCAGATTGATAAGGGCTTGTAGAAGGCGTATACTTTACGAAGGTTGCTTGCATAAAGTTAGATACAGAGTGTGATTGAAAAATTCTAAGCCTCACATGGAAGGAGTGGCGTAATAGTGCAATCAATTGTTGTGCCCGTTACCTCAAGTTATAAGGCAAATCCAAAAAAATGAGTCACTTCAGCAATCTGCGCTACAAGCCATTAAAATAACACTGGTTGGTTGGGTGAGGTGAGGTGAAATTGCGATTTAGGTCGTGCTTGACAATAGTTCGGCTGCTTGTACTACCCCAGACTTAAGCTGGTTTTATAGTGCTAGCCCACTGTGATACCATGCCGCAGTGAAGCATGAATACCCCACTCAGACACATTATACTGACTCCGAGCTGACCAGTCCTTGTTGTACCCATTAATGCCGAGCGCCAGGCAGGGACCAACAAGTACCATATTGTAACGTCTTTTTGTATGACGCGGTCGGGGATCGAACCCGCGAACTTCCGCTCTCCGGGCGGACGCTCTAACCACTACACCACGGAGGCGGTCGCGGTTGGTTGGGTGGTTAACGCCGCACTCAGCAATATTCCATGGCTAGCTATATGGTCTGTAAATAATCGCGTGTGGACCAGACAATCCAGTGGTCAACATCATAAACATCGACCTACACAACTGGGATACGATGACATGTGTTAATCAAGTCAGCGGGCCTGACCACCCGATCCCGTTAGTCGCCTCTTACTACAAGCATGGGTTACTGCAGATCAATTCTAACCCGGATATTCACGGGTGCTTAAACAGCGGGGATCTGTCACCTATGGCAAATGGATCGCGTGCAGAGACCAGATACTTTAAGAAAAGAGGAGTACCACAGAGTTTTAATGTTCTTGCAACATAGCGTGGCTACTGAAGACACCTTGGGCCAAACAGCCGGAGTCCAAACACCGATCACAACAATGGAAGCATTTGACATCCAAACTTCAAGAAAGTTGGAAAGGTTATGGTCTGCGTGTTCTGGAACGCCGAAGATGTCGCTACGTTGGATTATCTTCCCAAATGCCAGACAAAACAACGAAGCATATTAGTCTGTAGTTTCGAGACAATTAAAGGATGAAATTAAGACAACGAGACGTTTGAGTCTGGCGATCTTTTCCGTCAGGACAATGCACCGGTGCACAAATCAGTCACTGCCATGTCTACAGCCACCAAATGTAGCCTTCAACCCCTTCAGACTCACATTATTTTCCTCCTCTGGCACCGTCCGACTCCCACCTGTTTCCAACTGAAACATGGAGAAAGATCAAACCGGAACCGATTCCGACTGGTACGATGACGTCATGGCAGCAGTGGGGATGTTTAGTGCAGCCGAAAGAATAATATATAATCTGCCCGACACCGTTCCAAAACAGTTTCCGCGTGGAAAGGGATTATATTTGAAAATACACCTCGTTAATGACTTCAGGTCAAGACTTTCCATGTTAGAGTCGTAAGAATGTATCAATCACCCTCTGCAGGTTGGACAAAACAGATATCCAGTAGGGAATACCCTAGCCGGTAACCTATACCTTCAGAAATATACCTTGACGCGTTCAGCAGAGCATGACAGGTAAATGAAGTCGGCTACATGATGAAGGACGGATCAAAACTGTGGCTCAACCCTGGCAACTAAACACATTCATATGATCCACCATGTTAGTTTTGGGTTTTGTCCAGAGAATTCATGCTTTGGTCTCTTCCTTTATTCTGTGCATGATACATATTTTGGATTTTCAAAACTTTAAAAAATACCTGTATGTACGTTCACATTAAATTTGTAAAACCGTCTGACAGAAGATGCACTCACACACCTACTGGTCCTTGTGGCATTTGCATGTCAGTTCCAGGTCGGAGGGATGCGCCATGGGAAGGGCCTTCAGGAATCAATTTGATTTACGTTCTCAGCAGATGGTTCATTCCAGAAATACCCTGAGAAATAGTGGTTATCTGTAAGGTGATAATTATGTTCAGGGCGTAGACTGCCATACTAATGGTTCATTTAAATACGCTTTTGCTGGCTTAAATACATACCGTTGTTGAATGTTCATTCCTATAGTGAATTGTCAATTCATAACAGGATGTGCTTGGTTTCCTGGACAAATGTCGACTTTATTATCATAATGCAGCAGATATACAAGGTAATCATCGCGTGGCAATACAGTTTGGTTCCAGTACACATGACACGTGGGAATATACATGTAAATCATATGGTAAAGGATTAACAACGAAGCAAATTTTATTTTTTAAAACATCGTATAATGTCATGCAATATAGGAGTGAGTGGGTGAGTTAGTTTCACGCCGCTTTTAGCAATATTTCAGCAATATCACGGTGGGGGGACACCAGAAATGGGCTTCACACATTGTACCTATGTGGAGAATCGAACCCGGGTCTTCGGCGTGACCAGCGAACGCTTTGACCACTAGGCCCCTGCAAAACAGGAAAAGAGGTTTAAACTTAGATTAAGTTAGCATATAAAATGTAGTGAGGTAAAAACACGACTTCGAAACCCTTTAACCGATATATCGTTTAAGACGAAGTAACTTGACAGACAACAGCATGATCTTTATTAGCTCAGTGGTACTCCGCCTGTAGCGATCTTCTTATATCTCGATATTTGAGTTAACGAGGTTTTACTGTATATAACAAAATATAGATTGTGTGACAAAAATACTTTTTTCAAATTGTTTTCCAAATGACTTGACCTTGATGAAGCATGTTGCTGCATATTGTACATAGTAATCTTATTGCAGGAACACGTCAAGTACATGTACATTTCGAATTCATATCATAAACATATTCATTCATATTCGAGGATAACAGTGTAAAAGTGAGTAAGTGAGTGAAGGACTGTTTTGTCTTCAACGAAAATATATTTGTTCTAAATTTGTGATTATATATTTTTTTTCAAAATGACAAAACTTATTTCGACATAACTGTAAAATATGTGCATTGCAAGGGTACATCTGATCAAAGGATTTTATACTTTTCATTAATGGATTATTCCTTCTTTCTATCATGATTTTTTCCTACCTTCAGACGTAAGTATACGACACCTATATAATTACAAAGGCAGACATACTTCCGGATCATTATCAGGTGGTACAGTAGCCGAGTGTTTGTTTAACATTAACTAGTCTGGGTTCTATTGGGAAGCTAATAAACGGCATCCCTCATGTGTTATTGTTGCAGTGATGCCTTAAGCGCCGTAATTCTCCTCTCGTCGACACGCGAACCGAGGCGTCCAATCTGCGTACAGGTGTTCCGACAGATAACGGAATGTTAACAGTAGAACGCCGAGGGCCTGCCGAATGTGGTCTATGCGCTGTTCGTTATCTCGGCTTTGTTCTTAGGGGATCTGGACCATCTGGCTTTTGATGGGAATATGCCATCACAGCGGATAGTTCCTGCCTTCTCATCCAACGTTGAATAGGCTCACCGCTTGTCTACAAACACGTTGCTTGTGAGAAGCACCTGAGAGTTCAAGCCGCCAATTGGTGCAGGATTAATGGCGACTGTTTATGAGGCGCTGGACGCCACACAATAGTGCATTTAAAAAACACCCATTTAGTATTCAGTTAACTGATCACTTCGCATGCATTTTACATTATCAATGTCCGGGTGAGAATTAATCTTCAACAACCCATGCTTGTCGTAAGAGGCGACTAACGGGATCCGGTGGTCAGGCTTGCTGACTTGATTGACACATGTCATCGTATCCCAATTGCGCAGATCGATGTTCATGCTGTTGATCACTGGATTGTCTGGTCCAGGTTCGATTGTTTACAGACCGCCACCATACAGCTGGAATATTGCTGAGTGCGGTGTAAAACAACACACATACAAACGAATAATCATTGTCAACTTTCTGGGTAGTACATAAAGCTTCCTACTAGTTCTTAAATCTTCTTCATTCGCTTTTTCTTCTTACTGTACCTGAATCCCGTTCGCTTCCGCTTGATTGGTTACAGTTCGCATGCAGTGACCTGCCTGAGCAGACTTCATATGAATGTTTGATAACGTGCATGGGTAGGACATAGGTCAAAGACTGTCTCAGGCGTCAAGCCTTCAGAGCGCAGTACCGACTCACGCAATCTTGGTGCATTGTGCACTGTGCACCCATCTTCGATTGGTTCAAAATAACCTCAATAATTTATCAAAGAAATTCAACAGCCTAGCATTATGGCTCTGATTTTCACATTATACATTAATATTATATTGGTGTAGGATTAATGACGACTGTTTATGATACGCTAGACGCCATGCAATAGTGCATGTTTAATGCATTCAGTTAGTACCCAGTTTACCGTGCCTGTTTCACATACACTCAACAAAAAGAAAGTATCCTTTAAAATACATTTTTTTACATTTACGTCAAGTTTCACAAGGGGCGGTGGGGTAGTCTAGTGGTTAAAGCGTTCGCTCGTCATGGCAAAGACCCGGGTACGATTCCCACATGGGTTCAATGTGTGAAGCCTATTTCTGGAGTCCCCTGCCGTGATATTACTTGAATATTGCTAAAAGCTGCGAAAAACTAGACTCACCCACTCGCTCAAATTTCACGAAGCATTCTAGTTTAACACAACTTGCACTAAGCGACACAATCAACGCCAGACAGAAAAAGCTTGTCTTTGAGTTAGGTAACTTAATTTACAACGTTGCCTTAATCTAAAAATCCTTCTGCTTTGACATTGACTGGGTTGGATTTAAAACAAACGTTAGTTTCAGTAGAAGTCCGTTTTTGGGTACTAAATGGGCAATAAAGGTTCCCATAATCCTCAATCCGTGTTAGAATAAGACACTTGAAAGAAGTTTAAGTGAATAATGAAACAACTATGACCGCCGTTTCTGGTTATTGAATCAGGAGTCCCCCGTTCGCTACGCTCTTACTCTGTATTTCTGTAAAATCACATGAAGATAATGTTTCCCAACTTCCCAGTCTCTGGCAACAGTGAGTGAGTTTATTAAAAATACACCGCTTTTAGAAATATTCCAGCAATACCACGGCGGGGGACACCGGAAATGGGCGTCTCATGTTGTACCCATGTGAGGAATCGAACCCGGGTCTTCGCCGTGACGAGCGAACGCTTTAACCACTAGGCTACCCCACCACCCCCCTCTGGCAATGTATTTGCAAGGCGTCTTCAATACAAAGCAGTAAAGATAAAAACACTTATTATTAAAGTTTAACTTAAACTCAATTGTGGGATGTTGACCGTTCTTGTAGGTTTCTTTCATATGCTTTAAAAGCTAAATACACATCCACATTTTTATTGATAACTATTTTTAATCAAATAAAAAGAAAAAAACAAATTTTAACATATACTAGTTCACGAAATCTAACGTTCCATGTTGAATCAAATTCCCCGAATAGGGCAATAGATTTTACAGTCCTTTCTGTCTCGAGACTGGAGGGACTAACATTCAATATATGGACACACCGTTAACGACACACAAAGCACGAGACATTTGGGATCGAAGGTTTGGTTCGAGACAACCATGCCATTCGAGAATGATGGAGTTTTGTCTTTTCATATCAAACTGATATTACCAAAAATAATTAGAAAGATTGTTTATGATTTTAAACCAAAACTAGATGTATTTGGTTGATAACCGTTGTGGGTTGGAATCAACAATCAGTGTTAATTACGAATCATCTGATAGGCTGGGCATGACTGTTCATAGCGCCGACACCCTAGGACATAGCTCTTCATGGAAGAGGTATTTCCAAGCATACCCTAGGGCGCCGACACCCCATGACATGACTGTTCATGGCGCCAATATGCTAGGACATAACTGTTCATGGTGCCGACACCCTAGGGCATAACAGTTCATGGTGCCGACGCCCTAGGGCATAACTCTTCATAGCGCCGACACGCTAGTACATAACTGTTCATACCGCCGACACGCTAGTACATAACTGTTCATGGCGCCGATATGCTAGGACATAACTGTTCATAGTGCCGACACCCTAGGGCATAACAGTTCATGGTGCCGACACCCTAGGGCATAACTCTTCATAGCGCCGACACGCTAGTACATAACTGTTCATGGCGCCGATATGCTAGGGCATAACTGTTCATGGTGCCGACACCCTAGGGCATAACTGTTCATGGTGCCGATATGCTTGGAAATGACTCTTCATAGGACCGGCACCGCAGGACATAACTGTTCATGGCGCCGACACCCCATGAAATGACTGTTCATAGCGCCGACACCCTAGGACATAACTTTTCATAGGACCAACACCCTAGGACATAACTGTTCATGGCGCCGACACCCTAGGACATGACTGTTCATGGTGCCGACACCGAAGGACATGACTGTTCATAGTGCCGACACCGTAGGACATGACTGTTATGGCGCCGATACCTTAGGACATAACTTTTCATAGCGGCCATATGCTAGGACATAACTGTTTATAGTGCCCACACCCTAGGGCATAACTCTTCATGGCGCTGACACCGTAGGACATAACTGTTCATAGTGCCGTCACCGTAGGACATGACTGTTCATGGCGCCGATACCTATGGACATAACTGTTCATAGCAGCCATATGCTAGGACATAACTGTTCATAGTGCCCACACCCTAGGGCATAACTCTTCATGGCGCCGACACCGTAGGACATAACTGTTCATAGTGCCGTTACCGTAGGACATGACTGTTCATGGCGCCGATACCTAAGGACATAACTGTTCATAGCAGCCATATGCTAGGACATAACTGTTCATAGTGCCCACACCCTAGGGCATAACTCTTCATAGCGCCGAAAACCCTGGGACATAACTGTTCATAGCGCCGAAATGTTTGGACATAGCTGTTTATAGCACCAATACGCTAGGACATAACTGTTCATAGCGTCGACAATCTAGGACATAACTGTTCATCGCACCAACACGCTAGGACATAACTGTTCATCGCACCAACACGCCAGGACATCACTGATCAAAGCGGCGTTCTACCAAGCCCGCTCATTCATTCACGCGTTTTTCCGTAGTTTTGTTGTCAGACCGAAGAGTGGTCTGGGCGAACCCTTACATCAAACCAAGAGCGTTGCAGTGTTGCACTTTCAAAGCTAAGACTCCGGTTACAACGTTCACTCCCATTAACCGACCACTCTCTCAACCTCAGTCGACATGACCCGGATGTTGTGAAGGACATGTGGGTTGTTCTCGGCTTGCACGCGCCGCATCCAGCAAGCTGTCAAGGGTCTTTAGCAACTCGCGTCCTTCTTTCAGATACCAAATTGACTCGCCAAGAACTTATCTTCGACTATAAGGGCTACTTGAACTCGTAGCGGACAGGCGCTAAATCACATGAGCAACAGAGCTTTATTGGCGCAATGCCTTTCTGTCAGCTCGGCAATATGCCCTTAACAGTATAACAAGCCTCCGTAGTCTTTGATCTAAACCTCTTGGTCTCGGTGTGCAATAGCATTTGCTACATGACACACAACAAGATTAACTCTCGTCCTAATTGGTCGGTTTCTATTAATTTATTAGCCTTAACGCAGGAGAGTTTGCATGGGCGGTTGTAATGAAGTTGCCAACGACAGCAATAGTGTTGTAATGTCGTAGTTTAAGAAGAGAGACGAAACGCAAGCTAAGTCGCGACCGACCTTCCTTTGTTGATTGCTTCGTTAATATCGAAACTGCGGATCTGTACCCAACGACAATTACGGCCCAATCGCCACCAATCCAGCGTTGTGTTTTAGGTATATTAAATTAACGAGGCACGATACTGCAATTTGAAATGAAATAGGACACAGCCTTAGGGCAGCGACTCTACAGGGTTCTCTTCAATGAGCCGAGGTTAAAATTAGAGCGTTATAGGGTCAACGCAATCAGCCTACTCTTCAGTCAGTCGGCAACACACTTCAATGCTTAGTATTCATTTTGCTTCCTTCCAAAAAGGAATGGCTCGGTTTTTGAATTTTCGACATCACTGGAATGTGTTTCGTCCTATTATTTGTTAAAACTAAATTAGGACAAATGACCCGGTGCAAAAGACGTTGTGTTATGGAGAATGAAACATTTGGTTTTATTGAAGACAGTCACAGAAACATGAACATATGCTTGCTATTGTGTATACTGACTTCTTTATTTATTTGATATGACAGGTGAAGATCCGGTTTAGAAATTATCTTTAGCAAAGTATTTAGAAGCAACACATGCTTGTCGTAAGAGGCATGGATAGGATCGGATAGGTACTTTATGTTCGCTGACTTACTTGGTGCATGCCATCGTATCCCAATTGCGTGGACCATCTTATGCCAATATGACCACATATCCTGATCATAATGACAGCCAAACGCCTTGTTGATGTCACGATTACTCTTTCCTCCAAAGATTCGGATTCTTTTCCCCGAATGCGTGAAAATCATCCTCGGTGTTCCCATCTTGATGTTGTCGAAATAGTTGCTAAATGCGGCATAAAATGTAATTCATCCACTCACTAATATGTGCATTGGGGTCACGCAGCATTCAGATGAGGGTCCCGGACAGCGAGTGAGTGAATTGAGATTTACGTCGCTTTTAGACATCATAATAAACTTTGGGCGCCAGAGGGGGCGGGGTAGCCTAGTTGTTAAAGCGTTCGTTTGTCACGCCGAAGCCCCGGGCTCGATTCCCCACATGGGTACAATGTGTGAAGCCCATTTCTGGTGCCCTCCATTGCTGGCATATTGCTAAAAGCGGCGTCACACCATACTCACTCACTGGGGAGCCAGAAATGGTTTCACCCATTACACGTGCACCCATGTGAGAGCCCGGACTTTAGACATGATGAGCTGGCTCTTTAACCACTTCGTGTAGCCTACCCCTAGTGCCCCTCCCCGCTAAGAAAATAATTCGCGCGTGTCTGAAAAAAGCTGACTATTTCTTGAATTTGTCTTTCCTATTCATGTATTTTGAACCACTGGGAGTGCAAGCAACTCAGATTGTCATACATCATATGACCATTATGTTGCTAGGTGTGGCGTGAGATACTTCTTAGCAAAGTAAGTTAGAAAGCGGAAATGGATGTTCGTTTGGAAAGCTGGCAGAGCTCTCCTCGCTTTGCCTCAACGAGGTGTCTGAAACTAAAAAAACTGTGTGACAAAGCTACAGTACCTCTGTTATCTACCCTCACCTAGCTGATACTGGGTACCCGACAGAATTAGACAGTAAGGTTAAAAGTGCCTCACAACTTACCCCTAAGGGAGTTCAAAATGCAATTGGCACGTTGACATATTGGGCCTGCTCAGGTAAATTTCATTTCCCCTTAAAGTGATTCTTTGAAATCATAGACGGGCTGCCACACAAACTGCAAAGGGAGTAGTACCCCTATGTAGTGCCCCTATAATGTCCCTATTAACACTCTCCAACTCTCACTGTTTAGCTTCATATCAGTTAAGACATCATGCAGAATTTCTGCAGTAAACCATCACCATCGGTATAACGTCTATTATTGATCTTGATGCCTGCAGACAATCCCACCCGCAATGATGATCATACCCCGCCTCAGCGTGGAGGGTCGGTCTTCGTGATTTTATTATTGATGCATGCAGTTTATTTGAATATGTTTATGTGAGCATATCACTTTCTTCTTGCGTTGTTACCATGGACACGAGAATTTAACAAAAGCAGGTATACGTTTTGTGTTGATAGCACTGTGCAGTGATGGGACTACGTTCGTCAGTGCTGTTGTACCTTTAGGAACTCGAGTGAATTATTTATGAGTTTAGTTTCTTTAAATTGTCTCTTTCGATATAAATAGAACGATTGGTACAAGCGACCTAGACGCATATACTGGTAAACGTGTGTGCATGCATATATTAATGATCGACTATAATGTATTTTAAATAATAGAACAAAAAAATACGTTATCAACTATAATGTCTTTAGAATAATAAAACAAAATTACGTGATAGATGTATAGGAAACGCAGAATCATATCACCGATGAATGAATGAATGAATGAATGAATGAAGGAAGGAAGGAAGGAATGGGGATAGCAGTGTAAAATCTTTGCGCTTAACTAACCAAGACCAGTAAAGCTACGAGTCTCTGGTGAATCATTCACAATGAAGTGAAGTCACAGTGATTCATTAAACACAACTAACTTCGATTTCCGCTGACAACAGGGTGCGACCTGATCGAACATTGCACCGAGACACACTGTTGTTCCGTTTAATCAAATGTCTGAACAGAGTTCAACATAGCACAGTTTTACCAAACTTTAATACTTTTAAACAAATTAACCTGGTACTAAGATGATGCCACTCGATTTACGTTTCTTCGTAGGTAATCATTTTAAGCATTCACGTAATTGACAAAAATACGATCACATAATGTGTTTTGATTCAGTTATGGTATAATTATCCAATCATACAATGTGCTTGGATGCATACCCCAGCTACTTCACACAATAGTTTAGTGTGGTTGGATGCAAACCTCAGTTACTTCACACAAAAGTCCAAGGTGCTTGGATGCATCCAATTCACACAGAGATCCAATGTGCTTGGACGCAAGCCTCAGTTACTTCACACAAAAGTCCAAGGTGCTTGGATACACCCAATTCACACAGAGATCCAATGTGCTTGGATGCGAGCCTCAGTTACTTCACACAAAAGTCCAAGGTGCTTGGATGCACCCAATTCACACAGAGATCCAATGTGCTTGGATGCAAACCTCAGTTACTTCACACAAAAGTCCAAGGTGCTTGGATGCACCAAATGCAAACAGAGATCCAATGTGCTTGGATGCAAACCTCAGTTACTTCACACAAAAGTCCAAGGTGCTTGGATGCACCAAATTCACACAGAGATCCAATGTGCTCGGATGCAAACCTCAGTTATTTCACACAACAGTTTAGTGTGGTTGGATGCAAACCTCAGTTACTTCACACAAATGTGTAATGTGCTTGGATGCATATCTCAATTACTTCACTATGTGGTCGAAAGGATACCTCAGTTATATCACACACTGTGGTATGATATCTATATAATACATTTCCCCTGTGTACGTTTAAATGAATGTATCAGAAAAAGTGAAATTGGATTTACAATGCTTTTAACACTATTGTAGCTACATCAGGCAGAGATCACCAGCTCTGTGATAGGACAAATGATGCATAACTATGAACGAAAGAAACTGAAATGAATATTAAATGATATTTTTTTGCGAGATGCTGTACAAAAGTGTATTGCTGCAATCGAGGTTCATATCATTTAAAAATACCCTGTGTGGCATTTGTCTGGTAATGCAAACCGATCTCCTGATAAATGTTTGATGTGCTGACGCCATACGTATGTGATATTCGTTCTACCGGTTACCGGGTAGGTGAAGGCGTTGTTCTTCGCCTGCCGCAGGAGGAGGGTTACTCGGTAGTATCCCCGACGTTGTATTACCATTAATCTACTTGGAGAGTTTACAATTACGTGGACCGTGGACTACATTTAAACGTGAGTATTTTATATCACATACTTGTATACGTAAAACAATGACCTTTAGGTAGAATACTAAAGATTGCTCCGTGGCGGCAGAGTGGTGTTTAGGTACTTAGCCTGAAACGTCATAGTTGAAGAAATAGTACAATGATAAGAATTGGTGCTTAGTTCAAAAAAGGGTGTGAAACACAGATTGACATGTGACGAATACAGGGTTATTGTACAGCAAACAATGAAATACAGCTGAGAGCAGCTGGTTTGTTGCATGTATACAAAACTTAGAGTACATTGTATGTGTTCTGACAAGAGGGACGCGTTAGTCGTTGCTTTTCGGAAAGGCTTTGCCTTGAGAACCAAGTCTTTGAGACGGTCTGGTTTTGCATATTTGCGTTCACTGCGCAGTTTTAGCTACCGAAACAGGTTTAACGCCATATTTTATGTCAATCGATTGTCGACATGAAGAGCCGAAACCAGTAATCATGAATCGAAAATGGAATTGTATTTAGAGCCTTTTCTTTCAAAAGAAAAAGCGAAATAGGTTCGTTTTACGACATGTTCTTTTTTGTCGTTTGTGGCACTGCATCAGTAGAACCAGGTTTCTGTATCGAAGACGTCACTACATTATAACCTGTCACGTGACACTATTGTATGAAAATAGAAGATGGAAACATGTAAAATTAATAAAATTAATGCATAATGCGTATCTCTCTCTCTCACTCTTTCTCTTCCTCTCTCTCTCTCAAACACACACACACACACACACTATCCCTTTGTGTGTATAGCTGGAATATTGCTGAGTAAGGCGTAAAACTAAACTCACTCACTCATATCAGTTGATTGATGTCAATCACAGCGTGTGAATGTCTGAGAACATATACTCGTGGAGATTGATTCGACCATTGCCGGCATACATACTGGAAGGATAACTGATTTGTATTCACGTTTAGAACTGTAAGACCTAGCGAAAGGGAATATTTATGGCACCAAAAGAAAACCGATTGTGGTTTACCAATATACATTATCATCATAAATATTTTAATGCGGCCGTTTAACCTTTCTCGACTGTGCTGAGCCTTTATTTATGAAATAATGTCTCAGGAATAATCTTCCAATGAAACCCTGTTCTTCACGGCTTTAGAGGGACCGTTGATACACGAATGGGTATTATATCATTGCGACTATCCCTTTGTAATAGTGAGTGAGTTTAGTTTTACGCCGCTTTTAGCAATATTCCAGCAATATCACGGCGGGGGACACCAGAAAGGGGCTTCACATATTGTACCCATGTGGGGAATCGAACCCGGGTCTTCAGCGTGACGATCGAACGCTTTAAGCACTAGGATATACCCAGGGATGCCGTGCTATCCTTTACACACGTTTTACGCTGTTCCGACTATCCCTTTATGCACTTAAAGAAATTACACCCTTTCGACTATCCTTATATACTCAGAGGGATATTAAACTATCCCTTTATGCACCTAAAGATATTACACCCTTTCGACTATCCCTTTAAGCCCGTAATAATAATTTAATTAGACCGTTCCGACTATCCCTTTAAGCTCATAAAGCAATTACACCATTCCGACTATCCCTTTTGGCACGGAAGGATATTACATCCTTTCGACTATCCCTTTACATACGAATACTATACATAAGACTATCAATTTATTCACATACTGAAATACCACCTTCCGACTATCCTTTATACCCATATGGATAAGACTATCCTTTTATATTCATGAAGACAATACACCGTGACAACTCTTTATACATGGGATTAGTATACTGAAAGACAATCTCTTTACACAAAAAGTTATATTACATCATTCTAACTATCATTTCATACTCACCATTTCACTGCATATAAAACAATGGCAATTTACATAAAGGATTTAACATAATTAGCCTTATATACTTATGGAAACGAATAAGGGAACACATGAAAGTACAAGTGTTCCTTTATTTATTTCCAGAATTTCACCCACAGTGCAATACATACCTTGTGAAGAAACCTGGCAAAGAATAAAGGAACACTTGTACTTGCATGTGTTCCCTTATTCATTTCCTTGAGTATATATGTGCGTAGAACAATTATCCGAAACATCGTTAAATTGTCTGTACATTCTGTCCCGTTTCCATGGTAATCCAATATATTTGTAGAAGATAAACGTGATGCGTTTGCTTATTTTGGAGTGTTATTTACATTTGAGGTGTTATATATCACTTGAAACTGACGTAAAATATTTGCTTTAAAAGTTATAGGAAATTGTTCGCAGGACGCTCAAACAGATGTGACACAAAATCGACATTTGAAATGTTATGACGTCATGATGTAAAACTTGCATGATTCCATGGAAACTGTCTGTGCCAGATAAGAATAAAGAGGAGAAAAGCTCTTAAGCTGAATATTGATCGAATTCATTCATAACTTATTCCATGCTAATTATGAGGTGAAATTGGGTTTTACGTCGTGCTAGACAATATTTCGCTCATATGACGACGTGCATGCGTGTGTATGTGTATGT
Organism: Haliotis rubra; assembly: GCF_003918875.1. NCBI lineage: Eukaryota > Metazoa > Mollusca > Gastropoda > Lepetellida > Haliotidae > Haliotis > Haliotis rubra. The sequence goes on from NW_025767074.1 coordinate 691,647, forward strand.
GCGGCTGCTTGTAGTAGCCCAGACTTAAGCTGGTTTTATAGTGCTAGCCTACTGAGATACCATGCCGCAGTGAAGCATGAATACCCCACTCAGACACATTATACTGACTCCGAGCCGACCAGTCCTTGTTGTACCCATTAATGCTGAGCGCCAGGCAGGGACCAACAAGTACCATATTTTAACGTCTTTTGGTATGACGCGGTCGGGGTCGGGGATCGAACATTCCGCTCTCCGGGCGGACGCTCTAACCACTACACCACGGAGGCGGTCTGCTAAGTATGAGAAAAGGGTCACCATGAACTTACCAAGTGAACAAAATGTCCGGATTTTAAGAACCATTTGACTGGTACAGGTTTCAGCTCGTACTCTGTCCGGTTTCCAATTCATGGCCAAAACTTAAACGCAAACAGGAGTAATATGTCATCCTGATTATATGAACACGCTTTTAATCACTAGAAATCTCTGGGGACACCGGGTGTTCGTGAAATGGTGTCCTGTTTAGCTAATTATCTATGCTAGTAAACTGCAACATCCAACCTTTCTACCAAATGTAGCGGAGCGTATTTGACTCCTATTCCAACGTTCAAACTGGTAGATGCTTTCCTGACAATATGTGTTTTGCATACTATTCCCCGTTAAGCTGCTCTTGTTGATTTTCACGTTTGTAGCGTATGTTGAATACTTGTTTTATGGTGAGTAATTGTTATATTGTGTCCCGTGAACTGATTTAAGGAGCATTGTATTCCGATCAGCCAGCTAAAGGGCGCTGTTTGATTGGCATTGGGTCGCAAGTTACATATTGGTCTCCTGTTATAATATTGGAAGATCATTCTGTTTCATGTAGGACTGAGTTATTGTTTGGTTGTTTATGCTATATAACTGAGTTAGGACGATACAATGATACAAGAATACAAGGATACAACGTTAAGGCACTCGGAACACGCTGACACGTGTCTGATCACCCGATCCAATACGTCGTCTCTTCTGACCATGGGTTGAGTGAGTGAGTGAGTTTAGTTTTACGCCGTTTTGAGCTATATTCCAGCAATATCACGGCTGGGAAAACCAGAAATTAGCTTCACACATTCTACCCATGTGGGGAATCGAACCCGGGTCCTCGGCGTGACGAGCCAACACTTTAACTACTAGGCTACCCCACCATCCCAGCATAGGTTGAAGGTCACTTGTTCCAAAACGGAATCCTTGGGAAGGGAATGATATAGGGGAATTATTTTACGGCCAAAAGAGCTGCATATCTCGATACATTTGAACGTAACCTATAATCAGCAATGTGTTAAAAGCATGTGCTGTTTCTACAGTATTAAAGTTTCATCAATACTGTGTCTTCAATGGGACCTCATTGGCCTGATTAGCCTCAAAACCTGATTAAAATCGACACAACCTCAGTTGAGACAGGCGGAGTTTTAAACACGAAAGCACTATTCAAAATTGTAAGCGATACAGGGATATCGGGTTGCTGCATTACACACTTCAGTAAGGAAGTAATTGTGTGTGATATCGAACGGCGGGGTAAGATTAATCGTGTGTGTGTGTGTGTTGGGTGTTGGGGAATAAAATATGTTATGTATTGTAACATGAACTTTTATAATATCCCAAAAGTGAGTGCCTGAGATAAGTTTTACCCCGCACACAGCAATATTCCAGCAATATGGCGGCGGTCTATAAATATTCGAGTCTGGACCAGACAATCCAGTGATCAACAGCATGAGCATCGATCTACGCAATTGGAATAGGATGACATGTGTGAACCAAGTCAGCGAGTCTGACCACCCGATCCCGTTGTTCGCCTCTTACGACAAGCATGGGTTGCTGAAGATCAATTCTATCCCGGATCTTCACGGGCGCATAATATCCAAAATGATTTAGTCGCTTAGAGGTCTTGGGAATGCTGGGGGATACTGATCAAAAACAAATGTCTTAAAAAGATAGGAGGTCCGCAAGCTTTGGAACAGTCTTAAGACATTTATCATCACCACCACCATAACAAATGACCGGTATCTTACCAGGAAATAATGCTGGGCTTGCCAGTTGAAGAATTGTCTGTGTACACTATTTGCATAAATAACGTTAACTGAGAATTTACATATTTACCGGACGGTAATGAAAATCTGAGGCTAGCTAATAACGTTTCTGCTTTAAATTCTTTGAAATAAGTATAATCAATTAATATCATTAAAACGTATTCCTTCCTTTGACAGTTTTATGTATGGATATGGCTTTTAGTCAAGACGCTGCTGGTGGTTGTGTATGTTAATCTCATCGTTAAGGATGGTGTGTTTGTGATGGGCGTCTGAGGTACGACAGCAGGCGCCACACAACTTTCTGCGAATATTTGATAATTATCATCACTAAGCGATGCTGGTTCAGGAACATGTGTTTATAAAAAGCTAAAATCTTACAACCGAATCTTTTAACAGATGTGTTTTATAGAAAAGATATTGTCGCTATTATTTACATGAGATAATCACTCGAGTTCAAAACCGGTATCGTCATTTGAAGCTGATAGCTCACTACTCACAACACGATATAATTGGGTAACTTTGATTTAACACTTTTAGCATAAATACATTAATTTCACGACAAAAATGCCTCAACATAAATCCACGCCTTTTACCAGTGAGAGAATCAAACCCGGACAATAGTAACAACGATCAAACTTTACCTACTGTGCTAGCTCATTAGACACTGGGCGTAGTGCTATAATACAGTTAACACATATTACAATGGAATCTCTGCAATCTTCCACACAATCGGAAATAATTACTATCAACAATGACGTTCACCACGCATCCCTCTCCAGGCAAAGACTAAAGTGGGCATCTGTTTAATTACATTTCATATGATCTGTTTTGATCCTTTAGAACACAAATTAACCCACTTCCACGAAGTATCGATTGATGTAGGACTTAAGAAGTACAGAAAGGATATGAATCCACTTTCAGGCATGTCATCTGTTACAGACAGTTTTTACCAAAGAAAAAGGGTTTGTCAAGAACTACTGACAACATCTAGGGAAGACTAGGGATGTAGTTTTATTATTAATACTATTTCTCTGTTATTTTATTAACTGCTGTAGTGTTTTACATCATCCGTCTAGTGTCCTGTCAAGGATTTAATATTGCAGTTTTTTATACATGGTTGTCCCTCTGGTTAGAGATTTGTGTCAGCGGTGTGACAAACATTTCAGCTGTTGCTTGTTATGGGATAGAAGCAAACGCCAGTCCGAGCTCAGCCGTGGTTGATTGTATTCAAGCTTCCAATCAAGCCAAGACGCCTTCTCGAAAGCATACTCCCCACCCACTGTGCTTACTTGGCCCTACATCGTTGCAGGCGACGATCTAACATATATCTCCCTATTTGCTCTTTTCCACGCCTAATGGAACAATGTTGGTTCTTTGTTCTGGTGCAAGAAACGGCGAGAAAAAAGAAAACCTTTTCATTATTTTCTGCAGACAATAGTTAAATGGCTTCTTCTGCGGTACTGGAAGACAAATGCCCCAAGAAGGTGGCGTGGAGACAGCGTGTGTGATTCTCCTTAGACCCTAGGATATAGAGATGAGATCAAAGTCGGCGAGTCAAGTGATGATGACAAACACGATGGTGTTACGATATTTACATATTTAAATCACCAGAGGCAGCTGAATGAAAACTGTCCGGCGCGAGCGGATAACGACTGATAGCTAGGTGCTAGTGTCGCTCAAGTCGTTTTATTCAGACCAGTCACTGATTAGCAGGCTAATGGTGTTTTTCATGGAACCACGTTCCCTCCAAGGGATCTCTACATATTCATCATTTCAATAGCTGTTTGTTTCTAGTCTCGTATTAGGAACAGATGTTCATACGTCGGCGAAACGTCTTATAATTCGATGTACAAAACGAAAGTTAAGTTCGGTGTTCAGTTCTGGATGTTTTCATCCTTGAAATGTCTACCGCTGAATTATTTAATAGTTGAGCTATTTATAAAGGAAATATTGCAGTCGCGTGTGGTTTTATTGAATGGGTAGATTTGAATCGGTTAAGTTATGAAGTATAGTGGGCTTTTCGAACAACCAGGTGAAAGGTAAATGTTTCGCTTGCCAGCCATATTAATATTGAGTATTACTGACTGACTGAGTTTGGTTTTACGCCGCTTTTAACAATATTCCAGCAATATCACGGCGGGGGACACCAGAAATGGGTTACACTCATTGTTCCCATATGGGGCTTCGAACCCAGGTCTTCGGCGTGACGAGCCAACGCTTAAACCACTAGGCTACCCCACCGCCCCTATTGAGTATTAAGTCGGGGTAGTAAGGAGAGGGCTTTCTTAGACTAGCCGTGATGATCCAGGTTAGAGTTAGTCTTCAGTATCCCACGTTTGTTGTAAGAGGCGATTCGCTGACCTGGTTCAAACATGTCATCGTATCCTGATTGCGTAAATCCATGCTCATGATATCACTCACTGAATTGTCTGGTCCAGATTCGATCATTAACAGTCTGAAAATTGCTCAGTGTGGCGTTAAACAACAAGCAAACACATCTTGTCGGAGACAGAATAGTTTTTCGGTAACTCCTTCAATACAAATATATGAGCTCTTACCACCGTCTAATGTTTATTAACATCAAGAGGACGAAAGCTCGTTTTTCAAACTTGAAAGACACATTTGTTTCAATATGACCTGTCTTAAAATACATATTAGGACAAGAATGTGCTGTTGGGTAAATATTACTGAAGGGACTATAATAACTGTTTGTATCACCGGGTTTATCTTAACCTCGACCTAGTTGTAGTATTGTGATATATTGATGACTCGTCGATCTCAAATTAAGAGCGAGGTGTGTGCAGAAATCGAACCAGGGAAAGGAGGCGTATTGACAGATCGAGATGTGTTTTGTAATGAATATCAGTGACATGCCGCCAATATCAACATTCACATTGCTAAGTAAATGTATACGCCTTCTCGGCTCACCAAGAGCCGCGGTCTCATGTAGCGGATGTTTATATGTTAAGTATTAAACAGATATTCCAATAAAATGTCACAGGGATTGGTGTAATGTCAGCCATGAAATCGATTGTCGACATTTAAAGAGTAACATACACTCTCACGACTGATATTGTTTCCGGTATCGACAGTTCAGGTCTGCTGGATTAGCTCTTCTTGCTAAATGTGTATCGACGTCGGGTCGGGGTTATATGAATTACTCATATTCGTGGTCGTGTGAAGTGAAGACAGGTCACAAACAGGCAAACGTGGCGGCGGAGAGTAGGTGGATGGGTTCCTATGTTCGTCAGCTTGATTCCTGAGTGTTTCTTGGGCATTGGTCCTACTTCACTGTATAGTTACGTGTTCTATCAAAGGCAAGAGTATTTGTTCGAAAGACACCCATCGAACCTACAGGGGTACCCGTTAGGAAGAGAATTATAACAGTAAACCTCCTAGCGCCGCGTATGTTACATAGGTTGTACTCGCTACTATCAGCTGGAAATGAGTGAGTGAGTTTAGTTTCTAGCCGCTGTTAGCAATATTTCAGCAATATCACAGCGACACGAGAAATAGGCTTCACGGTTCGGGGTAGCCTAGAGGTTAAAGTGTTCGCTCGTCACACCAGGGTTCGATTCTCCAATATATTACAATATAACGATTACAACATTTGCTGGAATATTGTTAGAAGCAGCGTAAAACCATAGTTACTCACTCACTCTATAGATATACTGTTGTGCTCCCGGGGATCTCTGAAGGAGTTAGTTAGTTGCGATCTTTCGATTGGACATGACACTGACTAGATGCTGATATCAATTGTTGTAACGTTTGCATTGGTGGCACAACTGTACCAAACTCAATAGCTATATTGAAATGCTGACGTAAATTTAAAATGGAATTTAAGAACAAAAATATGTTTGTTTGCAGGCAGACATTTGAACTAATCTTGAACTAATCAGGTTACACACAAGCAGTCACACAAGTAATTTCAAAACATTTTTATATTCATTTTATATCTCATTTGTTCGCTATTGTATTTGCTGTTTTCTGAGGGAGCCTCCTTCGGGCTTGAGAAATGACCGAATACAATGGGGCTGATGACACCGGTAATATGCGACGAATGCCTAACTCTCCCAATTATGCTTCGACAATTTCCCCAACATGTACATTGTTGTATATAATTTTTATTTAAAAAGTGGATTAATAGATTCCGAGGCGCCAGTTGTGTATCTTTTTTATTTCCGACGCGTTTGAAGTAACCGCTCAAGCTATGTTCCATGCGCAGGGGGAAATGTGTATTAAATGGTATAATTTTAAATCACGAAAATTATCAAAATATTTGTTGTACACTCTTCTTAAAGGAATTACTAAAACAATCCTTTCATGTTCGAATTTGATCCATTTTTTGTCGCAATGAAAGACATTACGCATTGCTCTGTGTATTATAACACGACGAGAAAAAGGATTTATCGTTGATAGGTCTAATAAACCAATACTTGAATCACGCGGCTAATATTCCCAAATATAATTTGGTTTATTTCTGTCGAAATGCATTCCGTATATCAAATGACACGACGCTTATTTGGTTGGAAGATTTATCACTTTATTATAATATGTTTTCGTCATAAGCTTACTACCAGGAGTTCTATTACGTGGTTTGGGATAGACTCGTGGTGCTCACTGATACAAGACGGCAATTGCTGCATCAGTGAGACGTGTGATTGGTACGGGCTGGCTTCCCTGCAATCTATCATAATGATCGTCCAAAGGAACTATATAGTTGTGACAACGGTAATAAAGAGACACGCTGGGTGATTTGATACACGATCACCTCATTCAAATATAACACGTCTCGTTCTCAGGAAAAATAATATTTGGACAGCAGCTTTCTAGAAAAAAATACGCCAAAACCTTTTCATAATCATTGGAATATCTGCCATAATCGTTGCGATTCCGTCTAAATCTTTACTAAAAAACAAAAGTCCTTCTGCGTTTATGAAACATTTCTGTAAATTGCAGAATTCATTGTAGGATTCCATATCGTGGGAATGGGTTTTCGAATTACTATCAAACAACGTTCTCGCCATTTCCTCGTGCTTAAGCGTTGCTTGTGAGTTCCATTACGAGGACAATTCACATAAGTCTTAAACAATGATATAATTTTCCATGTTTCTATTAAAATCATTGTGTTTTAAGTACTTTATCTTTAAGGTTGGAAATATTTAAGTTTTTGTTTGCTTTGTCCATAGTTATGCATTCTGTAAAATGTCATTTCTTGAATTTCCTATCCCTCTTTACGCATAATTTTATATGAGCGATGTAGATACGAATCTAATATTAATCAGATCAGGGAACCTGAGAAGTCTTATTAATATTCCAAAGTCTGAGTCATATCCATCATAGTTCAAATGAAAACACGCGTGAAGATCCGGGTTAGAATTCATCTTCAGTAACCCATGCTTGTCGTACAGGCGACTAACGGGATCGGGTGGTCAGGCTCGCTGACTTGGTGGACACATGTCACCGTATCCCAGTTGCGTAGATCGATGTCCATGCTGTTGATCACTGGATTGTCTGGTCCAGACAAGATTATTTACAGGCCATAAAGCTGGAATATCACTTCCTCAACTGAAAACTCGGGGCGGTGGGGTAGTCTAAGTGTTAAAGCCTTCGCTCGTCACGCCGAAGACCCGGGTTCGATTCACCAAGGGGCGCATTGTGTGAAACCCATTTCTGGTGTGCCCCATCGTGATATCGCTGGAATATTGCTAAAACGACGTCAAACCATGCTCAATCACTCACTCACTTGACTCGGTATATTGCCTTCACACGTCCTTCTGAACATCTGACAACGTAAAAATTGTGAACAATTAAATAAACATGGACGTATCTGACCTGAGTATCTAGGACTTCCTCCGTGGCCAAATTGACAGTGCGCCTTCCCGAAGAGTTAAAGGTCCTCTGTTCGATCCGATGCCCTATAAATCTTTGAACTGATTTTTCGTCAGCATTCAGGATTGAAAAAGAGACAGGTTGGCTCGGAGACAGCATCTGTGTGGTAATATTAATGCAATATTAATTTGATCTTTAAACTATATCAATATAAACATGGATATTGATCTTTGAGTAATTAACCCTTATCCCACCAAGCTTTCGTCATATCCATTACATGTACCTCCAAGTGGGCCTGTGAGGCCCGGTCACCCCCTTTTGATTTATATCAAAGGACCTGACAGGATATTACGTTCTTCTTCACCATTAGAACAGTCACTGCTGTCACTAACACTTTCTTCAAAGGGAGGTTCGAACTCAGAATCTGATCCACTGTCAGAAGGTATCAGCACCACTGCCATCATCATCTGCAGCAGCAGGATGGAGCAAAACATCGCGAAAATTGCTTCTCAAACTTCCTTAAGTGGCATTTAGAAGCTGGTTTGATGAAGAGGAACACTTTTTATGGACAGACAACGTCCTTGTTGCAGTGGATGCGACGTTATTACATCCCAATAGGTTACGATCAACTAATCAAGCCTAATCAAGAATAACCCACCTTTTGTCTAGCTGGCTTCAATCATTTCTGCATCACAACAAGCCTCAGTAATGTCACCGCACCGTACACCAACCTCTTATATTGTATAAACCCAAATACCCGTCATGTATATATTCCTCCTTGTGCATTTGTTGTGTATCATTTGTTAGATAACGTTGTTAGGATCTACACCGAAACGTCGCATCCACTGCAGTAAAGAATGTGTCTATTCATAAAAAAGTGTTCCTCTTCTCCAACGTGCTCGACGATTCATCTTTGACTGGCAGTTACTATGCAATGTATTCATAAGGAAGCTTTATCAAGAGTGTTGACTGGAAGCTGAGGGGGCTGACCGGGCCTCAGAAGCCCGGCAAGCAGTTAATGCAATATTAGAATTAATGGTACTTATTTCAAAATAATTAAATTGAAACCTTTTCACAGCAATCAGTATTGCAATTTTCAGGAATACATTGAATACTGAAATTTCTATAAAGAAATACAGTTTTGGCATACCATCAAAGCGCAGTTCGGGCCTCAAATGACCCACTTGGTGGGATAAGGGTTAAATCCCATATTAACCCAAACACCTGATAGCAAAATACAGCATCGTTGACAACTATTATATCTAAACGACTACGAAAGATGTAGAGAAGAAACGCCTTATCTAAAAATACACGTGATGATGATGTTCTCGGGAATGAGATTAAGTGATGCGTCAGCAAAATAGTTACTTCCAGGCCTTTCGAAAGGGCAAGCAGGATTTGGTTGTTTCCGTAGAGTGGAATCGAACATGCACTGTGCCGTGAGATTCATTTACCAACACAATCTGAATGTCGAGACCTGCTTTAAGTGCCATTTAAACACCTATAGCGCATGTACCTCCCAAAGAGCCAACAAAGACACACGCGAGAGTATTTGACACCTTGGACTGTGATTCGCAACATATATTTTCAACATGAATTCACTACTCCGATTTTAACAGCAAAACGGCTATTTCTGCCTCGGATGTATAAAATTAACAAAGTCATAACCGTCATACTTTCCCAAATATACATCTCAACAAGACAGATGGTAGGGATGTTAACGTCATGTTGTTGTTGTTAATGACGTAACGGAGACGATTATATGAAAAGGAACAGCAAGATGAGAATCCCCGTTCCTACTTGCAGGCTCCCAAGTGTCCGGTCATACTGATCCACGTATCATATGGTCAGCGGGCTAGTTGTAACCGCGTGTAATGGCGACTGACTGCACTTCTGTGGCCCTTCAGGAAACATGCCAGACGCGCTGCAATGTCAGATATTAGAATGTGAGGAGTTATTATAATCACTAACAATCCAATAGTCCACGTTATACACGTGTGAAGACCCGTCTGTCGATACAGAATTGAGCAACGCGCCACTTACTGACTTGCCCCTTCCGTTAGCCATAAACTCGGGGCTTGTTGACAAGAAAACAATCTTTAATGGAAATGCTGAAGAGTTCCTAGAGTGTTGGCCATATTTACCTTACCGCATTGGAGAGCTGAGATGCAATTACCTGCCCTTAGTTACCGTGGGTTCCCGTGTGTAGTGACTGTGTACCCTCCCCTGCGGTAGTTGAGCCGACCCCCCACGCTCTGCCCAGCCGGCTGAGGATATAAGACGAGGGGTTTGTCACACTCGGCCATTTCGTTATGCCACGGCAGTAGTGGTGTACACTGTGTACAACAGCGCGGAGGTCAGAGGGAAGAAGAATACCAACTTTAGAAGGGGATTATTCCAACAGGACCAGAGGTTAAACTATAAGGAACTTGTCTGAAGGTAATATCCAATTTCATTCCCTCCGTCCAATCAAATATGGTTTTATAACACATTTATACAGTATAAAACAGATTTTATGTTTCGACGCTGGTGATGAGATATTTATGATTCACTTATATCCTTAGAATGTTTTCTCATTTTGTTAATGAAAGACTTCAATATAAGATGACTGTACAAGAGAGATCTAAAATAGTTAATGATGAGTCGGCTATTTATCTTTTTAGCTGAAAGAGATTTTAAAAATTCTAGAATTAACTTGTTGAAATATTCCACCTCATACTTTTGACAGATTTCTTTTGGCGGTAATGAAACATATATGTAATCTTCATAACTTTAGTCTTCGACTTTAAAGGAATCTTCTAGTTTATGCGTTTTTGAAAAAGCATCACTGGTGTCCATCTTTGTCGGATGATGGCTGGAGTGGGTCAGGGCACGGCGACATATGGCCTATATCTGTCGCCGCAGTCTCCGTTATATGATGAAGTATGCAATAATTCGCACGGAACCTTTGATTCTCTGTCACCTGTCATTAGAAATATGTTACATCATTACTTATCATTACGACACATTGTACATGTACATGTGATCAAACATCCATCATGTTCTACACATTCTTCGGCTTTCTCTAAACTCTGTTCTATTACAAACTCTTCTGCTACTACAAAGTGATGGGGAACACAATCCGAAAAGAGCATACTAGACTTTATAGTTTGTTGATTAAAAAAGTGATTTTCATACAGATTTTAAGGATTTTTTTCTGATTTGAAAAACATTTGTGGTTGTTTCGCAGAAATCCTTCCATTAATATTATATCAATAGTGAGTCGTTTAACATATAACAGTCCATCCACAAAACCTTGATCATGATACTATAAGAGCAAGTTACTCTTATAGGAATACGATGCATGTCAGAGATGCCTGTTTTATTCCATTCAGTTTAATTAAAGGGAGAGCTTCTTCCTTATTTACTCGCACCTACTGTTCGATAACCTTTATGACGATCTCGCCTTTTGATCGCAGTCGCATGACGATTCTGAAAATCGATAGCGACATTACATACGTTCTCGATGAAGTGTTTGCAACAAATGAGATTAAAGACAACGACGATACATCTTCGTCAGAGCGAGTTTTCTAGGTCAGTATTTAATTTGTTTGACAGTTTTTATAATCTGTTAATTTCAAACACGTTCCAAATAAAAATGTTTTTAGAAAGTGGTTTATTGATGCTGGCACGGAGTGTGCTATGAACTACTCATCTTGTTTTTTTACAAACATGCAAATAGGTTCTTTGAGGTGATAATGTGGACAATTGACACTTCAGTTTATTCCTTTTTTGCATACTTCGCTTTTTCTTTTGTGATAATTGATATATATTTAACCTATATCTGTCTACAAGGAACAAACATACTTTTATAATTCAATAGCAAGACTAATTTCAAAAAATTATGTCAGCCAGACAGCAAAATTGTGCATAATTCTTATTATACGGATCTATGTTTTCTTTGACAACAATATACACACGTTCAAAGACAGAGACAAAGGTTCTAACCTATTTCGGAAATACAGTCATATGTATTATTTGATACAATATTTGGGTTCATATAAGTTCGACGTCAGAAATAGGAGGAGGAGAATTGTTTAAACTCATTTAGCAGTATCGACATGCCCTTGGCATAGCGTAGACGAAGGTTATTCCTGGTTAATGGCTGAATCTTCGGAGACATAGTCTTCTGAAAACACTTCACTGGGCAGTGGATTGTGTACGACTCGTATGAACTAGTGTCCACTTTGTCCACAGTGTCCACTTTGTCCAACAAGGCGCACTGCCAGATAGTGGCACTGAACAACCCTTACTGTTCCTGCTCTGTGACGGAACCCATGTACGTATTGACATCTGTTGTTTTGTTGGCACTGATGGCTATTGTACGGAAATATCTCTCTGTGGTGTTTGCGAGTCAAGAAGTTTGTTGGCGTCTAATACAGCAGCGCTTTGTACGTGGACTTGTTCACCTTTATATACGCAGGGTTTAAGGAGACAGGCCATCTTCCAAATGTGTGTGTTGGAGTGGCGTGTAGTCTGGGATTAAATATTAACACTGCAGCATGACAACTGCCCTACAAATGAAAGTATTCTCTTGAAAATTGGAATTGACGTAAAAACAATTAAGCGTTATAAAACTTAGTAGACTGAAACAGCCGCCGAAACGCTACAAACGGAATGGACAGAACAAAAGGATGACACACGTATGAAAACAACACTGATGGCTTTGTTCTGTTTTCAGCGAAGATCAAGCATTGGTTTGATCGGCCGTTAGGAAGCCAGTTTAAAATGGGAGTAAAATCAAATGGCAAAACGTTGGAACACATGGGAATGTTAATTTATGCACAGCCATGTGTGAGACGGGATGAGGGAGGTATATAAAATTAGGATCCCCACTGTGTTGTTGAAAACCTTACCTAACCGTTTTTCTTTACTTGTGAGCAGCGGAATGGGTGAATTTTAGCACAGTAGTCATTCAAACTTAACAAATGGCTTTTCTGGTTCATCGATCACATGATTGTCTGGTCTGTCCACAGTACTACTGTACACAGGGCCTCGGTCTGTGAATGTTTACTTGAGTGAATTGTGTGAATGGCGGATGCTGCTAGCAGAGTCAGGCATGCTTGCCCTTCTCGTGAACACCTGGTGTCATCGCTGATTTTCAGTGTTCCATCCATAGAATTTTCACAGTTATTTTGCCCTTCACACCAAATGCAATCTGTTTCTGAGGATATTCAAGACTGGGAATTCTTTTTGCCCTGATGTGTTGCAGTTGCAGCGACGACCCGATCGAAAAATGTCAGCTGACAGTGTAATTAATGTGAATTATTGGTTTTAACTTTGTTACAGTTTCTATTAATTTAAACAAGCCTTTTCCTGAAGAATATGACACGTCTGTAACATTAGCAAGCTAAAATAACAAGTTGAACACACATGTCGGATATATTTTTCACACAGAATATGCATACTCTCACACATCCATGTAGTACAAGGGTTTTCAGTACTTTGTTAAAGTATTAACTGCATGCTGTTTCAAATCACACTTCTTGTGTACTTTGGAGCTTGTATTTCGTTCCCAATTTACTACTTGAAATATATCACCCTTGAATGTGCCAAATTATTATTTAATTTACATCATTTGACTGGCAACTGAAGAAGTGTAGGGTGTGAAAAAGCACTGTCTTCTCTGACAGATTGAGCTGAGTTATAACAAATTCGCGTGATGCTGTAAATACGAAATTCCTGGCACTGATGACTACCAGAACGCGATGGTACTGCACGCACAAATGACCGATCTCGTGGTAGTATTGACCATCAATACATATCCAGTTATAACAGCAACTGGTTTCTCTTTGATGATTATTGAACATTCAGTGTTTTTTCGAATATTCATGTAACGTGCCCCTGCTTGATTTGTTTATGGTGAAGCGATTGAGGGAAACAGATGTCCTGAGTCACCTTTTTGATCGTTTTTCTACATCTGAAGAAATAAAAATTCACAAGAATGGTCGGAAGTGTAAAAAAGTGAAATTTAGTTAAATTTTATGAAAAGAACCGGACTTCTTGGAACGTTTGAAGTGAACATCAGTCTTTTTTAGTTTTATGTTTTTTATTCAATTGAGATCTCACAGATCCTTTTTTTTCAAAATTGATGTAGATGGTTCTGTAAAAACTGTAATATGCTGTGATCAAATTATTTCATTCAAAATGAGATTAACCCGGGTAACTGTATTTTCGCTAGTGAGTCCTATCAGTTTTGATGTGGTTGGGTGGGAATGAATGAATGAATGAATGAATGAATGAATGAATGAATGAATGAATGAATGGATGGATGAATTTAATTGATAGGGGTGCAGATGGCATTGTAAACTCTTTGACGTATAACTTAACTAACCAAGACAGGAAAGCGACGAGTCTCTGGTGAGTCATTTGGAATGAAGTGATTCGTTCAACACAAATCACCTCTAATTTCCCCTGAACCCGGTGTACCGCCACTTAGAATAACGTAGAGTTGTATCACAGCCTGTGGCTCACTAAGCTACGAAAACAACGACCTATGCCTCAATAAAGATCTGGAGTTCGAAACCATTGACATTGGGTCTTTGAACGTCTAAGGGACGCAACCCTGTTCATCGCCTTGAACAATACATGCTCCTTTTCACGGCAATTCTTCAGTTCGTTTCTTCCATTTTGATTTCATTCCGTAACACACTGACGTTTTAAAACATTTTACTGATCGGATATTAAGGTTTCATACCTGTTATACCATGTGCTGTTATACCATAGCATTGGTACAGTCTCAGCCTAGAAATAACTGTTGTGTGAAGTTGACATGAAGAATATTTCGGGCTTGGAAAACTAGCATAATAATGTGGGAATATTATGGCATCCCAGAAGGGACATTGTTGCTATGTCGCATTGTCGCTCTTTTTCAGAATAAAACAATGCGACATACCGACACTGCTACGTATGGCCAAAATGTTCAGCTGCCGCATTGTCGCGCTTTGGTGAATTTTGACACCTTTTTCCTGTTTTTGTAAGGCCGACAACGCGACAATGTCCCTTCACGGTTTCCATAGTGTATTGTAGTTCGCCTTAACCCCGGTTTTGTCATTTATGTCTTTTTACATAAAAACGACAAAATCATTTCAATAATCATCAGACACAGTGCCGATTTAGACTACATAACAAGCATGTGTCTATGAATCGCATCACCATCTAATGGTAATGACTCGCAAAGGGCAGCGTATCCTGCTCAGTTGAGGAATTTAGTGCAAACACATGGCGAGGCAAGTCAAGTTTTCGCCTAAACAGACAGGCGGACATATGGTCCCAGTCAAACTAGGGGTTTGTAGTGGACATCATTTTGTAAGATTTGCAAATTCCGGTGTACAGATCATGAGGACGGTTGGTGCTTCTAACCCAAAGGCAATGAGAAAAGGTAGAATTATACATCATGTATAATTAAGTAGACCTTTGAGGACGAACAGTGTAACAGATCTCCTCTGACATTAAGGTTACTTGCCAACCGCTTGGCGTTTTCAGAATGGCCAAATTCATTATGCACTCATCGATCAATAAAGCCTCTTTGAGGTCGTAAATGTTCGGTATTTGAAACGAATCTGACTCCATGGGCTGTTTTTTAGCGTATCTGAGAAATGTGTTAATTGCATCTACCCGCAGGCTTTAACGAGATAACATTAATACCATAGTCCATTGTAACAGAACATGACGTCAGTGCCTGCAATATCCACTGTTGTTTTATTCATAGGTTAATTACGTGTAACATTATCTGTATATTTACACACCCGTTGTGAGTTGGGTAATATGTGTGAGTGTGATTTTACGCCGGAGCAATCCAACAATGGGGAACACAAGTAATGATGTTCACGCATCGTACCCATGTTGGGAAACAAACCGGGTCTTCTGCTTGTTGAGCGAACGCTGTAACCACTGGGCTACCCCACAGGTACAAAATATAGAAATCGCGAATAGCCAGCTCGTCTAGGGTGTCTTTTGTTCCAGGATCTGCGAGGATTTAACCAAACTATGAACAGTTATCATTAGTGAACCAATTCCCTTGTTCATTATCAGGGTGCTGGGGTAGCCTAGTGCTCAAAGCGTCCGCTCGTCACGCCGATGACCCCGGTTTGATTCCCCACATGGGTACAATGTGTGAAGCCCATTTATGGTGTCCCTGCCGTGATTTTGCGGGAATATTGCTAAACGCGACGTAAAACTAAACTCATTCACTCACTGTTCATGGTCTGCTTTCGTCCCTCCACCAACATTGCCACCCGACAATAAAACTGACCTGCTAAAAGAGGCGTGAGGCGACTCACTCACTCAGCAGAGGATTTATCGAACTACAACTTGAAGTGAATACAATAAACAAACTGAGAGACACACTCGCTATTTTGGCCATCCGTGCACCGATAATTAATCAAAATCCAGCTTTCAACAAATCCTATCTCGTAGTTCAAGTGTACATTTGTAAACACTTATTTTACATATAAACAGCAGTGAAGTAGACAACAATGGAACCTAACCTTCTCCATTTTCTTGACAATAAATATGTAGAGAGTGCCAAGGAATAGCTCATGTGGTAGCTCTTATGAAAAAGCGTGTGTGTAGCTGCAAATAGCATATACGAGCATTTTGAAGTAACGAGCGGAGAGATACGGTATCTGACGAAGACAACACACAATTCACCATACTTCAGGGTAAATTTTTAATAACTTGAGACCGAAATACCTTTATCAGTAGTAGCAACTGCAGTTTGAATTGATTTAATAATGACAACTATATATGTCTATATCTTATGCGTTGAGGCTTAGCAAATTTTTTAAGCATCTTAATGTTTCCGTATGTATCCATGGCAACTGGGGGATCAAATATTATCCAGAGGCAACTTAGCTCTTTGATAATATGTTTTCAGGTATTGTTTAAACTATCAAGCCATCGCAATTAACCATGCCTTAATGACTAAAGCTTGAGAAGTTGAAATGAGGCAGGCTTAAATATATATGCAATGTTAAAATGCAATAGTTTTCATACAAGGAGCCTTTGTTCGCCGCACTCAGCCAAGTAAATAATCGAGCCTGGCCCAGACAGTCCAGTGATCAACAGCATGAGCATCTACGCAACGGGGATACGATGACGTGTCAACCAAGTCAGCGAGCCTGACCACATGATCCTGTTAATCGCCTCTTACGACAAGCATGGGTTGCTGAAGATCAGTTCTTACCCGGACCTTTACTGGTACTTCTTGTGCAGCGAACCCCGCCTCTCATCTGATGGTAATTAGCGGCCAATAAATCAGATCAGGTGGTCAAGTTTTGGGAGTAGGGTGCGGTCACGTGACACATGTGTTCAGCCGATGGTTCAACTGCGGGCTATAGGGGATTTACCTTTATTGAATAGCTATATTTTATCTATTCATGGTTGAGTTCACAGCATTATATCCAATCATTTTGTATCGTAACTCAAAACATGCCTTTGCATACTTCAAACAGAATTACTTTTGGTGTCAAACGAAATATAATGGTTAAATAAACTTTGTGGACTCGGCCATTTTGAAAAAAAATATTTTGATCCTCCAGTTGCCATGGATATATACGGACACATTAAGATACGTAAAAAATAAACTGTTTGCTAAGCCTCAACGCAAAAGATATAGACATATACACTTGTCATTATGAAGTCAAGTCAAATTGCAGTTGAAATATAATGGTTAAATAAACTTTGTGGAGTCGGCCATTTTGAAATCTAAAATGGCCGACAATATGGGACATGGGACAAATGGATTCCTGGGCTTTTGTGGTACGTACGGAGAATTACGCTTACAGGGCTACTTCGTTATCATAGAATCCTAGTTAACCTAGGGATCCGAATTTTGAGGATGCACTGGCCCTGTGAGTTGAAACCCGGATATCTGTACCGCACGAGTGAAGGTACACTTCATACAATAGCAAAGTTTGCAAATGTGAGCGTCAGCATGACCAAACAGAAAAAAAGCTGTCGAAGATATTTTTATGGATTGAACTACTTTTTTATTTCCCTCACGACGCTTCGGGACCATTCCAGGTCCCTTCATCAAGCGGGAACTGGAATGGTCCCGAAACGTCGTAAGGGAAATAAAAAAAAAGTTTAATCCATAACAATATCTTGGACATCTATTTACAACTTCTAAATGCCACTGAAAGACAGAGAAAAAGCTGTTAATGGACAACAACAAAGTCCTTGTTGAAGAACTACGAGACTTCTGTGGAGATTCTGGATTTTTATAGATCGAACAATTCTGCCGGAAGAAATCTTTGTTCAGCATGATTGTACCCTGAGGTCGTGGATTGGCTTTCATACTATTAATCACTGGATTTCCCAGGCCGCCGTGAAGCATGTTGATAAGAGCGACAACCATCACTCATCGAACCACTCTAAATTTCAAGATGGAAATTGAAACATCCATGTGAGAAAGACTATCACAAGCCGTCTAAGATTTAGTCCTAATCTGGCTGGGAAGGTGGGGTAGCCAAGTGGTTAAAGCGTTCGCTCGTCACGCCGAAGACCCGGGTTTGATTCCCTACATGGGTACAATGCGTGAAGCCCATTCCTGGTGTCCCCCGCCGTGATATTGCTGGAATATTGCTAAAGGTTGCGTAAAATCATACTTACTCACTCCTAATCTAGGTCAAATTCGCTCTGATTAAGCGTGTGAGTATTGCTGTACGCCGCTTGACACACTATTCCAGACATATCCTGCCGAGTACACAAAGCTTACGAGTGACACACTGTACCGATCTGGAAAATCTGTGTCATCGATTAGACGAGCCAGCGTTTTAACCACAGGCCTAACCCACACACCCTGAATTAACTTCCAAAGTGATTCTTCAAGAGACGTCAAATTTGATCGGGTGTATGTTTATACATATTGTTTGTTTTGGATGTGACTCTTAGATGCTAAAAGTGTATTACTAACATGCTGTTTGAACGTATCTTCTTTAGCAGAGATTTCTTATGGTTGTGCAAAAGGTTTTGTCGCATCTATTTACAAAGATGCATATGCTGGATCTTCACATCTTGAGCACAATCCTAGACTGTGTTCTGAAATTTGATTTTCTGAAAATGGGTCTTCTACAGTTTGTCTCAAATCAAAGTTAGTTCCGAAATATAATGGCGTAATATGACGTAAACGTATTCCAGAATGACGTCATGTCTGCGGATTCACATGCAAGGATAATGATGTGGGTAAAAGATTTGTATATACATTACATGTTTCCGTATGTACGGCAGTTAAACATCATGATTATTTGATGTGAAGAAATGGTAACCTTTAAAATTCCCAGCTTATGCGTCTTTCCATGTGAAAAGAAGCGTACACTAAAAATCGGATATGACCAAACAATTACAAAACCCGCTAACGAAACGCTACTTGCCTGAAAACACGACAAAAGTTCAACACCCATATTCGATTTCATCATAATCGATTAACCATTTCTTCTTTATTTGATATAGTCATCATCATGCGGTGTGTACACTGTGTTCCGCCGAGTCGTTTCTCGGGGCCTGTTACAGAACGGGCCCATAGAATTACTTAACATGGGCTTTTTCGAATCTTGATGACTATCCTCTCCTAAACAATTTAGCCATGATAAGACACAAATGATTAAAGGTCTTGCGATTAATCGCCTCATCTCCGATCTGTCAGTGACGTGGTCTTTGTACTCAGTGGAAGCTTTGGCAAACATCAATCATGTTCGACCACTGACACAGCCATTGAACTTGACGGAGGAGTGAGGGTGACCCGAAGATACAGTCATCTAACAGGTTACATTTAATGTACTGGGTTGTTGTTTTTAAATTTAAATTTAATCATTGTTCTTTTAGTTTCATTTTCTCCTCTGGTCAAATGGGGAAATCACATCATCCATTGTCATATGTCTTTGTTTTCATGGGGCGGTGGGGTAGTCTAGTGGTTAAAGCGTTGGCTCGTCACGCCGAAGACCCGGGTTCGAATCCCCACATGGGTACAATGTGTGAAGCCCGTTTCTCGTGTCCCCCCGCCTTGATGTTGCTGGAATATTGCTAAAAGCGGCGTAAAACCATACTCAGTCAGTCAGTCTTTGTTTTTAAATTTGAATTCACTGAGATGAATTTTCTAGTTCAGACGTCGTGCAATCAAATCCATCGACTTCCAAGTACTTCTATTATGCATAATTGACAAGAATTAATCTCATTGCAGTTGTTTGATCAATCAAAGTGCAGCATTTTCTTACTGTTCTTGAATCAATTCTACTATTCCTTGTACTCATTCACTCAACGTTCAGTGTAATGTTATGGATCTGCTAAGTTTAACGGCGTCTGTGGAGGACAGTTCACAAAGACGCCATATAACAGTGAAACAGGTACAGGGTATTTATAGTAGAATGGAGATAAAATACTCCTGGGAATCGAGGATGGATTGTGTGAACAAGGTTACAACGTGGCATATACCGCCAGATTGATTTTAGTACATCCACCTCGTGATGTTATTTTGGCTATGCCCTGTGGAAACACTGAAACATCTTTTTACAACCAATCATTCATTATTTGCATAATTGATGTTCCAGCCCATCACATACGAAGGTTAAATAATTGAGTTTTATAACTGCCATATTGTATATATAATCACATTAGCGACTAGCAATAAATTATTAATCATATGTTAATAATTAAGGTGACTTAAAATGTCACATCATATGCCCCATATATACATGAATTTAAAAAACATAGAACAGATGCACGCACGACAGCTGGTAAGTAATTTTTTTCTGAATGACACTCAGAAATGACCTACAAGGTTTGGGCACACACATTTTTCAGTTTCAGTGTCCTTTAATCGACCTGGTATATAATTTTTAACTGGACCACTCGTCACTGGTGCTGACAGTAGCACAGGATGAACACCCGGTGTCATTACTGTAAGGAACCTGGTTATTCAAAAACTCACTTATGTTTACAAGAGGCGACTAAATCGGGTGGTCGGGCCCGCTGACGTGGATGACACATGTTATCGTAATAACTATCCTAATTGCGTCAGCCCGGAGAGCGGAAGGTCGCGGGTTCGATCCCCGACCACGTCATACCAAAAGACGTTAAAATATGGAACTTGTTGGTCCCTACCTGGCGCTCGGCATTAATGGGTACAACAAGGACTGGTCGGCTCGGAGTCAGTATAATGTGTCTGAGTGGGGTATTCATGCTTCACTGCGGCATGGTATCTCAGTGGGCTAGCACTATAAAACCAGCTTCAGTCTGGGCAGTACAAGCAGCCACACCTACACATACACACACATACACGTCGTCATATGAGCGAAATAATCTAAAGCACGACGTAAAACCCAATCTCACCTCACCTCACCTCACCTCACCTCACCTCACCTCACCTCACCTCACCTCACCTCACCTCACCTCACCTCACCTCACCTCACCTCACCTCACCTCACCTCACCTCACCTCACCTCACCTCACCTCACCTCACCTCACCTCACCTCACCTCACCTCACCTCACCTCTCACCTCACCTCACCTCACCTCACCTCACCTCACCTCACCTCACCTCACCTCACCTCACCTCACCTCACCTCACCTCACCTCACCTCACCTCACCTCACCTCACCTCACCTCACCTCACCTCACCTCACCTCACCTCACCTCACCTCACCTCACCTCACCTCACCTCATAATTGCGTAGATCGATTTTCGTAATGTCAATGACTGGATTGTCTGGTCCAGACGATAGTTTTACAGAAAAACCGTCACATAGCTGAAGGTGGCTTTAAACAACAGTGATCCAGTGAGTTTAGTTTTTACGCCGATTTTAGAAATTTTCCAGCAATATCACGGCGGTGGATACCTGAAATGGGCTTCACATATTGTACCCATGTGGGGAACCAAACCCAGGTCTTCAGCGAACAGATGCTTCAACCACTAGTCTACCCCACCGCCCCTTTAAACAACAAACAAACAGACTGGAGACATCCTGCCCAGAAATTCCAACAGTATTTGATATCCTTGAGGCTCATAAATCTGCTACATGCAAATTAAATTGCTTTATTATTCAATTATGCATGTCCTGTAGGCCTTAGAGTTATATCTTGCTATTTGTAAAATGTACCAGAAGCTGGTTTCAGGGTAACCAATTCTCTAGTCCATATAGTTGTGAAACTATTCATTGACATCCCTAAACTCGCACCGACGGTAAAGTGCATATGGATCTGTCATGCTGGATTGTCCTGTCAATAGGGGAGAGGCAACACAGACGTGATGCATAACAGAGTTTGCTTCTTTGGCCCTGTTGATTTGCCATGAGGAGATTTGTGCATTTCAGTGTAGTTATTTATTTAAGGCAGCACTTCTTGCTAAGTGGTTGTGTGTTTTCTTTCATACTAGGACAGGGATGCCCACTCTGAAGAAACGTGGATGTTTCATTTCCAATGATATGGAAATAATTGTATGTTCCTTAACAAGAAAAACGAAAACCCATGATTGATAATTCTACCATTGACAGAAACGTGTTTTGCTGACGCTGTGAAATATAAAAATATAAAAGTAGCGGCCATTCATACATTTAAATATCCAAAGGTCTCTGGAAGAACTTATGACATAAACGGATTTTTTATGCTCTAAATCGGGTTTTTTTTCTTCTAAAAGTTAAACAAAGGTCAACACCATATAGATATCAATCATTTCTTCCACCATGTACAACTAAACATGAATGAAACAACTATGATATTATCTTAGAAAGAGCACGAACCTACCACACGTACAGCTTGAGAATCAATCTATGGTCAGAAATTGTGAGTATGTAGTTAAGCAATTATTATCTGATAATTCACAACTATTTTCGAAGTGTATTTAGAAAATGACAGATATCATGTGAGTCTTCCGATCGTAGATAAATTCATAGAATTGTAAATGTTTTATTAAAATGAAAAATATATAATATCAAAAGCATTATGAAAATGAATTAAATATGATTCATATCAGGGTGAAGGTTAGGTAACTCTAATACTGAGCAAGGTTTGATCGGTATTTTACCCGAAAATATCAGTCGGCAGATTTATTATGCAGAATAACAAGAGCATATATTTCTGGATGGTACTATTATACAACCAGCAAAGTCATTTTTATAATCATAAGACATTATCATTTCTATAATCATCACTCCTAAACGTCAATTGTCGATTTACCAATGACATTAGAAAACGTTTATGAATCATTATCATGTGTATTGAGTGATGATCTCAGGCGATTCCAATTGCAGTAATTAGTTGTGAAAAGCAGTTGTCAGGAATGTAGGAAATCGTTAGTTATTAGTGAGTTGGAAATATCACAGAAATGATGCTGAGTTAATCGGCATCGAGAACAGCCAAACAGTTTCAAGGAAGGAGCGCCTTGAGCATGTACTAGTTGCATGGATATGTGCGCTATAGACATACCCTATAATAATAATGAAAGTAAGGATCAAGAATTGCTTTGTAAGAAACACATCGTGTTTCCAAAGTTTACACAACCATCAGTATCGAACTGATTCTGAAGTACGTTTGGGGTTCGTTATATCCGGAGATAATTATCGGAAATATACTGACGTACAAAAGAAAATATACACCTTGCCCTTATACGAAATATACACCTTGCGCTGGAAAAAGAACAACGCAAATATTTAGCTTTCATTGTGACATACAAGTCACTTACAATGTGTGCATGTTGCACAGATATCCTTTACACTGGGATATCATCGTGGGATATCATCATCAGAAAAACTGTCCTTAGCTTCGTCACATTCGAGATTTCCCGTGAAGATCCGGGTAAGAATTGGTCCTCTGCAACCCATGCTTGTCGTAAGGGGCAACTAACGGGATAAGGTGGTCAGGCTCGCTGACTTAGCGCAGAACGATGCTCACAATAGCGTAAAACGATGCTCATGATGTTGACCACCGGATTGTCTGGTCCAGACTCGATTATTTACAGACCTCCGCCATATAGCTGGAATATTGCTAATTGCGGCGTTAAACAACAAACACCAACAATCATTTCAGAGATGATTATCAAACACGGTCAGAGATTTTATCATATCAGTGGACAGTCATGTTTATTGTATCAGTACCTTCCACCCTCAGTTAACCGACACCACACGTACACAACTTCTTGCCACGCATCCCGGAAGTAAGCAATAATGGAACTCCCGTGAAAGAAGAGTCAACACAACCCGAACATAATACAGTAATGTGTGTATTGTTATCGCGAGTGTTGTTTAACGTACATGTTATGGCTCTTAAATCGGCCACCAGGCTTTCGGAGTAATTAGTTGGCCTACTGGAAACCTAGCACCACCATAATGTGTGTTTCTGGGTTCTTTGCAGCTAATGTTCGACACCAACATAAGTAAGACAACACCGATATCACGTTCAATGTGTTATTTCATAGAAATGCGCTACACTTTGTCTGAAAACTAAACATACTGCTCAGTCAATAATGTGATCGCTTGTCACTCTGTAAATACAACCAGGTTAGAAAGTGACTTCAAAAGCGAAATCATTTGACTCTGAGATTACCGATCGATCTCTGTAATAGTGCTCCAGTGAAGGCCGTATGTCCGTGTCGATTTTCAGAAACCACTATTAGCAATTACATATAGTAATATTTGTCATATACTTCCGCGGGTGATAAAATAAATCATATTTTGACAGTGCAGTTGAAAGCATTACCAACATTTCAAACGCCGAACTCTAAAGTGATTCCATTAAGAGTATTGCAGTATGACGTCATAAGGAGAATGTGTTCACACTTGTATGAATATTTGATAGCTATTTCTCTTTCTGTCTCTTTGCAAACCTAACATGTTGTTTTTATCGATGACAGTTTGAGTAGGCTACTGTGTTGTACTTTCAATCAATAAATTTGATATGCCCGTGAGGCATTAATGGCAATGCATGCGTGAGATTCACCCTGTTCTGCCTTGTTAAATGGTGCGTGAATAGACATTGTGTATTATTTAACATACAAGTGATCTTTTTCAATTATATAATTATCATCTTTGTTAGTTGTCGATGGCTATTCACGACACCTTTATGATATATCAATACGTTGAATATTATCAAGATGATACCGATTATAACAATTTGATATACTGTTTTATTACAAATATATTAATCCTTTCATAATACTCTAGCCACTTTAGTGTAACGTTAACATATTGTGAACTCCTGAATATTATTTGTAAAGCTTCAAGTTTGATTTATTTGATAATATTTGTAAGTTTCGGTATTCTAAACACAGCTTCAAATGTCAACATTCTAGTGAAATATCTCAAAGGAGGAAATCTGTCAAGGATTCAATTTCAGTACTTGACTCGGCCTATGTTGTACCATTCTTTGTTCTTTTCTGCTGGTATGTATTTTGCGACGTGGACAGCTAGATGAATAAGAGATCAAAGAATTATATATACTCTTCACGAAAAGTAGCGGAACCTGAACTTTCAATTTGGATTAGAAGTGTAAGCGTTAACAAACTTTTCAAATACAGACATCTTATGAACGCATCAGCTTTTCTCTCTATCACCACCCCTAAACACAACGCACAAAATGCAGTTGCCCCATACACGTGCATGGGGTGTCATTCGTGATTTTGATGGTTTCAAGAAGGTCAATTTATCACTATAGACCATGCATTTTGACAATCATCTTGCATCACACAGTTGTTAGTATTGTTTCTAGCCGATTTCTCTTGTTTGAAAATGAAAATCGTACACATGCAAATTTCATGTCATATACCAATCATCTTTCAAGAGCGGTTACTGTACAAACAACTATGGTCATAAGGAAGTGCAAGTAGTGATGCACTCTCAAAACATGCATTATTATCATATCAACATCGATTAACTCCGATATATCTCCCATTTTTCAATCGAAAATTAAAAATGAAGTTCCCCTACATTTTTTACCAGTATATGAATATATTACATACAGCGGAGAGCCTTTCCTTTGTGTCTTGTGAGCGAAAAATGTCATTAAGGTCATGTACCCTTAACGTCAAATCCAGCATGAACTTAAAACTTTGTCACAGTTCATTTACATATAATGCCTGTGGCTGTGGTTCGAGCAATCTTCAGAGTGTCAATGCATCTCCTGTATTAGTGTAACCCGTATCCCTTCCAGATTCATCATCAACCAACACTACGCTGATGTCTTGTTGGCGTGTTGTATCGGATACAATTAGGGCAAGATATAATCATCTTTATCCTCGTGTCTTTCCACCTGCCTATGCACAAGCCATTGGAATTCTATCATTGTGCCCTGCCTCATTTCCGCGGATACCCGGTCCACAATAAACTAATCATTGATGCTGAGATAGGTAGCCAAACCAGCACAGTCGTCATCAAGTTTATGGGGATTTGTTACCGGAAGGCATCAGAACACAGAAGAAAGGATCGCTAGAGTCTCTGCCAACAAATCAGGGTTTGGGTAATTAGATTCGCTGGGAAGTGTTGAATGAGGGGGCTTGGATATGAGGAAGGCAGACCATATGCTTCTCTTGCATGTGTCTCTTTATGTCCTTTGTTCTCATAAATACGCGTGTACCAGTGCCCTGTGCCCAGTGGTCAAATTTGTTGGGCGTAGTTACCTCCCTTATGCGTTCCAGGATTCACGCAACGTGTGAGATACTTTATCGACATAATGCATTTAACTTTAGAGAATGTAGGTGTCTCGACACTTTGAACATTACTGCATTTGTATTTCGACGTGACTGTTTAATATGAAAGTAAAGACAAGAGCGAGCGAGTCTAGTTTTACGCCGCACTCAGCAATATTCCAGCTATATGGCGGAGGTCTGTAAAGACAAGAAATGATGGAGATGAACCCTCTGTTACTGACTCCTGCTAGTTACACTTTAACGCAGGCAATGTATGTACATAATAATGTAGCTTATTTGCATACCATTTTGTTTGATACCTTTGGAAGTGGAAGCACAAAAGACCATGGACCATGTGCCTGTATCTTGCCCAAACAATCAACTGTGTCTATACTAGGTATTTGAATGGCATTTACAAGTGATACACATAAGGAGTGAGTGATTGAGTTTAGTTTTACGCTGCACTCAGCAATATTCCAACTATTTGGCGGCGGTCTGTAAATAATCGAGTCTGGACCAGACAATCCAGTGATCAACAGCATGAGCATCGACCTGGGCAATTGGGAACCGATGACATGTGTCAACCAAGTCAGTGAACCTGACCACCCGATCCCGTTAGTCGCCTCTTACGACAAGCATGGGTTACTGAAGATCAATATTCTAACCCGGACCTTCACGGGTGATACACATAAGGAAGAGAGTTTGTATGGATGTCAACATCGTTATTATGAGGAACACAACGTTTCAGAGTATATCCTTACTCCTTCATCAGGTGAATGAAGGAGTAAGGATTTGGCCACTGGGCATTGGGACTGATGAAGGAGTAAGGATATACTCCGAAACGTTGTGTTACTCATAATACAGAAGTTGACAAAAACTCTCTTCCTTATGTGTTTATACTGTCTCGAAATGTCAAGTTAACAAACTATTTCTCCAAATTGTAATATGTTAAGCAAAGTTCTACAAAGAAGCCATCGTAGGGACCTATTAAGAAATGTTGTGTAACTGACAATAATTTGCTTACATATTTTACGCAATATATATCATGCACTGGACATGCTTTGAAAAACTTATTCGTTTCACTATATTGTGCTTCATTGATGTGGACAAGAAGATGTGTTACAGTAATATCCAACTCTTGATCTAAGATTCTCCAATGTTTATTCCTTCCAAGTATGATAGACTGATTCCTTTGAAAATTTGTCATGATACCTCTAATGATGATATTAGCATATTAAAGATCATTGATGATTATCTTTCAGAACTACATACCCAGATGAAAATGACCAATGTAAACGCCGCCAGCATCGTTGTTGTCGTCTTCTTCCTCGTCATCCAGGTCGCAGCGTTAACACTAGATACAGAACAGGCAAGGTACGTTCTCTTGTTTGTTTTCCTGGTAACGGTGTTTAAAGAACATTTAATTCACACATAACAGGCCTCTGTGGAGCTGTGAGTATTTATTTATACAAAATAACGGCACTTCTTTGTGATTATATTTTATGAAACCCTTTAAAATGTTCACACGTTTCAAGTTCGCATTGATTTCCTCATCATTTATAAATTGATGATCTACGGGCATTACGCAGTAAAGCCACCGTTGCCGACGTCAACAATATATACATCGGGGTCACTTGGTCTCTGCCAATGGTTTAGAAGCACCAAAGTACTTTCCGCCTACCATCAATTCGATTGAAAGCATACATGTTGAAAGTTACATGAAGACAGTTTAAAATGTTGGACTTATACTCATATCTCAACTGGCGTTGGATGTTGCGGTTGCGCACTGTCCCCTTCTTGAACTGTCATTGATATCTGACCTTTCTTTCGTCTGTTAAATGACACATAAAACCAACTCGTTACGAAACAATGGTATCTAGGGCAAATAAATGAAATGTATACTTTATACCAAATCACATTTGTCTCAGTGAGCATTTGGTGACACAGGTGTCTTGGACTCCGAAATTTGCCGTGAGGAGTTGCGACCCTTTGGTGCTTCAGAAGCCTGTGATCGCTGGTTTGAATTATTCCCTGTCCACCCTGAGTATGTTTCTAGGTTTGACAGAACAGGCCCATGCCTATTGGTTTCAACCAAGTTTTAAACGTCTTAGACTAGCATCAGCTCGGGCTGCCATCAAAAAGTAGTCGGGGCGGTGGGGTAGCCTAATGGTTAAAGCGTTCGCTCGTCACGCCGAAGACCCAGGTTCGATTCCCCAATGTACAATGTGTAAAACCCATTTCTGGTGTCCTCTGATATTGCTGGAATATTGCTAAAAGCGGCGTAAAGCCATACTCACTCACTCACTCACTCACTCAAAGAGTAGTTTAAGACGAACATTAACTTGTGTCTTCACAATCAGTCCATAATACTAGCGATGGGCATGGCTACTTATACTAAATACTTTTATCTGATAATAAAATATTTGTTACATTTGACCCCTTTCTGAAAGGTATTGTGTGCTGTTACCAGCTTTATACTTTTATCTGATCAATTGAAATTCACGAATTTCAATCACCATAACATCCATAATAAAAAAACTATAGATAAATATATATGCATGAGTCATGTAATTGTAACCCACTCGTTACCCAGCGTATGTTAACAAACATTCCCATGGCATAGGGATGCTTGGCGTGTCCATTCCTTGAGTCCTAAGACAAAAAAACCATGTCTCCCACCACGTACCACGCATAATAGTCACTAAAGCATAAACTCACTGCAAAGACAAATAACTGCCAGAACTTCAAACAGCCCAAGACGTATATTAGCTCTCTTTACCGACGCTCTGATGTAAATGAGACACAGTGATGTAGTCGCCGACAGTTGGAATAGCCATGTCTGACAATGTTAGTCTTGGCGATGTATTTTTCTCGCTCATTGCATTACGCCCCTATTGTGGAGCCCATGGGAACCAATTCTCAGGCTTGAATGGCAGTTTATTTTTCTTCTTCTCACAAAACCCTGCTGTTTTTGGTACGAGGTCATGGAACGGCTATTATAACGTGGAATTTATTGTCCTTCACGAGAATGTTTCCTTGTTGGAGGTTAAAAACGATTAATTTGATATTTCGATCAATCAGATCGCGGTATTAGCTCTCAATGACATCTGGATTGAATAACGGGTTTAATGTGTGTTTGGATACATGACTGACCCCCATTGTCTCATTAGAGGGATATCTTTCTTAAAATTATCTTGTTGTAAACACCGCTTTGGGAATATCACTTTATTTCGATGTTTGACGTGTTGTTTCAAATTGCAGTGGGAAACTCGATACAGGCCGCATCAGACGAAACAAATTGCTTTATTTAGTACCCAACATGTGGGAATCGATCAAGCGTTCTGATACCTCCATTCTGACAATGTTGCAACTTTTTCTCTTAAATTGTCCAGATTACATTTTATCTGATTTTTTGACGTCACATAATTGTGTTTTGTTTCTGTTTTCTTTTTCTTTGTTTTTGTTAGTGACTGTAATTATGTCGCGTTAATTATACCTGATAATGAACAGTGAGTGTCGGATTCACTTTATCCACCTCTAGTCTTTATACAACTATGTCTCAATATATGGCTGAAATATTGCCGAGGTGACGTTAAATTCTAACTCACTCACTCACTCACAACTATGTCTCGGTTAAGCAATAAATGTGCTTTACAGTGTAACCATGTTAGGAATCGAACCTCAACTAACGGAAAAAAGGATCCACCGAGTTATCCATAAGGCTACTATGCGCATTTAAGTGAGCGAGTGAGTGAGTGTGGTCTTACGCCATTTTTGGCAATATTCCGGCAATATCACTGCGGGGGACACCAGAAAATGGACAATTCACATTGTACCCATGTGGGGAATCAAACCCGGGTATTCGGCGTGACGAGCGAACGCTTTAACTACTTTACCCACTAGGTTACCCCACCGCCCTGCGCCTTTAAGGGATACAAATAAATGTATAATGTAAATAATAACTTAAAATTTAACATATTAATTCATAACTTACAAACGGGTGTCTTAGAAAATGTGCTGTAGGTCAAGAAGAAACATAAAACGCATTTTAATCACATTAAATAGTTGGTAAGTTCACAATATCACGACTTAGGTACATATAACAGATCAGCTTTGCGATGATCAAGCTGTTCGCAAGATTAAGAAGACTTTTATTTTGTAGTGATCTGACTACAGTAATTCTTGATGCCCTTGAAGTCTCTTATCGCTAAACCTCACATGTGCGGATCGTGTATTATGTAGTTCAACGTAACAGTATAGTTAACTGCCGCTTAAGTGCGTGACAGCGATCGTCGCTTGTTCTGTTTACGTTGGTTACAGCTCCCCGCCGGGTTATCACGTTGTTAAGAGTTTTTCATTGGGTATCATGATCAGTTGCTGTTAGGAGTTTGTTTATAGACTTAATGTCTGGTAAGGGTCTTCTTTGTGTGTGTTTTACCGAGGTCTCTAAAACGTAGTGTGAGGAGCTTTGAACTTTTAACACTTCGTTTCACATATACGATATGACCATGATCTCATGTGGACATTTGGGAGGTAACCTTGTTATATTTAGCATTTGAAACCTCTCAGTGCGGTTTCAAATTCAATTTTGCATTGTTTCATCTACATATCGCCTATTCCTAAATTCAAAACGCAATATGTTCATTGACGTTTTAATATGTACAATTGATATACGTGAATACCGAATATATCCATTCAACAACGATCGGTTGTTTAGGCAAAACAGGCATTGGAGGTGCGTATCACTGTTGATTCAAGTGGAGTAATAATGTATTTATAATATAACATTTAGCCAATGCTGTAGAGAAGGCCTTTTTGAACTCGTCGCACTGTTAAACGTCATTAGATGATATTATGTGTCATGTCAAGATGGATGGGTTATGAAGCGTGTTTTTTCAGACATGAACGCATTTCTAATGTAAATGTATAAATATTAGCCGCTGAATACGTTGTCACTTGCCCCATAAATGACAAATAATGCATCATTTGCCATTTTAATGAGTTCTACTTAGTATTAAAATACAATATATTGAGATCAACATACTATAAATGTAATCATATCCATGAATATTCAATATCAGGGTGTAGTCCTGATTGACTTGATCTTTACGACAGCTGTTGGAAATATCGCGATCATGAAATATGCCCGAGTGAGTGAGTGAGTTTAGTTTTATCCTGCTTTTAGCAATATTTCAGCAATATCACGGCGGGGGACACCAGACTTGGGCTTCACACATTGTACGCAAGTGGGGAATCGAACCCGGGTCTTTGGCGTGACGAGCGAACACTTTAACCACTAGGCTACCCCGCCGCCCCAAATATGCCTGAGTAATTCCGATACTGTATAATGTCAGCAACATTCATTCTCAATGCCATTGTCCTTTCAATTTAGAACGTGTCTGCTTGTGTCATGCCCGGCAGATACCTAGATCTACTAGACCGCCTCCGTGGTGTAGTGGTTAGAGCGTCCGCCCGGAGAGCGGAAGGTCGCGGGTTCGATCCCCGACCGCGTCATACCAAAAGACGTTAAACTATGGTACTTGTTGGTCCCTGCCTGGCGCTCGGCATTAATGAGTACAACAAGGACTGGTCGGCTCGGAGTCAGTATAATGTGTCTAAGTGGGTATTCATGCTTCACTGCGGCATGGTGTCTCAGTGGGCTAGCACTTCAAAACCAGCTTAAGTCTGGGCTAGTACAATTAGCCGCACATACACACGCGTGCACGTCGTCATATGAGCGAAATATTGTCAACTACGACGTAAAACCCAATTTCACCTCACCTCACCTCACCTCACCTCACCTCACCTAGATCTGTTACTTGGTAGTAGTGAGTGTGTGAGTGAGTTTAGTGTTACGTCGCTTTTAGCAATATTCCAACAATACCGAGGCAGGGGACACCAAAAATGGACTCCACACATTGTACCTTTGTGGGGGAATCGAACTTTGGGTGGGACGAGCGAACGCTTTAACCACTAGGCTATCTCATCGCCCCCGTTGGCAGTAGAGTAGTGTAACATATGCAGTAAACCTATATGGCAACCTGTGTTCATTCCATCAACAGCTGAACTAACATAGGTATCATTTCCTCCCCTACTTTCATTTTCATCTGTGTATACTGTTTCAACCCTGTCTTAAGGTGATGAAAAAATCTATTCATTTCTTTCCATACTTTCATCAGTTGAATCAACAATTGTAAATAGCTCTTCATACTTACCTACATGTACACTTCAACGTACACGCGTATCCTTACCCGTGTGTATTCAAGTGAACCTGCATTCATATATCTCTTCATGCATCTATAAGTGAACCTGCATTCATATACCTATTCATGCATATTTAAGTAAACCTGCATTCATATACCTATTCATGCATATTTAAGTAAACCTGCATTCATATACCTATTCATGCGTATATAAGTGAAACTGCATTCATATATCTCTTCATGCATATTTAAGTAAACCTGCATTCATATACCTATTCATGCGTATATAAGTGAAACTGCATACATATATCTCTTCATGCATATTTAAGTAAACCTGCATTCATATATCTCTTCATGCATATTAAAGTAAACCTGCATTCATATATCTCTTCATGCATATTTAAGTAAACTTGCATTCATATATCTCTTCATGCATGTTTAAGTAAACCTGTATTCATATATCTCTTCATGCATATTTAAGTAAATCTGCATTCATATATCTCTTCATGCATATTTAAGTAAAACTGCAGTCATATATCTCTTCATGCATGTTTAAGTAAACTTGCATTCATATATCTCTTCATGCATATTTAAGTAAACCTGTATTCATATATCTCTTCATGCATATTTAAGTAAACCTGCATTCATATACCTATTTATGCATATTTAAGTAAACCTGCATTCATATATCTCTTCATGCATGTTTAAGTAAACCTGCATTCATATATCTCTTCATGCATATTTAAGTAAACCTGCATTCATATATCTCTTCATGCATATTTAAGTAAACCTGCATTCATATATCTCTTCATGCATATTTAAGTAAACCTGCATTCATATACCTATTTATGCACATTAAGGTGAACCTACACGGGTTTTGTCGTTTCTTTACCAAATTCAGTTGAATTTACATAGTGAAATCTTGCCATCCTTACCTTCAGTTATACGATGTGTGGTTACCGTACATGTATCTTCATGCGCTGTGGTTGTATCTATATGCTTGTCTATATACCATGTCATGCTGACCTTTGGTTGAAGCAAGTGATACTGTGTTAACTCATATAGTACCTTAAGTTTTATCACAATACGTATACACGTCCTTCCCGGCTTTCAGGTATATACTTGGTGAAACGTATAATTCCATTTACCTTCACTATAACATAGGTGAACCTGTTCATGTGTACCTAAATTTGAACCTCCTGGCGTACCTGCTCAGGTTTATCTTCATTCAAACCACGTGGTTGCACATGTTCATATCGTCCCACCTTGATTTCATGTATGCCTTCATTTGAACCCTAAAGTTGTTCCGGTTCATGTCTACCTTCATTTGAATCACATCAGAGTAACTATTCGTGTCTTTCTTCATTTGAACTACCTTAGAGTAAGTGTAAGTATTACATACCCGTTAAAGATATCACTGTTTAATAATTTTACAATTTTATTGCACATTATGTAATAACATCGCGTGATGCAGTGCGTATGACGTCAAAGTGGTTTACAGTTATGTGTTCACAACGCTAATACCTCTGTCACAAAACTATTAGACCTTGCACGATTTGCGGAAAGCTGAGAGTCATCACACTCGTTGATTTCTTAGGAAAGAAGTACTTTGCTCGATATTATTTTGCTAATGTTGGGTGAACAATACATAAAATATTAAACTATGTCCCGTATAATACCATACTTATGAAACTCGTGAATGGTATTGGTATCTAAATCGTATCTTACATATATCTGTTCGTGTCTACCTTTATTTGAACCACCTCAGAGTAACTGCTCATATCTACCTTCATTTGAACCACCTCATAGTAACTGTTCATGTCTACCTTCATTTGAACCCACCTCAGAGTAACTGTTCATGTCTACCTTCATTTGAACCCACCTCAGAGTAACTGTTCATATCTACCTTCATTTGAACAACCTCAGAGTAACTGTTCATATCTACCTTTATTTGAACAACCTCAGAGTGTCTGCTCATGTCTACCTTCATTTGAACCACCTCAGAGTATATGTTCGTGTCTTCCTTCATTTGAACCACCTCAGAGTATCTGTTTATGTCTTACTTCATTTGAACCATCTCAGAGAAAGTGTTCATGTCTATCTTTACTTGAACTTAAAGTTGTCTTGTTCATATCTACCTTCACTTGAACCTGAAGTTGTGTTGTTCATATCTACCTTCATTTCAACCCTAAAGTTGTTTTGTTCATATCTACCTTCATTTCAACCCTAAAGTTGTTTTGTTCATATCTACCTTCACTTTAACCACATGGGTGTGCATGTGGTATCATCCATAACTCCATCTGGTTTAGCTGATGTTCAGGCATGATTCCTGATGGTTGTTACTAACTTGGAGATAAACGGTCGCGATCTAAGTAGGCGACAGAGGTCTGCTTCCTATACTACAGTATTAATCCTATGGGAACAGCTGTCAGACCTCATTAGACCTTCGAGTCATTCAGTACGGGTGTAGATTTTAATCCATCAATAGGATACATTTGTAGGAAGGCCTTCGTATAGGACTAAATATACGATAGGAACGTGTAAAACTGTAAAGCATGCAAGTATTACAAAAGACGACGTTCCTGTATGTACACGGTATTGGACGCTATTCGATCTGGAACAGAGGACCTCTTTATTCGGGGAAAGTTATGTCTGGTGGGCTTGAATATCATATCTCGACTCCCGCCTCACATTCAGAAAAGTGAATTGGAAATCGTCGGATATATGTTACTAGGTACGCCTTATGCAGTATGGTTTGGATGTCATATGAGTTAAAAGTGGTGATTTGCATTTGAATCAAATAAAATTTACATAACTGCAATGTTTCCACCTTTTATGAGTAGCTTATGAGGGTATGTTTCAATGGAATGTCTATATTTCTTTACCGAGGAATGCACTGGGCCGATATAGGAGAGTGGAGGATGTCTGCTATTTCTTATCCATGAATAACTGCGTGTCGTGTGATCATCTGTTCTATAAGATTGTCCCTAGGTATAATAGGTACATCCTTTATCCCTTTAAAGATGTAATGTTCGGGCAGCTGCATATACTCAACAATAAACGCCATGCAAATGAAACTGGGACTTCATATTGTGGGCCCATATATTCGTCGAGAGTGACGACAGCCTCAGGTATTTTAGGAAGATTAATGTGAACGTTCATTTGTAATTTCGGGCTACTACTGATAGTTCATCTGGTCCAAAGAATTCTACAATTGTCCTTTTTCACGCCCCCCTCTACGTATTCAGGTCATACATGGATGGACCTCGGAGTCAAACCCAGAAGCATAGTGAGGACGGTAAAAACTTCGGGCCACAGAATCATGTTGCTTCTGATCCTGTGCAAATGATGGGCATCCACTGACAAGGTGTTGGACTACATTACAATTTGAAGTAAAATCACACTTTGACAGTTTCGAGTGAGAAGTGACGGGTCTTGGGTCCCGATCCACAAAGCGATCGTAGCGCTACGACATTCGTAAGCCTATGGTTAACTATAGAATCACGAGAGGTCGTAACTTTACGAACGCTTTGTGGATCGGGAACCTGATCAGCAAAGCCTTTTGTTTCCCTTTTAAGTCCGTGTGAATGACTCTGCGCGGCTACTCTTCTTCTGAAAATACTGCACAAAAAAATCCAACATTGGCTCGTAACGAAAACGGCGGATTTCTTTGTTTTCATCATGTTTTGACATACTTCACAATAAAATTCTGTCATGAAGAGCCTCCACGTAAATCAAACCACGCCCTCCCTTTAAAATTGATAATGCGCCATTCCTGTTCAAAGCACACAGATATGAACTGATTTTTTACTTATTCCACCGGGTACCCATTTTCTGCTGGCTGTACAGAGGCAATTTGGAACAAACTCACTTGCCTAAGGTGAGACCACGTGTATCAGATGTGCAGGACTGAAGTCCTAGAAACTCTCAGGAGTCAAGCTGCCAAACACGGTCACCGATCCAAAATCTCTCCGTGCTGATTTGTGACCTGAGCTCTATGCACAGGACCGCACTCCAACACATACAATGATACCTGCAGTTTTGTTGTTTTTGTTGTTCTTCTTATTATTATTGTTCTTGTTCTTTTGTTGTTACAGCCAGCTTCAGAAACGAGACACGTCCAAATTAGACATGAGTGCGTTACGGACAGCTCTGGATGGGATGGACACAGACCTACAGAGCAAACAGTAGGTACACAGTAAATATGAAGTCCTTGCATATTCATATCACCCCTTGGTGCAACATGCATATTCATTAAACCAACGTGTAAAGGAATAATGCATACACATCAAAATATGATTCACAGCAGTATTTGAAGTAAGACTGAATAGAATGAGTGAATATTCCAGCTCGTGGTTTTAGTGATAACGAGCCCTTTAAAGGCTGGTTTGTGTTGATATGAATCGAAGGCCGAATATGCTTCCACCAGTCTTTAGGCTGAGATGTGTTGTTCCATGTTTGGGGGGAAACAGGCGCTTGATTAAAAACAACCTTCGGAGGAAGAGCCTCAAATCTTTCATTCACAGGGGATGTAAATCTGTTCTTTCAATACTCGGCATTGCGGAAACGTACGTGCAGTCTCAAATCTATTTAAAAAGTTATTGGAATGTTAAATCAGCATATGGACCAAACTTCACTAATTGATAGTGATTCATAAGCACATCCTTATGATGTAGTCGGAATTATGCAACCGACGGGTTTTCAGCAGATATTCTAGTGATTGTGGAAATGGTTTAGTCGCTTCTGTTCACCGATCTGATGATGTAGTGC
The DNA here is from genome assembly GCF_003918875.1 of Haliotis rubra. Taxonomy (NCBI): domain Eukaryota; kingdom Metazoa; phylum Mollusca; class Gastropoda; order Lepetellida; family Haliotidae; genus Haliotis; species Haliotis rubra. The sequence continues at coordinate 729,144 of NW_025767074.1, forward strand.
CAATAACAGAGGTTGTAGTCGTGTTGTATTGATCTCCGGAATGCAGTAATATGATCTTTAGGAATACGACCAGTTCTCGAGTGAGTGAGTAAATTTAGTTTTACGCCGCTTTTAGAAATATTCCAGCAATATCACGGCGGGGGACACCAGAAATGGGCTTCACACATTGTATCCATGTGGTGAATCGAACCCGGGCCTCTGGCGTGACGAGCGAACGGTTTAACCACTAGGCTACCCCACCGCCCCTCCAGTTTTCAAGAGATCTCATGGTCTTATGTAACAGATATATCATGCCTACTGAACGAAGCTTACGTTGAATCGGATGGCATGGCTGATTGTGTTACCGTACCCACACGATGTGTGATGTTCTTCTTAACATCAACCATTGGTTTGTCTGGACCAGCCTCGATTACTCACAGGTCGATGTCATATTGATTGTTATTGCTCATAACAGCTGCTGTCTCATCGTAATGAACACAACTTATATCGAGGGGGACAGTGACTGGTCGGACTGAATGTCTTTGAGTTTCCCGACGATTCATGCCGTCAGCCACTCGTTTGGCTGGTCCAAATTACAAACAGAAAAATCTTAATGAAAAGACTTGTGAGCATAAAAATAGAGGTGAGACTGTACAGCTTTTCTTGCAAAGTTCAAAGAAAACATGGCTTCGTAAGCATAATGTTTATCTTTTCGAATATATTTGTTTAAAGCCACCTTATATGTTTTCTATCTGAAGACTTTCGCCGAAGTAATTCTTCACCAGGGAGTTGCTTACGCCATTTTGAACAGTCTTCTAATAGTTCTAATTGCAAGTCTGCGTAATGTAAGTGAGTAAATATTGCTTCACGCTGCGTCAGCAATTTTGCAGCTCTTCGCGGCGACTGCGTAGTGTAGGAAAGAGTTCCAAAGTGGTGTAGTTTGAATTCAAGCCCACAGTTGAACTGCCTCTGCGAGATAAATACGAGCGACTACGATTCCAACTCTGTAATGACTAGGGCTGCGCGATATAACCGATTTACCGGTATTTACCGGTTCAGACATGAAAACGATACGTATTGCAATATGCTGTTCGAAAACCGGTACTTTGACATGCATTCAGAAAACTTCGTAACACTTGGAAATCTTCCGATATTTCCGTTTTTCACATAGAAAGTCAAAATCAGTTCGGTTTGAAGTTGTGTTCTTAACTTTTGTTCAAGTGTTTCGCATTGTTGTTTTTTTATCTGAATGTTTTAAATATTTACTCATTAATGATCAGTGATCTCTGTTATGTCCTTTTCCTTGTTTCGTTTGTGCCAAATATTATTTTCATTTTAATTTTGCCATGATTAAAAGTTTTTATTAAAGCTTAATCAAGCATTGTGATCTAGTGTTTTTGCTTTATAAATCAAACATTAACTTAACTTCTTGTTTAAAAAACCTTTTTGCAATATATTGCAATACATATCGCAATATATGCTGTCGCATCGCAATATATCGCAATATGAAAATTCTCTGCAATACCTACCTCTAGTAATGAGCATGTGTTTATGAATTACTATATTAAAAATAGTGATGACACCAGGGGTTCGAGAAAAGGTGAGCGGATCCTGCCCCACCTGTGAAACACAACCTTACACCAACGTCGATAAGCTGTCGATGAGTTGGGCGGTTTTCATTGTAACTGTTTTAGATTATGAAGTACGCGTTCTTTTCTTGCAGGAAGCGCACGTGTGCAATAGGCATCAACAGCCACCACTGCGCCCTCGCCAGCATGGACGACCGCATGCTGTCTCGTGAGTGGCTTAACAACGGCTACAGCCCTGGCAAGAGGAACGGTGGAGCCATTACTCCCGCCATGCACAGCGAGGCCGAGCGGTGGGTGCATTATATGCCCTTGTTTACTGTATATATATGGTTTGTTTGTTTGTTTGTTTGTTTGTTTGTTTGTTTAACGGATCACTTAGCAGTCTGTAAACAATCGAGAGTCTGGACCAAACAATCTAGTGATCAACATCATGAGCATCAATTGGGATTGGGATACGATGGCATGTGTCAGCCAAGTCCACCCGATCCCGTTAGTCGCCTCTAACAAGCATGGTAATGCTGACTGCCAATACTTATCCAGATCTTCACGGGTAGGTTACATACGTTTTTGGTTGGTTGGTTGGTTTGTTGTTTAACGCTGCACTCAGCAATATTTCAGCTATATGACGGCGGTCTGTAAATAATCGAGTCTGGACCAGACAATCCAGTGATCAACAGCATGAGCATTGATGTGCACAATTGGGATGCGATGACATGTGTCAATCATGTCATCGAGCCTGACCACCCGATCCCGTTAGTCTCCTCTTACGACAAGCATTGGTTACTGAAGATCAATTCCAACCCGGATGTTTACGGGTAGTGTGTGTGTGTGTGTGTGTGTGTGAGAGAGAGAGAGAGAGAGAGAGAGAGAGAGAGAGAGAGAGAGAGAGAGCACACATCTACACGCGCAAACTACACATATGCGCACACACAACACTCACAGGCACACACGCAGGCGCACACACATTGATTCACACACACGCACCGAAACACCCATACGTCCACACACATACGCACGCACAATCTTTACCACGACATTCAATCCCATTTCGCCTCACTTCATCTCCCAGTGGTAATAGTCTTCCACGTCTGTGGCGAATAAAAACGTCAATTGCCAGTCGTGATTCTTAAGTCTCAATAAATAATCATCTTGTAGCCGGAGATTGTGTCCTGTTTAGTACCTGCTCTTCAGAAAACAGGACGCCTGCAATTAAACATGAAAATGTGTGGTTAGTTCTTTTAGGCCGAGTAATGTTTTGCAGCAAACCTTTAAATAAACTGAAAACTATCGATTTTTCCCATTTTATGAAAACCATTGTCCAGAAGTAAAGTTTTGTGATAATTGATCGGCTTGAGACTTAAACCTCAGACAGGAAGGTGTGTGTTTGTGTGTCGTGACCAAACACCGTAGCCCTATTATGAAATGAAATATTTCCAAATATGGAAGTTGTGGAAAGAATTAGTGGTGTCCTGCCATTAGAGACTTCTGGAAAGGTCGGGTTCAGAACGCTGTCACGGTAAATCCGATGAACTAGTTATTTACGTTACATGTTACGTCATAAAGGTGTTACGTTTTGTATCGTCAAGTTTTAGATGCCTTTGTTACATGAACATCCTTTTTGGTCCGAGTTCTAAAGAAGGATAGGATATATATGAACGGGTCAATCTTCAAGTTGTTTCTGTCAGGTCAGACCTATGCACAGATATAGCTTTGGTTTTGGTATTTGTTACAACCGCAATATAACAGCTATATTACAGTGCTGGGTAAATATTCGAGTCTGGACCAGATAACCTGGTGACTGAGATCATTAGCATCGATCTAAGGCAATTGGGATGGCATGTATCAACCGAGTCTGCAAGTCTGACAACCCGATTGTTTGTTTTGGTGTTTAACACCACACTCAGCAATATTCCAGCTATATGGGGCAGTCTGTAGAAAATCAAATCTGGACCAGACAATCCAGAGATCAACAGCATGAGCATCGATCTACGCAATTGGGATACGATGACATGTATCAACCAAGTAAGCAAGTCTGACCACCCGATCCCATTAGTTGCCTTACGAGAAGCGCCGGATTCTGAGATCGAATTCTAACCGGATCTTCACGAATGGCACTGATATATTCCCGAGACGTTACGTAATTGTGGACAATTTCATGTGTTTGTTTTTTGTATCTACATGCTGTAGAGCCATTGTCGGAAGTACCTACCACACATTGTACCATGTACAGCGTCCTGTGAACATTGGCTGACACGTATTTAACAGCTGTAAACTTTAAGCTGCTTATCTGTATATAATATACACATTGTATATCATTTGGTGTATGATGACCTTTGATATCGCCCGATGAACATAGCGTATATATGCGTCTGTATATATGCATGTATATCTTACGTCAAATACACTTTACTCGATGTGTGTTTAATTTACAGAATTTCACACGTGTCTGTAAAACTAATCTGATGTCTGTCTGATATACATCGCCCAACGTATGTCTCTCACACACCATATCAACATATCCTGAAACATTCTTCGTCTATCGCATGTCTGATGTATGTTGAATAAGGATTTCGTAATTTTTGTTATTTGATATACAGTCTCTGGTATACATTGCATAGTGTCCGCATGATATACAAATGTGACTGATATACATTGCATAGTGTCCGCATGATATACAAATGTGACTGATATACATTGCATAGTGTCCGCATGACATACAAATGTGACTGATATACATTGCATAGTGACCGCATGATATACAAATGTGACTGATATACATTGCATAGTGTCCGCATGATATACAAATGTGACTGATATACATTGCATAGTGTCCGCATGATATACAAATGTGACTGATATACATTGCATAGTGTCCGCATGATATATAAATGTGACTGATATACATTGCATAGTGTCCGCATGATATACAAATGTGACTGATATACATTGCATAGTGTCCGCATGATATACAAATGTGACTGATATACATTGCATAGTGTCCGCATGATATACAAATGTGACTGACATACATTGCATAGTGTCCGCATGATATATAAATGTGACTGATATACATTGCCCGACTCGTGTATCATATGCCATGTATTCATTGTCATATGTTTCACATAAAATGGAGAGCAGAAAAAAAAACTTCCATTGCACCTGCCGGTGTTAATATCGAGGGTATATTCCAACGTTATATGATTATATATAACACCATTAATGTAATATACTATGCATAATTGATTAAACAGCCCTTGAGTTGAGTTCATGTAATGACACAACATATAGCTGTCATCATTTATGAATTACAAAATTTCCTGAATGTTCATACGTTCAACGTGATGAAAATATAGCGAAAAAAGTAGGGTTAAAGCACATAGAAATGTGCAAATATATAAGTTCTTTACACAAAAAAATATTATGTTTCTCAGTTTAGAAATATTGGATTCAATCTTGAAAAACACACGCCATTATGTTGTATTTGTATTCAAAAGGGGCTTTTCTGAATAAAACGTTGGAAAAATAAACAAATGATAGCCAGAATGTTACAGTTATATTACTTATGTCATCATGTACACGTAAATGCACATATCAACTTAAGATCTCAAATAATCCAGGTAATTTGGTTGCTTGCATATGAAGTGTTCTCGCAAGTTTCAATTCATTCTAAGTATCCACACCGTGATATAGGTGAAATATTGTTAGCAGTGTTGTAAAACTCACTCACTCACTCACTCACTCACTCACTATCAAGTAGTCCGTCATAACCCAGCATTCTCTCCCTTTAGCACTGACTTCATCACAGAAAGAAGTAAACCTATTTATACGTAGTTGTGGGCGGTGATGCTCTTCTATCTCATTTAATTGCGGATGGCTCACCTGTCACAGACGGAACAGAATTTTCATTGATATGAATTTGAAACATACCAGATAGCTTCTGTCCAGGTCGGTGATTACATATTCACAGGCAGACTCGATATGATGCTCGGTTTGCCGAAAGGAAGCATAACATTAGGCAAAACCTCAGATCAATTTACAGTAGTCTATCTTGACATAATGACAGTTCGTTGCTGAAGTCAGCAGTCTCGGTTCGCGACTATTAACCTTTTTCACAGAAATATTTTATCTGCAATATCATTACCATTGATTTTCTTATTGGGGACTCTGTTGCAAGAACATGGCCCAATAGCCACTGTCTGTGCATTTACGAATATACCTAGGTGGGCATTATGCAAACGTTTTTCAGTTTCTTGAAGGATAATTTGGTTTGTGTGAAATTACAAGAAGATGCTGAAGACTGTTTTTTGCACCTGAAGAAGACTTTTTGAAAGGACTTTTATCTTTTGAAAAGAAGAGGAAACTTTGACAGTGTCCCTTCATGTCTTGTAAACTGTGTACTTGTTGGTCTTCGTCTGGAAACATATTACAGGAACAAAGGAATTGAACAAATGATGCTTGGACCATGAGATCAGATCAGTTCAGTGTGTGTTGCGTCAAGGGATACATACTATCCTTTGTGTATTATTAGCCAGGAATATTTACTGTGTGGCTGCAGAGTACAAATCGCTATTTATTTTCATCGTGAATGTCCAATTTAGCTCGCTTATTCCAATGATGTATATACATGTATGTTGTGACTCCCAATGGTACTACGTAGACCGTTGATGGAGCGATAGTAATAGTTATCTGGTATGGTGGGTTTATTGTGTGACTTCGGACGTGAATGCCATTCAATGTTTTCTACATAGTCGAAGATGTGTAAATAAACGTGCTTATGTTTGTGTAGTGACTTATGCTAAAGAAAGGCGAGAAACAACTGACTGACTGACTGAGTTTGGTTTTACGCCGCTTTTAGCAATATTCCAGCAACATCACGGCGGGGGACACCAGAAATGGGCTTCACACAATGTACCCATGTGGGGATTCGAACCCGGGTCTTTGGCGTGACGAGCCAACGCTTTAACCACTAGCCTACCCCATTGCCCCGGTGAGAAACAAATACACAGATGACAGCTAAACATCTTGCAGTTAAACATCTTGTACAAAGGTTTTCAGCATAAAGTGAAGGAATATATGTGCATGAGTAGGTATATATGTGCTGGATTATTGATCATGATTGGCCTACGTTCCTAATTATAAGAAGACCAGTATCTTGCCTTTCGAAAACACCGTTACATTCAGTTGGTCTTTGGGTATCCTTGAAAATGTATTCTGGGTTCCAATATTTTTCCTTCCTCATTTCAAACCTAAAGATGTATGTCTTAAAGCTTTGATGATGTAATTTACTTCTTATTTCATAAGAAATTAAACCGTTGAACTCTCTCTAATAAAAGTCTTCTGATATTTGGGCAATGTAATGACGAGCAAAGGGTTTTCTTCTCACTTTTGAATATCAATTCATGTCAAAGCATCTTAGAATTTGATGTACAATTTGCAGTCAAACACATTGTGTCGAAGTTGAAGGGACTTCGGGATATCCGAGATTCGATACAACCGAGCACTAAATATGGAACCCCGCCTTTACTACAAGACACCCGTATGTTCGTCACAACAGTGTTTCACTGTACTTGTAAATCAGAATAAATACAGCGAGTGAGTATGGTTTTACGCCGCTTTCAGCAATATTCCAGCAATATCACGGCAGGGGACACCAGAAATTGGCTTCACACATTGTACCCTTGTGGGTAATCGAACCCGGGTACGAGTTGACGCTTTTACCACAAGGCTACCTCACCGCCCCCAGAGTTGTATGTTTCTTTTTAGTATACAAACCTTGTCCTGGAGCTTTATCATTGATAAGGATATTTAGTCTCAAAAGGGACTTTCTGATTACGCACATCATTTACGTTAACGTGAACGACGTGAAATTAGTACGATGTTGGCGTATCACATATATCTGCTACGATCACAGGTGCTCCGTCTGGAGGAAGTCTTGCAACTCCTGTCTGACCCCACTAGCGGAGGTCACAAACTCGCTTCTCAATCGACTCTGTAGACTCACTAATTAATTGCTGTATCGGCGTTGTCCTGATGCCAGTTCCGAGCTACTAACACGATTACCCTAGCAAATTAAGTGTTGGCTTGCTTGATTCCGACTTGATATTGTTGTCTTCCGCTGTGATTAGACTAGCCTTTAGCGCTGGTGGCCCGCTTAACAATACCATACACTGGGGTAATCAGCAACGATGGACAAAGAAGATGTTCATTAATGGCGCATCTGGAACCAGTGTAGATCCCTATTCAAAGACTCAGTATTGGTTATAAAACGTTTTCCTTTGAAGATGTTAGTTAACATAGTTATATTCAGTTTCATGTTAGATTATGCCCGTAATTTTATATTAGGATGAATGGAATTATCAGCATCTCAGACCGGGGGGGCTGGAGTGCAATAAGGGCATTGACCCCCTAAACACCCGGTGTTGACTGACGTTCGTATATCATAGCATCCAGTTATGAATGGGTTACAGGCACTGTTTTCAAACACGTTACTGTTTCAAACAACGACAACGGACCTAATATGCATGATATATATGTCGTCATGCCAAAATAAACATGCCTTCTCAATCATATTGTCTATCCACTTCGTGTGCGTAGGACACGTGACAAAAAAATATCTAAAAGTATTTAACCAAAGAATCGAATCGAGTACATTTACTGACTATCGTTGTATTTTGTTAAAACCTTGTTAAACAGGTCCAATGAAATATGTTGATCATAAACATCACCACTGACTTGGATCATTACACTGCATCATTTACAGCATCATACTCTTCCGGTCTTACTGTTCCATTAAACGCAAGTTGACCTTCATTCCGGTTTGACGAATTTCATGTTTTGATGAAATATATTGATCATGTGAATTGAATGAAAATGTTCGATCTTTTTCATTTTTATTGACCTTTTTTCAGTGAGCTGGAGGAGATTTCCCTCAAACGCCAAGCTATAGCAACACTCAAGTACCTTCTCCTCAAGATTAAACAGAATGAAATCCAGCCACCCCCGAGGTGAGATTATTTAGACCTTCTCCAATGGTCTCTTGGCTATAATTGACTGCATTAAGAACCCCACCGACTGTCGAAGGCAGCCCCATTTTATTGTAAGGTCTTAATTTTCTTAAATATATTTTTAATAGTTTTAGTTCCAGCGTGGGTGAATCTTGTTTTACCGCTCACGACGGACAGTAAATATACGAGTCTTGGATAACAACAGAGACAGAAAGCATTGTCAAAGATGAACGAAATGGCGGCACAATGAACCGTGTCGGACCATACGGTCTCTTATACAGCATGCTCCTCCAGGAATGGTGTCTCTAGGGTTCCCCATGTGGCTGTGGTACAAGACCTTTACCATGAACAGACTTGAAGTGTTCTTGGCTATATTTGTCTTGTCATGAAACTCAAGGGATGCAGTTCACTAGTCAAATGTATTAATTGATCTTATAGAATTGTATTCTAACAAGGCCGCACTCCAATAAGTGCGGTGTGGTTGTCGGTACAAATGGTATTGTTAGACGAGATTGAAATGAACAATTAATGCTTTCGGTTTCAAAATGTCATTAATTCTTATACAAGGCTATTAAAATGTAATATTCAATTTAGAGACTCAAAATGAAAATTGTGTGTTTCGCTAACGACATTAGTAACGGTTCTTGAGAGGCATACCGTAATAATGACAGTACTGTAATAATGACGTTAAAATGCTCTTTCACAGAAATGTAGACATTAGTGAATTAATAAACAATTTTTTTAAATGGTAATAGTTTGTATCGTTGGAAAAGGTACAATTGGATACAAGATACAGAAAATGTTAAAATCATTTATTATATTTCTGTACAATAAATGGCCATAAATGTATGTTTCTGACACTGAAATACAACATCGCCTCCTAATCTGAAAATGTAAAGGTGTGTTAAAAACTTTCGATAAATTATTGTTATATTTCTGTACAATAAATTACCATACATGTATGTTCCTGACATCGGAATGCTACCCCGCCTCCTAATCTGAAACTGTAGAACTAATCAAGAAGGTTTCAATACACACATTAACAAAACATTTAATACGTAAATGTTGAAATAGGAGATTTATCGACAAAATGTATTGCAGTGCATGTGGTATTGTCAGCTTTGTATCACGGCCTGAGGAACAACTACTTTATTCTGAGAATAGCCCATAAATTACTGATCCCAAGCATGTGTTCTGAGTGTATCAATGGCGTATAGAATCTGGCAACACAATTATCGGAAAATGAATACAGACATACGAAATGTTAACACTACAAAGTAATTCACTGAAATCAACATCTTTAGACTTTAGACTGTTTATTGTCAGCATTTGACTTAATGCTAATACCTATTTTGACCTATGGTGCAGAAGTCTGGTCTTTTGAAAACCTTGAAATATTGGAGAAAATTAGGACTCATTACAGGATTAAGAAATTCACCCCCTCGTTGTGTTATGCTGTATGGAGAACTAGGAAGATTCCCTATTAGACTTATGCCTATAAACTTTTGGCACAAGTCAACTTACCAAAGTGTTTATAAGCTTACCAACTTAATTTACAATTATTTATCACTTCAAAGAACAATAAATAAAAAAGATAATCCCTGGCTCTCGCACGTTAAAAATATATTAGACAATACTGGACTCTCGTATGTTTTTTGACAATCCCTTAATTTGTACAATCCAGTTGCAGGTCTCAAAAGTTGAACATATTCTGAAAGATAAATTTATCCAAAACTGGCACAATGACATTATTTCTAGTCCCAAAGGAATTTACTATCATCACCTGAAGCCATTTCCTAATTATGATCCATATCTCCTCCTTCCAAAACGTATGTCTTTACAATTATAGAGATTTAGAACATGTAACCATAGTTTACCTATTGAGACGGGTCGCTGGTATTATATTTCAAGGGAAGAGAGAACGTGTCAACTATGCACTTCTATAAGCATCGCAGATGAATATCATTATATTTTTCATTGCAAAGCACCAGATACTTTGAGGAAACAATATTTACCCAACCACTAAACTCTTTTCCCAATAAAACAAAGTTTACGAAAATATTATCTGCAAAAACATCTCGAGACAAATAAATTTATCAAAATATACCCTACATCTACCATCTCCTGTCAGGAAAAAATGTTAATAAGTTGTTTTCTGCTATCTTGAATTTGAAATATATTTGTATATATGTTTACAATATATGCTCTTGTACCACCAAGGTAGTTTATGAGAATAAAGAATTGAATATTGAGTTCATTAATGGGATATGGAATCTGACAGGACAATGATCGAAACATGAAGACAGACATACGAAATGTCAAGGCTACAAAATAATTCACTGAAATCAGCCTCTTGTTCAGGCTATGTAACGGGATCTGTTGATGACGTATTATAATAGCTTGACATTCACTGATGACGTCATCCGACGTCAAATGAAAAAAGAGGTTGATTATTGTATTTCATTCTTTTGGCGATACCAATTGAGTGGGAAGACTGTACAGGTGTTAGTTTGAACGTTTCTCTACACAGATTTTAACATTTTCGTACCATTAATGGACCAACATCATTTCATGCAGTAGAAACGACTGTATATTAATAATTCAAAATCTGTGCTTCAGATATATTCTATGCTACATATCATATAAGCTTACCAGTATAACCAGCGTTGCTGAAGAAATTAAATTAAATCTTTTCTTCTAAGGAAACACTACCTACATTAAGTGGAAATAAGTCTGGATAATCGTTTTGGGTTGACAAACTACAAGGCCCATGAGTTTATTTAAAAGTATTTTCAGATTCCATTTTAACAGCATGATGTCTTTCCAGACATTGATTTATGAAACGTAAATGTATTTCTTATGGACGTGGAAACAATGGATTTTGTCGCTTCTATTTATCAATAATTAAGAATTAGACGAGGTGGTTGGTGATGCAGATTTGAAGATGTAAACTCAGTTTTATTATTACTTCAGAAACAATGCTTGTATGAATGCATAAATCCTAAACTGCTCTTTCCAGAAATTTAAAATGTTGACGTCTTTACCAAACTCTAACATTACTACTAATTTAAGAAAATATTTTCACTATGCAAGCATGGAACAAATGCATGTTTAGCCGTAAATTTGACTGCACATAGCGTTTGAGCATAAAGGCTTGAGTGAGCTAGCTAAAATATATGTTCTCCTATTTCAGCCATATCGTGCCTCCATGAAGGCTTATGGGCTGAAAGGAGTGAAAATACACATTTACTATCGTTGTTTCCATGACAACATGACAATGCCCTGTGTTGCAGGAAGAGATCGTGCAGTCTACGACTAGGAGGTCTGTGCTTGACCGAGTCGCTGGACCGCGCAGCTAGCCAGTACTATTACCTACGTAGTCCTCACAGCCCAGGTCGGCGGCGACGTGATCTGCAGAGCCACCTCAACAAGCCTTAAAACAGTCTCAGTGAGTACAGTTTAGCCCATGAGTGGGTGAGGGAGTATGGTTTTACGCCGCTTTTGGCAATATTCAAGCAATAGTTTCACGAAATCGTGTTAAACCTTTGTACTTAGTAAGACCAGAAATGGGCTTCACACATTGTACCCATGTGGGGAATCGAACACGTGTCTTCGGCGTGACGAGAGAACGTTTTAAGCACTAGGCTACCCCATCGCCCCATCTAGTCCATGAACCGAGGGAATTCCAATGAAGGAGCAGGAAGTAGCTCTGAAACGTCATACCAAAGAAGTTGTTAACCATAAAAAGTTCATCCATGTTCTTCCATCTTGTAAATACCTATCAAAAACTCCAATAGAATTAAAGAGGTGTCTTACTCAAGCATATAATGATTTGGCAAGTCTAAATTGTGTACGGGTTGTCCGAGGCTCCATGTGAATAGTGTTTATTTTTCAGATATTTGTATGCGATAACTAACTTGATTTCGTAGGGTGAGTGAGTGAGTTCAGTTTCACGCCGCTTTTAGAAATATTCCAACATTATCACGTAGGGGGGACACCAGAAATGGGCTTCACACATTGTACCCATTTGGGGAATCAAACGCGGGTCTTCGGCGTGACGAGCGAACGCTTTAACCACTAGGCTACCCCACCGCCGACTGATTTCTTTCTTGTCAGCCTGGGTGTAGTCGGGTGACAGTCGGGGTTGGGAGCGGGGAGGGTAGGGGAAGAGAAGAGAATGGAGAGAGGGTGCGTCTGGTGGCACAGTGTACGAGCGATGCGGATTCTCTGTGTGTATGTGTGTTCCCCTCTCTACAACAACGAGGCTTTCACAGTCCGTTGTGAAGTACCGATCGATAATAAAAATATGAAATGTCATGTTTTAATATGCTTGATAGGATGAATAATTATATTATGAGACACGTAATGTCTTGCATTAAACTACGCATGATATGACACGATGATATAGACAATACCAACAAAGGACCATGATTTCCGATGTATGATAGGTTACGCCAAGTTACGCCGCCTTCATACAGTGTAAATGTTGTCCTATTCATAACGTTAAGCAAACATTTAACACATGTTATATTTGAGATTACACTTTCTTAGTAAAGTACAGATTCTAGCACTTTTGTTGGGTGGAGTCCCATCCGGGATTTGAACCCACACTCTCAGAGTCAGGCGCCTAATCGCCAGCACACAAAGCGAGACGCCTCAGCGGCTTCCACAAATGGAAGTCGGACAACTTGTAGTCAAGACCACGGACTTTCTGGAAAGAAATTAGTTGTACGAGACGATGTAGTTGTAAGCCCTGCAATATCTTCTCATTCATTCTCTTCATCCTTGTCTTCCTCCTCCTTCATCCTTGTCTTCCTCCTTCTCAGGTCCGGCTGTACTGGCTCACAGGTCATCAGAAGGTTCAACCACCGTGACAGCTGAAACGCCAGCGTCTTCATCATTGCTTTCTTTGCGACATCATCGTTATCACCTAAAACTGCGTGACCTAAGACCCATACGCCAGTCCAGTACATCTTGTGTGCAATCTCAGAATCTCAGAACAAAATACTTGAATCACGTTTAACTTCATGATCACAGTATGTCAGAACACAGTGAAAAGGTGATCTGCAAGATGAAGTGTGTCCTATCCATCGTTCATCTGTAATTTCTGCTGATTTATCAAAGCTGTACATTTCTGTAATGAAAGGTAAACGACTGTCCTTAAGGTACAGTGTCAAGGCAGATGAAGTTCAGAAAGAAACACTCCTCTCATGCATTAATCAACGATACCCCGGTCAATTAATTAACTAATGGAATTTAATTAAATACGCAAGCCTTGATTGTAGCTGTGGGACAGACAGACAGCCTTGACCTTGAGGGTGGTGCCGTGTGAAAACTGCCGGCGTCATTTTGATTTAACACTCTCCTTTGGCTTATCGGATTTCAGTGAGTTGCATGTCACATTTCCATTGTCTTAGTGTCGATAACAGAAATCCATTTCCTCTTAACAAATGCTGCTTCTCCTACGAAAAATAAGAAATCAAAATATTTTGATGGTAGCATTGACTGCAATGCCAATTGTTCTGAAAAAATGTCATCGTCCTGTAATTGCGTGCAACGCCACGTGTTGAATGCGAATGTTTATGTCAGATATATGTTGGTTATATATCAGATATATATCGGCATGCCCGGTCCAGGTGATGTCCGTTATATGTATGATATACAACACAAGGGCCAGCGTCACGAAGTATGTTTTGTCGAATAAACAGCTTTCCATCTTCTTCCTGTTTCGTGTCATCTCTAAGTATGTTTACTCCGTGAAGCTCTAAGTATGTTTACTCCGTGAAGCTCTACTGCCTTGAGACTATCCACTGATCAGATCATCAATGCAGATGTAAGCTTTATAACGGAGTGGTCTGGTGATTATACCGTTTGTAACGCCGAAAACCCGGGTTCCGTTACATATTGGATAGAATCATTTTACAGGTGATGCAAATGCAGTAACTTTCTACAACGTCATATACGTCCCTCACATCATTTTTATTCGAAAACTTCGGAAATATTTAATTGTCTCTATATTTTCTGTAAGAGTGAGTGACTGAGTTTTTTTTTACGCCGCACTCAGCAATATTCCAGCTATATGGCGGCGGTCTGTAAATAATCGAGTCTCGACCAGACAATCCAGTGATCAACAGCATGAGCATCGATCTGCGCAACCGATGACATGTGTCAACCAAGTCAGCGGGCCTGACCACCTGATCCCGTTAGTCGCCTCTTACGACAAGCATGGGTTACTGAAGGCCAATATTCCAACCCGCTTCACGGGTCTTTTCTGTAAGATGGTGCTGTTACAAAGTTCCTTGTTAAGACGAATAATTCAATTCTTTTATTACGCAAGTGTAGGCCATCGGCCAATAACTACATAGGTTGCATTGTGCATGGCCAAACATGGTGTGTACAGTACAAGTTAATGATTTTAACATCTTAGATGCATTGCATGATAAATAAAGCTAGCTACATTTTTGATAAGTTTATAATTTGATGATGACATGAGGAGTTTGAATTGAGCTTTACGTGGATTTGTACAATAGGTTTTAGGTAGATTTTACACAAATAATCAATTGTCTTGTAACAAAGTATATGCGTACACCAGGGATATATAATTCACTCAATAACCTGTAGGTATGTGATACACCAGGGATATATAATTCACCCAATAACCTGTAGGTATGTGATACACCAGGGATATATAATTCACCCAATAACCTGTAGGTATGTGATACACCAGGGATATATAATTCACTCAAGCACTTGTAGGCGTATATAGCAAAGTATATGTGACGTACATCGGGAGTGAATTATTCACCCATTGGACATCCTATTCACCTTTCTATATATACTCATGCCAGTAATGGTTGTCACCCCCTCCCCACCCCCCCCACCCCACACACACATCACCCCACCCCTTCACACCCTCTCCAATTAAAAAAATTGAAGGGGGTGACAACCATTATTAGCATGAGTCTAGTTGAATCGTGGGATGTAGTCTGTAAATGGTTCAGTATGCCATTCACATCCAAAATCAATTTTCACTGACATCCGAGAGTAAGATATTGGTTAGACATATCACACTAAATCGTGGATCAAACCCTCCGTGCAAACCAGTGATAGATAAAAGCCGAACTACGGTTGTATCCGTATTCCTCAAAGGCTGAATAGTCGTTTTTTATTGAGTGAGAGAGTGATGTCACCCGATTACACCCCACGTCTTAAGTTTAACAAGTTTCAAGTGGAAGATGAGATCGGTTTGAATCACTCTACCACAAAACCGACCCCAATAACGTGTCAATTTAAGCTACAAATTAATCTACAAGGCATCGGCATGTTAATGACTAAGATATATAGGTCTGGACTGTTTTACACCCTTCTTCGTGGAAATCTGTCCTTCTAAGTCACAGAAACCAGTTGATCAACCAGAAGATGATTTCCCTGCGGTATTGTGGCTCGCTGACGAGGACGTATCTGCTGTCACGGACGCCACATGCACGACGACCATCGACCAAGGTGGCATACATGCAGATTGAACTGACATTAAGCCCAAGACTTTTACATAAAGACTTAAGGGACAGTGAAATGTGCTTTGGGAAGACATATTCGAAAAAACTCTTAAATGTTACTATATCCGAACGACGGAAGCAGATTACAATTTCATTACAGCTCGAAATGTGACTTTTATTTTTAGCGTGACTGAAATCGGAAAACGAATTTGACTGTGTATGGTGTTGCCTTCAATTTAAGAAGTTATGCATTCTTCATGGTATAACCAGGGATATGGTTCACATTGTGTTAATGATAATAATAATAATAATAATAATAATAATCGTCAGGCTCCCCATTGTTCTCGGTGCCCTTGGTTTGGTACCTCCTGATCTTTTGGCACAGATCAGGAGAGTGCCCTGGTTCTCCACCTGGAGTACAGCTCTTCTGACACTCTGGGTAATGCAGAAGGCTGCAGTGTTGGGGAGCCTTCATATTCTCCGGAAAGTTCTTGGTGGGTTCGACTAGGCAGCGTTTCCTGGGAGAAGTCCCATTCGCTGTCTGGGCTGCGTGTAGAGGGGGCAAGGGCCCTGAGCTGATGATGAGCCTTACCAGCCTGACTGTGCCAGGATCACCCAAACCCTCTCTGCTGCATATTATCTTTAATCTGTAAAACATAATAATAATGCGTGTAGAGGGGGCAAGGGCCCTGAGCTGAGGATGAGCCTTACCAGCCTGACTGTGCCAGGATCACCCGAACCCTCTCTGCTGCATACTATCTTTAATCAGTAAAACATAATAATAAAAATAATAATAATACTGTGTATATTTATATAGCACACTAGGTATGCTCCTAGCTCCTAACAATCAAAGCACAGGACATCATTACCCCGGATAAACTGCCTGTTAACACATATGCTTTTTCATATTTCTCATGCCTGTAGAACTGATTCTGGTTTGATAAACATACAATTGACTGGCATTGTAGATGTAGTGGCCCAGACCTTGCCCTGCTAGTCAACACACATGGTACCAACTACCACTCACGGCAGATCCTCATCTATGCTTACACACAACACACAGATCAGTGCTAGGTGAACGTTGTTATGTACCAGATATTGGTCAATTCTATTTTGACGTAACATTGTCGTGGTGCAAAACACACTAGAATCCTAAGCCTGTCCTGAGGTCTGCTAACGGGATCGGGTGGTCAGTTTGCTGACCTGGTGGATGCCATCGTATTCCAATTGCTACTAATGCTAATGATGGCAATCAGTGGATTGCCTTGTCCAGACTCGAATTTTTGCAGACCGCCGCCATAGAGCTGGAAGATCCCTCAATGCGCCGTTAAACAACAAACAACAAACAAACAAACAACTCTAAGTGGACGTTTACATTGCTATAAACCAAACAATCGTCAATTCTAGGTGCACGTTTATATTATAAACTACACCATGTGTGAATTGTAGGTGCACGTTTACATTATAAATTACACAGTGGTCAATGGTAGGTGGACATGTACATTGCTATAAACTACACAATGGTCAAATCTAGGTGCATGTTTACATTATAAACTACACAATGGTCAAATCTAGGTGCACGTTTACATTATAAACTACACAATGGTCAAATCTAGGTGCACGTTTACATTATAAACTACACATTGGTCAAATCTAGGCGCACGTTTACATTATAAACCACACAATGGTCAAATCTAGGTGCACGTTTACATTATAAACTACACAATGGTCAAATCTAGGTGCACGTTTACATTATAAACTACACAATGGTCAAATCTAGGTGCACGTTTACATTATAAACTACACATTGGTCAAATCTAGGTGCACGTTTACATTATAAACTACACAATGGCGAAATCTGGGTGCACGTTTACATTATAAACTACACAGAGGTCATTTCTAGTTGGTCGTTTACATTACTATAAACTACACAGAGGTCATTTCTAGGTGCATGTTTACATTATAAACTACACAGAGGTCATTTCTAGTTGGTCGTTTACATTACTATAAACTACACAGAGGTCATTTCTAGGTGCATGTTTACATTATAAACTACACAGAGGTCATTTCTAGTTGGTCGTTTACATTACTATAAACTACACAGAGGTCATTTCTAGGTGCATGTTTACATTGCTATAAACTACACAGAGGTCATTTCTAGGTTCACGTTTACATTGCTATAAACTACACAGTGGTCATTTCTAGGTGCACGTTTACATTACTATAAACTACACAGAGGTCATTTCTAGGTGCACGTTTACATTACTATAAACTACACAGTGGTCATTTCTAGTTGGACGTTTACATTACTATAAACTACACAGAGGTCATTTATAGGTGCATGTTTACATTACTATAAACTACACAGAGGTCATTTCTAGTTGGACGTTTACATTGCTATAAACTACACAGTGGTCATTTCTAGTTGGACGTTTACATTACTATAAACTACACAGTGGTCATTTCTAGTTGGACGTTTACATTACTATAAACTACACAGAGGTCATTTCTGGTTGGACGTTTACATTACTATAAACTACACAGAGGTCATTTCTAGGTGCATGTTTACATTACTATAAACTACACAGTGGTCATTTCTAGTTGGACGTTTACATTACTATAAACTACACAATGGTCATTTCTAGTTGGACGTTTACATTACTATAAACTACACAGAGGTCATTTCTAGGTGCATGTTTACATTACTATAAACTACACAGTGGTCATTTCTAGTTGGACGTTTACATTACTATAAACTACACAGTGGTCATTTCTAGGTGCATATTTACATTGCTATAAACTACACAGAGGTCATTACTAGGTGCATGTTTACATTGATATAAACTACACAGTGGTCATTTCTAGGTGCACGTTTACATTACTATAAACTACACAGAGGTCATTTCTAGCTGCATGTTTACATTTCTATAAACTACACAGAGGTCATTTCTAGGTTCACGTTTACATTGCTATAAACTACACAGTGGTCATTTCTAGTTGGACGTTTACATTACTATAAACTACACAGAGGTCATTTCTAGGTGCACGTTTACATTACTATAAACTACACAGAGGTCATTTCTAGGTGCATGTTTACATTGATATAAACTACACAGTGGTCATTTCTAGGTGCACGTTTACATTACTATAAACTACACAGTGGTCATTTCTAGCTGCATGTTTACATTACTATAAACTACACAGTGGTCATTTCTAGTTGGACGTTTACATTACTATAAACTACACAGTGGCCATTTCTAGTTGGACGTTTACATTACTATAAACTACACAGAGGTCATTTCTAGGTGCATGTTTACATTACTATAAACTACACAGTGGTCATTTCTAGTTGGACGTTTACATTACTATAAACTACACAGAGGTCATTTCTAGGTGCATGTTTACATTACTATAAACTACACAGAGGTCATTTCTAGTTGGACGTTTACATTACTATAAACTACACAGTGGTCATTTCTAGTTGGACGTTTACATTACTATAAACTACACAGTGGTCATTTCTAGTTGGACGTTTACATTACTATAAACTACACAGAGGTCATTTCTAGTTGGACGTTTACATTACTATAAACTACACAGAGGTCATTTCTAGGTGCATGTTTACATTACTATAAACTACACAGTGGTCATTTCTAGTTGGACGTTTACATTACTATAAACTACACAGTGGTCATTTCTAGTTGGACGTTTACATTACTATAAACTACACAGAGGTCATTTCTAGGTGCATGTTTACATTACTATAAACTACACAGTGGTCAGTTCTAGTTGGACGTTTACATTACTATAAACTACACAGAGGTCATTTCTAGTTGGACGTTTACATTACTATAAATTATACAGAGGTCATTTCTAGGTGCACGTTTACATTACTATAAACTACACAGAGGTCATTTCTAGGTGCATGTTTACATTGATATAAACTACACAGTGGTCATTTCTAGGTGCATGTTTACATTACTATAAACTACACAGAGGTCATTTCCAGCTGCATGTTTACATTACTATAAACTACACAGAGGTCATTTCTAGGTGCACGTTTACATTACTATAAACTACACAGAGGTCAGTTCTAGGTGCATGTTTACATTGATATAAACTACACAATGGTCATTTCTAGGTGCACGTTTACATTACTATAAACTCCACAGAGGTCATTTCTAGGTGCATGTTTACATTGCTATAAACTACACAGAGGTCATTTCTAGTTGGACGTTTACATTGCTATAAACTACACAGAGGTCAGTTCCAGGTGCACGTTTACATTACTATAAACTACACAGTCGTCAGTTCTAGCTGCATGTTTACATTACTATAAACTACACAGTGGTCATTTCTAGGTGCATGTTTACATTGCTATAAACTACACAGAGGTCAGTTCTAGATGCACGTTTACATTACTATAAACTACACAGAGGTCATTTCTAGTTGGACGTTTACATTGCTATAAACTACACAGAGGTCATTTCTAGATGCACGTTTACATTGCTATAAACTACACAGAGGTCATTTCTAGGTGCACGTTTACATTACTATAAACTACACAGAGGTCATTTCTAGTTGGACGTTTACATTACTATAAACTACACAGAGGTCAGTTCTAGGTGCACGTTTACATTGCTATAAACTACACAGAGGTCAGTTCTAGATGCACGTTTACATTACTATAAACTACACAGAGGTCATTTCTAGGTGCACGTTTACATTACTATAAACTACACAGAGGTCATTTCTAGATGCACGTTTACATTACTATAAACTACACAGAGGTCAGTTCTAGGTGCACGTTTACATTGCTATAAACTACACAGAGGTCAGTTCTAGATGCACGTTTACATTGCTATAAACTACACAGAGGTCAGTTCTAGGTGCACGTTTACATTACTATAAACTACACAGAGGTCAGTTCTAGCTGCACGTTTACATTACTATAAACTACACAGAGGTCATTTCTAGGTGCACGTTTACATTACTATAAACTACACAGAGGTCAGTTCTAGGTGCACGTTTACATTGCTATAAACTACACAGAGGTCAGTTCTAGATGCACGTTTACATTGCTATAAACTACACAGAGGTCAGTTCTAGGTGCACGTTTACATTACTATAAACTACACAGAGGTCAGTTCTAGGTGCACGTTTACATTGCTATAAACTACACAGAGGTCATTTCTAGGTGCACGTTTACATTACTATAAACTACACAGAGGTCATTTCTAGTTGGACGTTTACATTGCTATAAACTACACAGAGGTCAGTTCTAGGTGCACGTTTACATTGCTATAAACTACACAGAGGTCAGTTCTAGATGCACGTTTACATTACTATAAACTACACAGTGGTCATTTCTAGGTGCACGTTTACATTACTATAAACTACACAGAGGTCATTTCTAGATGCACGTTTACATTACTATAAACTACACAGAGGTCAGTTCTAGGTGCACGTTTACATTGCTATAAACTACACAGAGGTCAGTTCTAGATGCACGTTTACATTGCTATAAACTACACAGAGGTCAGTTCTAGGTGCACGTTTACATTACTATAAACTACACAGAGGTCAGTTCTAGGTGCACGTTTACATTGCTATAAACTACACAGAGGTCATTTCTAGGTGCACGTTTACATTACTATAAACTACACAGAGGTCATTTCTAGTTGGACGTTTACATTGCTATAAACTACACAGAGGTCAGTTCTAGGTGCACGTTTACATTGCTATAAACTACACAGAGGTCAGTTCTAGATGCACGTTTACATTACTATAAACTACACAGAGGTCATTTCTAGGTGCACGTTTACATTACTATAAACTACACAGAGGTCATTTCTAGATGCACGTTTACATTACTATAAACTACACAGAGGTCAGTTCTAGGTGCACGTTTACATTACTATAAACTACACAGAGGTCAGTTCTAGATGCACGTTTACATTACCATAAACTACACAGAGGTCATTTCTAGGTGCACGTTTACATTACTATAAACTACATAGAGGTCAGTTCTAGGTGCATGTTTACATTGCTATAAACTACACAGAGGTCGTTTCTAGGTGCACGTTTACATTGCTATAAACTACACAGAGGTCAGTTCTAGGTGCACGTTTACATTGCTATAAACTACACAGTGGTCAGTTCTAGGTGCACGTTTACATTGCTATAAACTACACAGAGGTCAGTTCTAGGTGCACGTTTACATTGCTATAAACTACACAGAGGTCAGTTCTAGGTGCACGTTTACATTGCTATAAACTACACAGAGGTCAGTTCCAGGTGCACGTCTAGAGGTCAGTTCTAGATGCACGTTTACATTGCTATAAACTACACAGTGGTCATTTCTAGGTGCACGTTTACATTACTATAAACTACACAGAGGTCAGTTCTAGGTGCACGTCATTGCTATAAACTACACAGAGGTCATTTCTAGCACGTTTACATTACTATAAACTACACAGAGGTCAGTTCTAGGTGCACGTTTACATTGCTATAAACTACACAGAGGTCACAGAGGTTTACATTTCTAGAGGTGCACATTACTATAAACTACACAGAGGTCATTTCTAGATGCATTTACATTATATAAACTACACACAGTTCTAGTCAGGGTCACGTTTACATTACTAGGGTCAGTTCTAGGTGCGTTTACATTACTATAAACTACACAGAGGTCAAGGTGCACGCTTACATTACTATAAACTACACAGAGGTTCTGGGTGCACGTTTACATTACATAAACTACACAGAGGTTTCTAGGTGCACGTTTACATTACTATAAACCACACAGAGGTCAGTTCTAGATGCACGTTTACATTGCTATAAACCACACAGAGGTCAGATGCACGTTTACATTACTATAAACTACCACAGAGGTCAGTTCTTAGGTGCACGTTTACATTACTATAAACCACACAGAGGTCAGTTCTAGGTGCACGTTTACATTACTATAAACTACACAGAGGTCAGTTCTAGGTGCACGTTTACATTACTATAAACTTACACAGAGGTCAGTTCTAGGTGCACGTTTACATTACTATAAACTACACAGAGGTCATTTCTAGGTGCACGTTTACATTACTATAAACTACACAGAGGTCAGTTCTGATGCACGTTTATGCATTATTCTAAACTCACGAGGTTAGTTCTAGATGCACGTTTACATTACTATAAACTACACAGAGGTCAGTTCTAGATGCACGTTTACATTACTATAAACTACACAGAGGTGAGTTCTAGATGCACGTTTACATTACTATAAACTACACAGAGGTCAGTTCTAGGTGCACGTTTACATTACTATAAACTACACAGAGGTCAGTTCCAGGTGCACGTTTACATTACTATAAACTACACAGAGGTCAGTTCTAGGTGCACGTTTACATTACTATAAACTACACAGAGGTCAGTTCTAGGTGCATGTTTACATTACTATAAACTACACAGAGGTCATTTCTAGTTGGACGTTTACATTACTATAAACTACACAGTGGTCATTTCTAGATGCACGTTTACATTGCTATAAACTACACAGAGGTCATTTCTAGGTGCACGTTTACATTACTATAAACTACACAGAGGTCATTTCTAGTTGGACGTTTACATTGCTATAAACTACACAGAGGTCAGTTCTAGGTGAACTTTTACATTGCTATAAACTACACAGAGGTCAGTTCTAGATGCACGTTTACATTACTATAAACTACACAGAGGTCATTTCTAGGTGCACGTTTACATTACTATAAACTACACAGAGGTCAGTTCTAGATGCACGTTTACATTACTATAAACTACACAGAGGTCAGTTCTAGGTGCACGTTTACATTACTATAAACTACACAGAGGTCAGTTCTAGATGCACGTTTACATTACTATAAACTACACAGAGGTCATTTCTAGTTGGACGTTTACATTGCTATAAACTACACAGAGGTCAGTTCCAGGTGCACGTTTACATTACTGTAAACTACACAGTCGTCAGTTCTAGCTGCATGTTTACATTGCTATAAACTAGACAGTGGTCATTTCTAGGTGCATGTTTACATTACTATAAAATACACAGAGGTCAGTTCTAGGTGCACGTTTACATTACTATAAACTACACAGAGGTCAGTTCTAGGTGCACGTTTACATTACTATAAACTACACAGTCGTCAGTTCTAGCTGCATGTTTTCATTGCTATAAACTACACAGAGGTCATTTCTAGTTGGACGTTTACATTGCTATAAACTACACAGAGGTCAGTTCCAGGTGCACGTTTACATTACTATAAACTACACAGAGGTCAGTTCTAGGTGCATGTTTACATTGCTATAAACTACACAGTGGTCATTTCTAGTTGGACGTTTACATTGCTATAAACTACACAGAGGTCAGTTCTAGGTGCACGTTTACATTACTATAAACTACACAGAGGTCATTTCTAGTTGGACGTTTACATTGCTATAAACTACACAGAGGTCAGTTCTAGGTGCACGTTTACATTGCTATAAACTACACAGAGGTCAGTTCTAGATGCACGTTTACATTACTATAAACTACACAGAGGTCATTTCTAGTTGGACGTTTACATTACTATAAACTACACAGAGGTCATTTCTAGATGCACGTTTACATTACTATAAACTACACAGAGGTCAGTTCTAGGTGCACGTTTACATTACTATAAACTACACAGAGGTCAGTTCTAGATGCACGTTTACATTACTATAAACTACACAGAGGTCATTTCTAGGTGCACGTTTACATTACTATAAACTACACAGAGGTCAGTTCTAGGTGCATGTTTACATTGCTATAAACTACACAGAGGTCATTTCTAGGTGCACGTTTACATTGCTATAAACTACACAGAGGTCAGTTCTAGGTGCACGGTTACATTGCTATAAACTACACAGAGGTCATTTCTAGGTGCACGTTTACATTACTATAAACTACACAGAGGTCAGTTCTAGGTGCACGTTTACATTGCTATAAACTACACAGAGGTCATTTCTAGGTGCACGTTTACATTACTATAAACTACACAGAGGTCAGTTCTAGGTGCACGTTTACATTGCTATAAACTACACAGAGGTCAGTTCTAGGTGCACGTTTACATTGCTATAAACTACACAGTGGTCATTTCTAGGTGCACGTTTACATTACTATAAACTACACAGAGGTCAGTTCTAGGTGCACGTTTACATTGCTATAAACTACACAGAGGTCATTTCTAGGTGCACGTTTACATTGCTATAAACTACACAGAGGTCAGTTCTAGGTGCACGTTTACATTGCTATAAACTACACAGAGGTCATTTCTAGTTGCACGTTTACATTACTATAAACTACACAGAGGTCAGTTCTAGGTGCACGTTTACATTACTATAAACTACACAGAGGTCATTTCTAGATGCACGTTTACATTACTATAAACTACACAGAGGTCAGTTCTAGATGCACGTTTACATTACTATAAACTACACAGAGGTCAGTTCTAGGTGTATGTTTACATTACTATAAACTACACAGAGGTCAGTTCTAGATGCACGTTTACATTACTATAAACTACACAGAGGTCAGTTCTAGATGCACGTTTACATTACTATAAACTACACAGAGGTCAGTTCTAGGTGCACGTTTACATTACTATAAACTACACAGAGGTCAGTTCTAGGTGCACGTTTACATTACTATAAACTACACAGTCGTCAGTTCTAGCTGCATGTTTTCATTGCTATAAACTACACAGAGGTCATTTCTAGTTGGACGTTTACATTGCTATAAACTACACAGAGGTCAGTTCCAGGTGCACGTTTACATTACTATAAACTACACAGAGGTCATTTCTAGGTGCATGTTTACATTGCTATAAACTACACAGTGGTCATTTCTAGTTGGACGTTTACATTGCTATAAACTACACAGAGGTCAGTTCTAGGTGCACGTTTACATTACTATAAACTACACAGAGGTCATTTCTAGTTGGACGTTTACATTACTATAAACTACACAGAGGTCATTTCTAGGTGCATGTTTACATTGCTATAAACTACACAGTGGTCATTTCTAGTTGGACGTTTACATTACTATAAACTACACAGAGGTCAGTTCTAGGTGCACGTTTACATTACTATAAACTACACAGAGGTCAGTTCTAGGTGCACGTTTACATTACTATAAACTACACAGAGGTCAGTTCTAGGTGCACGTTTACATTACTATAAACTACACAGAAGTCAGTTCTAGGTGCATGTTTACATTACTATAAACTACACAGAGGTCATTTCTAGTTGGACGTTTACATTACTATAAACTACACAGTGGTCATTTCTAGATGCACGTTTACATTGCTATAAACTACACAGAGGTCATTTCTAGGTGCACGTTTACATTACTATAAACTACACAGAGGTCATTTCTAGTTGGACGTTTACATTGCTATAAACTACACAGAGGTCAGTTCTAGGTGCACGTTTACATTGCTATAAACTACACAGAGGTCAGTTCTAGATGCACGTTTACATTACTATAAACTACACAGAGGTCATTTCTAGGTGCACGTTTACATTACTATAAACTACACAGAGGTCAGTTCTAGATGCACGTTTACATTACTATAAACTACACAGAGGTCAGTTCTAGGTGCACGTTTACATTACTATAAACTACACAGAGGTCAGTTCTAGATGCACGTTTACATTACTATAAACTACACAGAGGTCATTTCTAGTTGGACGTTTACATTGCTATAAACTACACAGAGGTCAGTTCCAGGTGCACGTTTACATTACTGTAAACTACACAGTCGTCAGTTCTAGCTGCATGTTTACATTGCTATAAACTAGACAGTGGTCATTTCTAGGTGCATGTTTACATTACTATAAACTACACAGAGGTCAGTTCTAGGTGCACGTTTACATTACTATAAACTACACAGAGGTCAGTTCTAGGTGCACGTTTACATTACTATAAACTACACAGTCGTCAGTTCTAGCTGCATGTTTTCATTGCTATAAACTACACAGAGGTCATTTCTACTTGGACGTTTACATTGCTATAAACTACACAGAGGTCAGTTCCAGGTGCACGTTTACATTACTATAAACTACACAGAGGTCATTTCTAGGTGCATGTTTACATTGCTATAAACTACACAGTGGTCATTTCTAGTTGGACGTTTACATTGCTATAAACTACACAGAGGTCAGTTCTAGGTGCACGTTTACATTACTATAAACTACACAGAGGTCATTTCTAGTTGGACGTTTACATTGCTATAAACTACACAGAGGTCAGTTCTAGGTGCACGTTTACATTGCTATAAACTACACAGAGGTCAGTTCTAGATGCACGTTTACATTACTATAAACTACACAGAGGTCATTTCTAGTTGGACGTTTACATTACTATAAACTACACAGAGGTCAGTTCTAGGTGCACGTTTACATTACTATAAACTACACAGAGGTCAGTTCTAGGTGCACGTTTACATTACTATAAACTACACAGAGGTCAGTTCTAGATGCACGTTTACATTACTATAAACTACACAGAGGTCATTTCTAGGTGCACGTTTACATTACTATAAACTACACAGAGGTCAGTTCTAGGTGCATGTTTACATTGCTATAAACTACACAGAGGTCATTTCTAGGTGCACGTTTACATTGCTATAAACTACACAGAGGTCAGTTCTAGGTGCACGGTTACATTGCTATAAACTACACAGTGGTCATTTCTAGGTGCACGTTTACATTACTATAAACTACACAGAGGTCAGTTCTAGGTGCACGTTTACATTGCTATAAACTACACAGAGGTCATTTCTAGGTGCACGTTTACATTACTATAAACTACACAGAGGTCAGTTCTAGGTGCACGTTTACATTGCTATAAACTACACAGAGGTCAGTTCTAGGTGCACGTTTACATTGCTATAAACTACACAGTGGTCATTTCTAGGTGCACGTTTACATTACTATAAACTACACAGAGGTCAGTTCTAGGTGCACGTTTACATTACTATAAACTACACAGAGGTCATTTCTAGGTGCACGTTTACATTGCTATAAACTACACAGAGGTCAGTTCTAGGTGCACGTTTACATTGCTATAAACTACACAGAGGTCATTTCTAGGTGCACGTTTACATTACTATAAACTACACAGAGGTCAGTTCTAGGTGCACGTTTACATTACTATAAACTACACAGAGGTCATTTCTAGATGCACGTTTACATTACTATAAACTACACAGAGGTCAGTTCTAGATGCACGTTTACATTACTATAAACTACACAGAGGTCAGTTCTAGGTGTATGTTTACATTACTATAAACTACACAGAGGTCAGTTCTAGATGCACGTTTACATTACTATAAACTACACAGAGGTCAGTTCTAGATGCACGTTTACATTACTATAAACTACACAGAGGTCAGTTCTAGGTGCACGTTTACATTACTATAAACTACACAGAGGTCAGTTCTAGGTGCACGTTTACATTACTATAAACTACACACAGTCGTCAGTTCTAGCTGCATGTTTTCATTGCTATAAACTACACAGAGGTCATTTCTAGTTGGACGTTTACATTGCTATAAACTACACAGAGGTCAGTTCCAGGTGCACGTTTACATTACTATAAACTACACAGAGGTCAGTTCTAGGTGCATGTTTACATTGCTATAAACTACACAGTGGTCATTTCTAGTTGGACGTTTACATTGCTATAAACTACACAGAGGTCAGTTCTAGGTGCACGTTTACATTACTATAAACTACACAGAGGTCATTTCTAGTTGGACGTTTACATTGCTATAAACTACACAGAGGTCAGTTCTAGGTGCACGTTTACATTGCTATAAACTACACAGAGGTCAGTTCTAGATGCACGTTTACATTACTATAAACTACACAGAGGTCATTTCTAGGTGCACGTTTACATTACTATAAACTACACAGAGGTCATTTCTAGATGCACGTTTACATTACTATAAGCTACACAGAGGTCAGTTCTAGGTGCACGTGTACATTACTATAAACTACACAGAGGTCAGTTCTAGATGCACGTTTACATTACTATAAACTACACAGAGGTCATTTCTAGGTGCACGTTTACATTACTATAAACTACACAGAGGTCAGTTCTAGGTGCATGTTTACATTGCTATAAACTACACAGAGGTCATTTCTAGGTGCACGTTTACATTGCTATAAACTACACAGAGGTCAGTTCTAGGTGCACGTTTACATTGCTATAAACTACACAGTGGTCATTTCTAGGTGCACGTTTACATTACTATAAACTACACAGAGGTCAGTTCTAGGTGCACGTTTACATTGCTATAAACTACACAGAGGTCATTTCTAGGTGCACGTTTACATTACTATAAACTACACAGAGGTCAGTTCTAGGTGCACGTTTACATTGCTATAAACTACACAGAGGTCAGTTCTAGGTGCACGTTTACATTGCTATAAACTACACAGTGGTCATTTCTAGGTGCACGTTTACATTACTATAAACTACACAGAGGTCAGTTCTAGGTGCACGTTAACATTGCTATAAACTACACAGAGGTCATTTCTAGGTGCACGTTTACATTGCTATAAACTACACAGAGGTCAGTTCTAGGTGCACGTTTACATTGCTATAAACTACACAGAGGTCATTTCTAGGTGCACGTTTACATTACTATAAACTACACAGAGGTCAGTTCTAGGTGCACGTTTACATTACTATAAACTACACAGAGGTCATTTCTAGATGCACGTTTACATTACTATAAACTACACAGAGGTCAGTTCTAGATGCACGTTTACATTACTATAAACTACACAGAGGTCAGTTCTAGGTGTATGTTTACATTACTATAAACTACACAGAGGTCAGTTCTAGATGCACGTTTACATTACTATAAACTACACAGAGGTCAGTTCTAGATGCACGTTTACATTACTATAAACTACACAGAGGTCAGTTCTAGGTGCACGTTTACATTACTATAAACTACACAGAGGTCAGTTCTAGGTGCACGTTTACATTACTATAAACTACACAGAGGTCAGTTCTAGGTGCACGTTTACATTACTATAAACTACACAGAGGTCAGTTCTAGGTGCATGTTTACATTACTATAAACTACACAGTGGTCATTTCTAGTTGGACGTTTACATTACTATAAACTACACAGTGGTCATTTCTAGATGCACGTTTACATTGCTATAAACTACACAGAGGTCATTTCTAGGTGCACGTTTACATTACTATAAACTACACAGAGGTCATTTCTAGTTGGACGTTTACATTACTATAAACTACACAGAGGTCAGTTCTAGGTGCACGTTTACATTGCTATAAACTACACAGAGGTCAGTTCTAGATGCACGTTTACATTACTATAAACTACACAGAGGTCATTTCTAGGTGCACGTTTACATTACTATAAACTACACAGAGGTCATTTCTAGATGCACGTTTACATTACTATAAACTACACAGAGGTCAGTTCTAGGTGCACGTTTACATTACTATAAACTACACAGAGGTCAGTTCTAGATGCACGTTTACATTACTATAAACTACACAGAGGTCATTTCTAGGTGCACGTTTACATTACTATAAACTACACAGAGGTCAGTTCTAGGTGCACGTTTACATTGCTATAAACTACACAGAGGTCATTTCTAGGTGCACGTTTACATTGCTATAAACTACACAGAGGTCAGTTCTAGGTGCACGTTTACATTGCTATAAACTACACAGTGGTCATTTCTAGGTGCACGTTTACATTACTATAAACTACACAGAGGTCAGTTCTAGGTGCACGTTTACATTACTATAAACTACACAGAGGTCATTTCTAGGTGCACGTTTACATTACTATAAACTACACAGAGGTCAGTTCTAGGTGCACGTTTACATTGCTATAAACTACACAGAGGTCAGTTCTAGGTGCACGTTTACATTGCTATAAACTACACAGTGGTCATTTCTAGGTGCACGTTTACATTACTATAAACTACACAGAGGTCAGTTCTAGGTGCACGTTTACATTGCTATAAACTACACAGAGGTCATTTCTAGGTGCACGTTTACATTACTATAAACTACACAGAGGTCAGTTCTAGGTGCACGTTTACATTGCTATAAACTACACAGAGGTCATTTCTAGGTGCACGTTTACATTACTATAAACTACACAGAGGTCAGTTCTAGGTGCACGTTTACATTACTATAAACTACACAGAGGTCAGTTCTAGATGCACGTTTACATTACTATAAACTACACAGTGGTCAGTTCTAGATGCACGTTTACATTACTATAAACTACACAGAGGTCAGTTCTAGGTGTATGTTTACATTACTATAAACTACACAGAGGTCAGTTCTAGATGCACGTTTACATTACTATAAACTACACAGAGGTCAGTTCTAGATGCACGTTTACATTACTATAAACTACATAGAGGTCATTTCTAGGTGCACGTTTACATTGCTATAAACTACACAGAGGTCAGTTCTAGGTGCACGTTTACATTGCTATAAACTACACAGTGGTCATTTCTAGGTGCACGTTTACATTACTATAAACTACACAGAGGTCAGTTCTAGGTGCACGTTTACATTGCTATAAACTACACAGAGGTTAGTTCTAGGTGCACGTTTACATTACTATAAACTACACAGAGGTCAGTTCTAGGTGCACGTTTACATTGCTATAAACTACACAGTGGTCAGTTCTAGGTGCACGTTTACATTACTATAAACTACACAGAGGTCATTTCTAGATGCACGTTTACATTACTATAAACTACACAGAGGTCAGTTCTAGATGCACGTTTACATTACTATAAACTACACAGAGGTCAGTTCTAGGTGCACGTTTACATTGCTATAAACTACACAGTGGTCAGTTCTAGGTGCACGTTTACATTACTATAAACTACACAGAGGTCATTTCTAGATGCACGTTTACATTACTATAAACTAC
The DNA here is from genome assembly GCF_003918875.1 of Haliotis rubra. Taxonomy (NCBI): domain Eukaryota; kingdom Metazoa; phylum Mollusca; class Gastropoda; order Lepetellida; family Haliotidae; genus Haliotis; species Haliotis rubra. The sequence goes on from NW_025767074.1 coordinate 761,210, forward strand.
ACAGAGGTCAGTTCTAGATGCACGTTTACATTACTATAAACTACACAGAGGTCAGTTCTAGGTGTATGTTTACATTACTATAAACTACACAGAGGTCAGTTCTAGATGCACGTTTACATTACTATAAACTACACAGAGGTCGGTTCTAGATGCACGTTTACATTACTATAAACTACACAGAGGTCAGTTCTAGGTGCACGTTTACATTACTATAAACTACACAGAGGTCAGTTCTAGGTGCACGTTTACATTACTATAAACTACACAGAGGTCAGTTCTAGATGCACGTTTACATTACTATAAACTACACAGAGGTCATTTCTAGGTGAATGTTTACATTACTATAAACTACACAGAGGTCAGTTCTAGGTAAACATTTACTCTGAGTAGTGGTATAAACTTAACACTATCAATTTCAGGTGAACGTTTAGACTGAGCTGTCCTATCATCAGTCATCAGTCATCGGTTTGTAATGTTATACCTTTCACTTGCAGAAAGCACACTGTGTGCGAGAATGATTTTTACCTTTATTACTGATGAACATATTTTAAACGCTTTTTCAAACAAAAAGTATATAAAATGTCGGTATATATGCAAAGAGTGAGTGAGTTTGGGTTTTACGCCACTTTTAGCAATATTCCAACAATATCACGGCGGGGGACACCAGAAATGGGCTTCACACATTGTACCCATGTGGGGAATCGAACCCGGGTTTTCGGCGTGACGAGCGAACGCTTTAACCACTAGGCTACCCCACGGTCCCTATATGCAAAGAGACTCCCTACACATATAAATGCATTTTGCAACAAAACAGAAGGAAATAGTACAACAATATTAGTATATGAAGCGCCAATTATAAAATCCTACGTAAAACTACATACGAACTGTATAATGGACTGTATCGTGGACTGTATCGTGGACTGTATCATCGACTGTATCATCGACTGTATCTTGGACTGTATCATGGAATGTATCGTAGACTGTATCGTGGACTGTATCATGGACTGTATCGTGGACTGTATCATGGACTGTATCATGGACTGTATCATGGACTGTATCATGGACTGTATCTTGGATTGTATCATGGACTGTATCGTGGACTGTATCGTGGACTGTATCATGGACTGTGTCGTGGACTGCATCATGGACTGTATCATGGACTGTATCATGGACTTTATCATCGACTGTATCGTGGACTGTATCGTGGACTGTATCATGGACTGTATCATGGACTGTATCATGGACTGCATCGTGGACTCTATCATGGACTGTATCGTGGATTGTATCATGGACTGTATCATGGACTGTATCGTGGACTGTATCGTGGATTGTATCATGGACTGTATCATGGACTGTTTCTTGTTCTGTATAATGGACTGTATCATGGACTGTATCATGGACTGTATCATGGACTGTATCGTGGACTGTATCATGGACTGCATCATGGACTGCATCGTGGACTGGATCATGGACTGCATCGTGGACTGTATCATGGACTGTATCATGGACTGTATCGTGGACTGTATCATGGACTGCATCGTGGACTGTATCATGGACTGTATCGTGGACTGCATCGTGGACTGTATCATGGACTGTATCATGGACTGCATCGTGGACTGTATCATGGACTGCATCGTGGACTGGATCATGGACTGTGTCATGGACTGTATCATGGACTGTATCATGGACTGTATCATGGACTGTATCATGGACTGTATCATGGACTGTATCGTGGACTGTATCATGGACTGTATCATGGACTGTATCATGGACTGTATCATGGTTTGTATCATGGACTGTATCGTGGACTGTATGATGGACTGTATGATGGACTGTATGATGGACTGTATCATGGACTGTATCATGGACTGCATCGTGGACTGTATCATGGTTTGTATCATGGACTGTATCGTGGAATGTATGATGGGCTGTATCATTGACTGCATCGTGGACTGTATCATGGACTGTATCATGGACTGTATCGTGGATTGTATCATGGACTGTATCATGGACTGTATGATGGACTGTATCTTGGACTGTATCATAGACTGTATCATGGACTGTATCATGGACTGCATCGTGGACTGTATCATGGACTGCATCGTGGACTGGTATCACGGACTGTATCATGGACTGTATCATGGACTGTATCATGGACTGTATCATGGACTGTATCATGGACTGTATCATGAACTGTATCATGGACTGTATCATGGACTGGTATCATGGACTGTATCATGGACTGTATCGTGGACTGTATCACTGTTTACATTTCTTAACGCCAGACAAATGTCGTATAAGTGAACATACACTCATACAGACAAGCATACTGCTTTCACAAAAAAGTTATATTTCAGTTTGTTTATCATCAATAACTAATGAACGGAAGCATTTTTGACAATAATGTTCTCAAGAGAAACACAATGTGAAAAAGCATCTAGCACCAGCATCTAGGGAAATCAGTTTACAGGTTTCTTGTACAGAGCAACAACAAAAGAAAAGAAAAGCTTAAATTGAAATATGTTTGTCTCTGAAGGAAATATACAATTTAAAGTAAATATGGGATCAAATTATTTATGAAACATATTGAAACACGTAACCTTGACAGAAAACACTCTGAAGGCAGTAACAAAACGTTAGAAATCTATTTTATTCCGTAAAATAGAGGAAATTACCAATGCTGTTATCACGTGAGACTGGACACATGACTTTCTGACTACACTGTTTCTGTGTAGTGTTTGGTCATTCACTAGAGTTTGCCATGGCATTACCAGACAATGCCAGCGATAAAGAATATTTGCTTAGTGACCCCTCACTTATTCGTCCATATCATTATGGGCGGTTCGGTAGCATAGTGGTTAAAGCGTTCGCTCGACACGACAAAAATCCGGGCTCGATTGACCATGGACCACATTGTTTACATGTGTTGGCGGTTGGGTAGCGTTGCGGTTAAAGCATTCGCTTGTCACGCCGAAGACCCGGGTTCGATTCCCAACATGGGTGCAATATGCGAAGCCCATTTCTGGTATCCATGTCGATATATTGTTGGAATTTACAAAAAGGCGGCGTAAAAATCAACTCACTCATTTACTGATATGATGGCAATGTATACGTAGGATAGGAAGAAACGTTTTTGTCACTAAAGTAGTATACATCATGGTATGGTATCATACCACACGGGAAGAGAACTCTCAGTGTACTACCATGAACCATACCAGTCGGGAAGAGGACTGTAGTGCACGTGTACAACCATAAACCATATCACTCGGGAAGAGGACCCTCAGTGCGCTACCATGAACCATACCATACGGGATAAGGACTCTCAGTGTATTACCATGAACCATATCACTTGGAAAGAGGACTCTCGGTGCACTACCATGAACCATATCACTTGGGAAAAGGGCTCTGAGTGCACTACCATGAACCATACCACTTGGGAAGAACATTTCCCGTATGCCCTCGCAGTTTTCAGACCTGACCTACCCACAAAAGGCATGTTAACTTGAGTACAACAACAGTGTGTTACTCTATGATAACTCATCTCTGCATCTTCTGAAAGACACGTGATGGCTAATTGTATTTAAGATGTCAAAGAAAACTCCAGTGGAGGTTTTGCTTTTAACTAAGTAAATTTCTTCAAACATCACCGCTTACCCTGTAAAGTGTTACTGACACCTCCAAAGACACTTTATTGTTAAATAGTCAACACCATGGCAGACTTCAATCCATCATCCGATGCAAAGAATGAAAAAGACAAGTTTACGAGGTTTGGGCGTCTGTATATCTTACACGTGTCATGATTAGGTGTCTGGTTCTATGAAGACTACTGAATGGACGTGACAAACCTCCAAAAACTACACAAACCATAAAAGCTAATTCCGATAATAGACATAAACGCATTTTCAAATACACATGTATGTGTAAACATATAACGCTTGTGTTTATTTCAGTCTTTTGTCATCAACAATTTAGGTTTTGTTCATTTTGTTTTTGAGTAATATCTCAATTTGTTATTTTTATTTATTGCAGATGCCTACATGAGTCCTGCTTCCTTACATAATTTATCTTGCATCGTATAAAAACTTGTCAGTAACTTCTTGTGTTCAGGGGCGGTGGGGTAGCCTAGTGGTTAAAACGTTCGCTCGTCACACCGAAGACCCGGGTTCGATTCCCCACATGGGTCCAATGTGCGAAGCCCATTTCTGGTGTACCCCTCCGTGATATTGCTGGAATATTGCTAAAAGCGGTGTAAAAACTAAAATCACTCTTGTGTTCATCTTTTTGAGACATGGGGTACTATCAATTGTAGACACATACCAGAGTGTCCTGCCCAGTGAGTGGGTATTGTTTTACGCCGTTTTATCAACATTCCGGCATGATCACGTCGGAGTCTCATCTCACGAACATTTTTATCAACAGAAAGAGAAATGTACATGTGTTATTGGAGCCTTGTGGTCTATCAACAAACAAGAGTAAATTACTCAACTCTGCTGCTGACACAGCAGGGAACTTTGATGCAGCAGACTAAGAAACTGATGAAGGAACAAATCCACGTCAACAAAAGATGCTGGGTGAATGAAGACCAGCATGTCTGGGGTAATCGGGGAGCACTAGATCTACATGATGCAGTAACTGGGGTGTAATGAGGATCTGGATTAGAGCATCGTATCCCCGGATGCTTGGGAACAAATTACCCGTCACGTGATGTTCTTGTCATAGAGGATGTATGCTTTGCGGTAGCCTATAATCTGACTAGAAGACCCAAGGCTTACTTGTAGGGTCTGGACGCAGGTGATGTTGGGATTTATCAAGTATATGCATGTTGATATATAAGTCTGCTATGTAGGTGCTGTAGCCGTAATGACGTTCGCGTTGACGACGTTCCTCTTTACCGCAGTGGCCACGACATTCTGTCTTGTTTCTGTCGGTGTGGAGAGAAAGGTATTGGTATCTCTAAATCACGTGTTTATACCTAGTCGTGTACATTAGCTTAAATCTACAATTGCGAGTTAGCTTCTGCGTATGTGCACACGTGAAAGGTGACGGCAGGGTAACCTTGCGGTCAAAGAGCTCGCTCGTCAGGTCGATGACCCATTTTCGATTCCAGACATGGATGCAATGTGTAAAGCCCGTTCTCTCGTTCCATGTTGTGATACTAATTGCTGGAATATCGCTTGGCGGCGTAAAACCATACTCACTCATTTATTCGAACGTGAAAGTGGGGAGGGGGTTGACAACCATTATTGGCATGAGTATATGTGGACTTCTCAATGTTGGGAAACGAACCCAAACCTTCTCCTTGACTAAAAGACGCTTCACCAGTTTGTGTCATATTTCTTTTTAAAGTATGAATAATGACAAGAAAAGGTACGCATATATCCTACATATACATCCAAATAGCTGAAATAATACAAACGATATCATTTGGAAAACCACGGTCTCAAATTTATCATTTGAACGATATGACACAGGGGAGACTGGTAACCTAATATCGTTGAGCCATGAACACTATTCACATAACATGAACCTTAAGTGATTATAGATGCTAAATAAATCTATGCATAACAATGAGAAGTCGCCACTGCATCATGGACATTTGGTCCCCTGGGCAAATATATAATTACATACTGGGCCAAACAGAGCAAATTTATCAATCAAGTATATGTATGTATAATGGCAAATATAATAACCCCTGGCAAGAGGTTTTACAATTGGCTGGGTTAGGGTTAGGTTAATTAAAGGGGGTTTCGGAAGGAAATCTTTCCATTTTGAAGTGAACTAACCTGGGGTACAAAAGAAAGTACACACTTGATGTTTGTGGACTTTTTTCCATAAACACAACGCAAATATTATTTCAAAAAGTGTTTGGATTGTGACTTACAAAATGAATGTTGTTTTTCTTTTGTTTGTAGTTTTTCAGTGATGACCGAAACCAAGGTGTGTACTTTCTTTTGTTTTAGCTAGGCGTGTGAAAAACGATATGTGTAATTTAATACGTACAGATGTACATACATAGTTGCTTTCATGTATAACCAAGGCGACAAACATTACCTGCTCCTATCTGCCATACTACAAAATATATTTACAGCGTTCTCTCGCTAAAGTGCTGCGTTCTCTCGCTAAAGTGCTGTGTTCCCTCGCAATAGCGCTGCATTCTCTCGCTATAGTACTGCCTTCGTAATTCGTTCTCTCGCTATAGTGCTGCGTTCCCTCGCAATAGTGTGGCGTTCTCTCGCTAAAAGTTCTGCGTTCCCTCACAGTAGTACTGCGTTTTCTCGCTATAGTGCTGCGTTCCCTCGTAATAGTGCTGCGTTCCTTCGTAATTGTGTTGTGATTTCTCGCTATAGTGCTGCGTTCCCTCGCAATAGTGTTGTGATTTCTCGCTATAGTGCTGCGTTCCCTCGCAATAGTGTTGTGATTTCTCGCTAAAGTGCTGCGTTCCCTCGCAATAGTGCTGCATTCTCTCGCTATAGTGCTGCGTTCCCTCGCAATAGTGTGGCGTTCTCTCGCTATAGTGCTGCGTTCCCTCGCAATAGTGTGGCGTTCTCTCGCTAAAAGTTCTGCGTTCCCTCACAGTAGTACTGCGTTTTCTCGCTATAGTGCTGCGTTCCCTCGCAATAGTGTTGTGATTTCTCGCTATAGTGCTGCGTTCCCTCGCAATAGTGTTGTGATTTCTCGCTATAGTGCTGCGTTCCCTCGCAATAGTGGTGTGATTTCTCGCTATAGTGCTGCGTTCCCTCGCAATAGTGCTGCATTCTCTCGCTAAAATTTCTGCGTTCCCTCACAATAGTACTGCGTTCTCTCGCAATAGTGCTGCGTTCCCTCGCAATAGTGCTGCGTTTTCTCGCTATAGTGCTGCGTTTTCTCGCTATAGTGCTGCGTTCCCTCGCAATAGTGGTGTGATTTCTCGCAATAGTACTGCGTTCCCTCGCAATAGTGGTGTGATTTCTCGCAATAGTACTGCGTTCCCTCGCAATAGTGCTATGTTTTCTCGCTATAGTGCTGCGTTCCCTCGCAATAGTGTTGTGATTTCTCGCTATAACGCAGCGTTCCCTCGCTATAGCTTCAGCGTCCCCCCCTATATTTTCTCGTCCCCTTGTTACAGCACTCGTTATTTGACGTCGGGCTGCAGTGCAAATCATGCACAGGGGCTGCACCAAATACGAGAATATTACTTGCACCGTACCAGAACAATGACGGACGTGTAATATTAGTGACATCATTTAAAGCACTTTTTTATCTGCTGACGCGATCGAATTACTTATGATTAAAGTTTGAGACATATCTATATTCCGTGTCACGTGGGGCACTCTGATTACAAATGGACGATGTTAGCTATAATAATTGGTACACGACTCAGAAAATCGACGATCTTGTTGGAGCTGTCTAACATAACATGTCACAGACGTTTTGGATATCAATTTCCTCATTTGTTGAACATGTCGTTTCGGAGTTAATTCTTGTTCCTTCTTCAATGAAGGTGTCACGCAAGCAGTGTCAGGTTCGAGTTGATAGATTTTACTGAGTGGAATTTGAATGTCTTGAAGCAATTAAGTATGTTACATCGAACTGAAATATGTTACTGACTATGTCGTACACATGCACACACACAGTGCGAGAGAGTTTGTTTTATTTATTGTTTAACGTCACACTCAACAATATCGCTGCTATATGACGTCGGCCTGTAAATAATCGATTCTGGACCAGACAATCCAGTGATTGACATCATGTGCATCTATACGTAAGTGGGACCATTACATCAACCAAGTCAGCGAGCCTGACCACCCGATCCCATCAGTCGCCACTTACGACAGGCATGGGCTACTGAAGACCAATTCTAACCCGGATTTTCACGGGTACAGAGAAGAGTATGAATTACAAAGAAGAAAACTATTCATAATATAGCAGTAGGCTTATCTATTGTCACACGTATTCGTGATTGTACTATTTTAAACCAAAGTATATAATAGACTACACAACGTTTGAGACATCCAGATGAAGACTGAATGAGATGGATTGTCTGGAGTTGGCAATATACGAATAATATAACCTTCAAAATGACACATTCAGCTTCCATCCAAGTTACTATAATCATCAGTACACGCCTGGCAATCCCGTGCCCTGTCTTTCCCAATACCTCTGTCAAGGGCTGAGAGTCGCATTGCATTGCAACCAGCTGAAAAGAAACCTTGACGAGAGAGTCTGGTTTAACGCCTTTAGGAACAGTGTTTGTTTATAACGCGGCGAGTCAGCGTAATGAGGAAGGACGCCAGGTGCAGGTACCAGACATTTAGCACTTTGCTGAAACCCAGGAGAATGGCCGTTGTGATGACAATCCGTGGAACCATCTGTGATTCGATAGTTCTCTGGCTGGACAAAGATCGTAACTCAGCTCACCGATTTGCGGCACCTTAGATGGTTTAACCACCCACAAGAACAGGAAGTGTATGGTGTATGGTTCTCAATGTACAATACAGCAATTCTTTCCTGCCATTTACCCTAGCAGCTGAGGACAAGACGCCATTGTGCTGTCATTGTCTTCATATATTGTGTGTCCTATACTGAGCCTCTTTCACAGCGTAATATACAATGTGAAAATGTAGTTGCTCTATGACAAATAGTTTACCAGAGAATTTATACATGCCCATTGCATTGTCCGCGGATTTTGTTACATAAAACATGGAATTCCGTCATGAAACATTTTAATGAACAGTTTTTGTGGTGTTAATAAATTGTTTTGTTACAATATTCGTGAATGTCTCTTCCTGTATCAAGTACAGAAGCAAACCTGAATGAAAAAGAAATTTAAGTGGATGTCCACAAACACGTTTCCAAAACGTGTTCAATCACAATTGTTCATAAAACGTTTTATTTTCATGAAACAAATAAATGACGTTGTAGATGCCAATCCAGATTACAAATAGACCACAAAGCTGACATCAATGTAACCACACATCTATTCACAATCTAAATGATTGATAATACTGCCATAAATACTACAGTATTTCACATCATAAAATGTTCTTATAAACGTGTTATCTATATTTGCTGAATCTCATATACAGATCTAGTCACATTGACGTGTGCACAAGACGACGTTAAAGTGATGGGTTTAACGTCGTGCTTGAGAATATTTCGCTCATACGACGACGTGCATGCGTGTTTACGTGTATGTTCGGCTGCTTGTACTAGCCCAGACTGAAGCTGGGTTTTATAGTGCTAGCCCACTGAGATACCATGCCGCAGTGAAGCATGAATACCCCACTTAGACACATTATACTGACTCCGAGCCGACCAGTCCTTGTTGTACCCATTAATGCCGAGCGCCAGTTAGGGACCAACAAGTACCATATTTTAACGTCTTTTGATATGAGGCGGTTGGGGATCGAACCCGCGACCTTCCGCTGTGCGGGCAGACGCTCTAACCACTACACCACGGAGGCGGTCGATGACTCAATGGTAACGTACACACAGTCAGCAAGTGTAGGGACATCATGTACGTCTTGAGCTGGCACCAATGGCTTCGACAAACTGTATTTCAGATTACTTGTACTTTATGCTTTTTTATTGAATGTAATAGTATTTACGAAAATAGAACAAAACAACAGCATAGCATTCACCATACCGCCCTGACCTTGCGTGTAACCCTGCTGAACTTACAGACTGCTGCAATGTTGTAAGCAATGAGTGAGGGAGTTTAGGTTTACGTCGCGTTCAGCAATATTCCAGCAATATCGGGGCGGGGGACACCAGAAACGGGCTTCACACATTGTACCCATCTGGGGAATCGACGAGCGATTCGAGCGAACGCTTTAAGCCCTAGGCTACACCACCGCCCCGGGTTTTTTTTCCATGAAATGAGGAAATCCGAAGGAAGGAGCTAGACGTAGCTCTGACACGACTGAACACGGGTGGACGATAATACCGGTTAACCGCTACAGTACAGCCAGAAATTATTGAGAATTTAAAGATTGTAAAAAAAATTCACTCATTACTCACGTATTAAATGTGAAAATTAGCAGAACATAACTCCAGATTCAAAGACAGGTAAACAGTTAGTATTTTGTCAAGTCACCATGGGCAGCAATGCAAGCTTCAATGCGGCGGGGCATACTACTGATCAAAGAAGTTAGAAAGTCGTGGTCCATACTGTCTCAATATCGGACCACCTCTTCTTTCATTTCAGCAATATTTGACAGATTTTTCTTATTGACACTTTCCTTCATAGGTCCCCAAACATTTTCTATTGGATTTATGTCAGGGCTATAGCCTTGGCCAATCTAATAATGTCATATTTTGGGTCCGAAACCAGGCCTGTGAATGCTTTGAACGATGTTTTGGGTCATTGTCCTGATGGAAAATCCAAAAATTTCCATACAACACGTGAGCAGATGGAAGTAAATGTCCCTCGAGAATATCTGTGTACCGCTCACTGTTCATATTCCCTTCAAATACACAGAGGGGCGTTGCCCCTAACACAGATATGCCACCCCAAACGTTAAATTTCGGACTGTACTTTGGGCGCTGATACAAAGGTTTTTCAGTTTGTTTGGTCCAGAATTTCAATGTATTAGGAAACAGCCACACAGAACTTTCATCTGAGAAAATCACATTGTCCCAGTTAAAATTTCTTTGCTGTAAGCACCAGTTCAACCTTCGCTCCTTTTGTTCAGGTTTCATGATCGGTGATGGGATTCCTCGACTTTTCTGCCAACCCATTGCATGCAGCTCAGTTCTAATTGTCTCCTTACAGACAGCCACAGTTCCTCTATCAATCATATCCAGCCTTAAGTTTTCTAAACTCCTTCGTTTGTTGTTAGAAACAAGAATACCAAGCCGCCTCTTGTCACCGACAGTCAATTTTCTGGGCCTACCTGCGCCTCCCCGGTGCTCAATGCCATATCCATTTGCAATATGTTTCAAAACACGATAAACAGTGGACAAAGGGATGCCTGCTCTACTTGAAATCACTTTAGCTGATCTGATGTCCTTGTAATAATACTCTAAAATCAACTTCCTATTCTCTAAATCATCCATCCTGAGGATCACTGAAAATGTCGTCTGCTAGCAAGTAAACAAAGGGGGATAACTCTTCACAAACTAATGAAAAAGGATTAACGGAGTTGTCTCTCTTGAATGAAACCAAGCACTTGATAGCTGGTCAAGGTTGTTTATACTAGAAATCCAATTAAACATATTCCTAAAATTCTCAATAATTTCTGGTCATACTACATATTGCAATTTGAACTTCACAAAACGATATATTGCGGTACACTTTTCGGGAACCGGTTCACCCGATACGATCGGCAATTACCGTGACCATGATCGGTAATTTTCGCGATGTCGTCAAACATACTAATAACATTTGCATTTCCTTTATATTATTTTTACCTTAATAGTTTTCAGAATGTTTACTGGTCATATATTTGCATTTGTGCGACTTCTAAACCATATAAATAAAACAAAATAAAATTGGTACCGGCACTCGTTGTAGGGATAAACAAACCAAAATGGCTGTCGCCGCCACAGACGCTTTTTGTCGAGTTCCAAACTTTAAAGCAAAGTCTTTAATTTGGAAACATTTTCAATTGATCTGTTGTCAAATCACATTTGAGTCCTAATAGTGGCCAGTGGCATTGTTTCAAAAGAAAGGAAACAGTAATTTCATTACCTTAAACACTTTCACAATACATATTTCAATAGATTGCAATGCATTTTGCAATACGCCAACACATATCACAATATATCGCAATACGACAATTTTGGCAATACCCAACCCTACTGAACACTATTATTACTAATTATACTTAACTATGATTTGTCTGTTTCTTGTTTGAAATCACTTCAAGAACTTTATAGCTGTAACCAGATGGTCTGTAATACCAGCCAGTCCAGTGACTGACATCATGAGCATCGATGTGCGCAATTTTTACCACGGTAGATTTTAGATGTTCTGGTTTTCGAGGCACGGAAATAACAGTTTAACCGATGGTATACATGTTGGTCGTAGGTGTCCATCACGTTTGTTGACATTGGAAACAAAGCTATGGTATTCACTATGATGAGCTGGCTCTGACTCCACGTAGGGAAGCAACGCTGCCAGCAAATTGCAGCTCGCCAAGCACATACGCCATTTAAAAAAAAGTTTACAGATTTAACAGCTGAAAACCAGCAAATCGCGTGTGAAAGTATGAAAAAAAACCTTGACCACGTTGTCTTTTAATGAAGTTGACACATCTGGCTAAGTTAGCCTTTGCCCTCTTGAGCACAAGCCTTAAAACAAAATTAATAAAACACGAAACATTGTGAAATGAAAGTTATCTGACACGCCCATGGCTTCCGCATTGGTGCTTGGGGAAGGATAGAATTAAACATTGAAAATTGAATAATTGTAAAAGTTGTAATTTGTTTGGTAATGGAATATCGCACTAAATATCCCCCAGCACTGGCGGGTCTACAAGTAAAATATACTATTTGAATAGCCAGTCAATAACAGTATCATGATTGTATAACCGGTACACACCCACCTCAGATATAAAATGTATTCCTTCAGGAAACGCACTTTTACAAGGAAATATGTATACCATAATTAACAGGTTCTTGAGAGGTATATAGAAGTTTGTATTCAAGTATAACACAAAATTTTATTGATGTCAACATCTTCTTTATTGTATACAAAACGTTCCTCGGCTTTTCCTTGCCCCGTAGTCATTCATCTGACGAAGGGACAAGGAAAAGCCCAGAAACATCGTGTATACAATAAAGAAGTTGACATCCATAATATTTTGTCTTATACATACACTAACATTTGCTGTACGAAGCTGCCCGAAGGTGGTGGATATCCAGTTGTTTAAATGTTCGCTCGGCATGCCAAGTTCGGATTAGGATTTGATATCTACCTAAACACGATGGTGAAAATTCTTTGTGACACCAACCCTTTGTGCTGCTAAAAGCGTTGCAAAACCAAACTCGCTGAAAACGTCTGAATTCTGAATATATTCCAACTTCGAGAGAAAGACCACCTCACAAAAGCGATATACCTGTCCCTAATAATTATTACATTATTACTTATCTGTTAAAAAACATTCACAAGGCTACCATATACGGAAACTAGCAGTTAACCGATAGATATGAAAGGTTATAGCACAAAACATTATAACATAACTATTAAACAGCCATTCACACTGATCTCATATGCAGAACTAGCAGTCAGATATGCAGATATGAAAAGCTATGTCACAAAAACAAATTCCATTCATATTAATGCTTCACTCTACAGTAGAAGAAACCATTAGCTTAATAATATGTTCTGTCTTCGCTCAATAGGATCGAAGATATATAATCAAAGATCATCTGTCAAAAAAGGTATTCTTCTGACGCACGCTGTAGATTAAAACGTGAAGTCTTCCAGGTCGCGCATATGAAATCGATACTGAAAGAATGCAGGTGCTGTTCCGGCTCCTTGGCTGACTCTGTGCAGCTCATTTTGTCCACACAGACGCAACCCTCATCAGTCAGTCCATAAATCATGGCTCCAGATATGATGGTCGTGTAATTGAATAAGTGTAAGTAGAGGTTTTAGACGGTTTATGGATCTAATTGTATTAGGCTCATTCAATACTACTGACGCTCCTTCGATGAACCACCGTCTTGGTCCAGGTACATGGATTTGTTACTGGCTTATATGTGGCTAAGAGAGGTCTATTACTGTCCGACGGGTTGTGGGGTAGCCTAGTGGTTAAAGCGTTCGCTCGTCAGGCCGAAGACCCGGGTTCGATTTCCTACATGGGTACAATGTGTGAAGCCCATTTCTGGTGTCCCGCGCCATGATATTGTTGTAATATTTCTAAAAGCGGCGTAAAACTAAACTCACTCACTCACTATTACTGTACGATCGTGGGTTATATTAAACTGTCTGAAACTTGACACACTGTTCATATAAGTTAAAATTAACTTTACATTCTTTCGATCGATCTTACTGATCGTATTGTTATATATTTGTATCGTTTGCGAGCAGTTTATATTTTGGATCGTTTTGTTCATTTCCCCCTCTCACGAGAAACATGGGTTGCCGTAGACCAATTCTAACCAGGATCTTCACGGTTTGGTAGTAGTCAAGTCAAGGCAAAGAGGTTTATTTACGTTATAGTATGTAGGGTGAAACGCCAAGTAATACATTGATTTCCTGAACAGATTTCCAACAAATTGTATTGATGTTCAGTCAACTAGGCACACATGACTCACCTACACAGATTGGAACCTGGCGACCTTTGAACATTCTATGATTTAGGGGTTTGCTCTTGTTCGAATGAAACTTACAGTGACAATTGTAATACGTCACTCGAGACCTGGATCGAATCCAACAAATATTAGATGCCATTAAGAAGGCATTGCAGCGATTGTGCTAATTTAGTAGATTAAATATTTATATTTTCCTTTTGACAGGAATACGAGTGCCATTTCCCTTATAAGATAAGTGAGGTTGGTAGAGATCAGGACTATGGACACAAGTGCAATCGATATGCCAGAGTCGGTATATGTGACCCTTTATGAAATCAATATCCGTCAATCAAAGGAGTGAAATAGACATCGTTACGACGTCGAGTACACGGCACAATGACGTGATATTCGAACTACTCGAGCAGTGTTTGGACATTACAGCCGGTAAACGTCAACCTTCTATCATGGGGCAGTGTAACGGACGTTGCCACGTGGTTATTCTATCAGATTAATTTACTTTCATCATGTCGAGAGAGGTCGATAATTTTAGCATTGCAACGTTTTCACGGTAATGCTGGCTCATTGTGTACAACAGATGACTTGGCATGTTCAAATATCCGCCGGCTTACGGCTTTTGTCGGGACACGTAAACGTTGAGCAGTAAACGTTCACAAGCACGCTATTTAATTGTTTCCACACCCAATTCGTGACGTTGTAGGCGCGACATGCTATAACATTGAGCGGTTTTAGAAACTAGTCTTAATTCCATTCCGAACACGCGGAAACGCTTGAGGTTGACACTAGCGTCGATAATTAACTGATAGTGTGACGCTGCATTATCTGTAGTGTGATTATTAGTGGTGTAGCTATAATCATTGTATTGTGTGTGTTTATATAGTCATTATCATTATCGTATACACATATTTACTGGACCCGTGAAGATCCGGGGTAGAATAGGTCTTCACTCACTCACTCACTCACATATTTACTGCATTTATCCACATGCCACAATCTAAATGTCCTATTTGTTTCCCGACCAGTGGATTCGTATGCTTTCCTATTAACCTCCTCAGCTCCCCGGGGATCATACAACCCAGTTGGGGCGGTGGGGTAGCCTAGTGGTTAAAGCGTTCGCTCATCACGGTAAAGGCCTGGGTTCGATTCCCCACATGGTACAATGTGAGAAACCTATTTCTGGTGTCCCCCGCCATTATATTGCTGAAATATTGCTAAAAGCGGCGTAAAACCAAACTCACTCACTCACTACAACCCAGTTGCCGAGAGACGTCATAGGGCTTTAAAATGTACCTCGGGTACACATTCTCTGCTTCGTGAACGTTTGTACTCCCTTACCCAGGCTGCCACCACGAAGTTTGGCGCTCGTGTTTCTGGATATTGTTTCGGGAAGGTGTTATTGTTGTAGTAAACACTGTATTTTACCTCAGATTTAGTAGGTTAGATCGCCATATCTTATGCCTTGTTTTGTAAGTACGTTATTAGCTCAGATTATTCTATACAAATCTCGAAATAAGTCTCGTTTCCTGCTGACTGGGTTCCGTCCTATTGCGCAACGTAGTACAATAACCAGTCCAGAATTTTGAGACGAACTCATTTACCTGGATATGTAAATATTAATCAGTATTATTCGATACATCTAATCACTTGTATATTGCAACACTACGCTCCTTCTAATCCTTGCAAACACGTCGTGCAGCGTGCTCTGGAAATCTGGAAATCGTGGAAACCTCAAAACGAGGCTCGGCCGCTAGAAAAGTTTGGCGGTCTTGTACGGACTTGATATTATATCAGTTATACTGTACGTTACAAAAATACAAGTCATAAGCGCAAAGAACACACAACAGGTGTAACTAGTGAGCCAGATGAATTGTGGAGCCAGATGAATTGTGAATCATTTTACGACCTCATCATGTCTGCGATGTCTTTGTCAACGTCATGCTGCCTAAACCTCGCCATAAAATATAGACATACGATTTTTCTCAAGTTTAAAATTAAAATTCATTTGTAAAGACCATTTTCTTTTGAAACAAGTAATTGGAATTTAGTGTAACCATAGTTGTTTGTAGTGTCTCTTTTCACTTTCTCACACGAAATAATTCGGATCGGCTGAAAAGTAGGCATTGTCTGAATAGGTTCATGAGACTCATGTTTTGGTTTGAATGTCTTTATATTTTTACTTGAAATATATGCTATAAAATATCAGCATATTGTACCTCTTTTACCGACAGTATATTTGAGGGTTAGCAACATGTGTGATCTCATAAACATTATGTTTAATCGTTTGATTTTTCAACTTTGTACACCACTATCCCACACGACAAACGTGTTACATGCGGTGTCTCCTCAGACAGTTGCCTTTTCGAAAAATGCTTCTGTTCGCCCAGCAGTGACGGCAGCCCAGGGTGTATGATTCCAAGGAAGCTGACAGGGAAAACAATATAGTGCTTTGAGAGAATGTTTTTGCGCTTCATGAAATACGTGTACTTTAAACTTTACTGTGAAGACTATGGTTGGTTGGTTGGTTGGTTGGTTGGTTGGTTGGTTGGTTGGTTGGTTGGTTGGTTGTTTAACGCCGCACTCAACAATATTCGAGGTATATGACGGCGGTCCGTAAATAATCGAGTCTGGACCAGACAATCCAGTGATCAACAGCATGAGCATCGACTTAAGAAATTGGGATGTGATAACATGTGTCAGTCAAGTCAGCGAATCTGATACCTGATGCACGTATAGAAACAAGTAAATTTGGCCAAGGCGTTTAACCAGAGCATCAATGATCTGATATCATATTCCACCAGCAATTTGGAAATTACTTGATTATGATTACTCAGTGAGAGGTATCAAATCTCAATAACTACTTCTGATTAAAAAAGCGATTTGACGGTCGCATCACTGCTGAAGCTACTGCAATATAAGTTACTTCGCGTTTGGTTCCAAAATTCAAAATAGCGCGGTAAGATCTACAGGTAACCTAGGTTTTTATTAATAGTTGACTATAGTGGAGAGTGATTGTAACGTATACCCTGGAGATTATCGAGGATGGACCCCACGGGGTACAATACTTAAATGTTGGTATTTAGGCACATTTTATGTACGCTTCAATCTGAGAGCGAACGCTGCACCTGTCAGAGAGCCTGAGTGTATGATTAAGTTTAGTTTTACGCCGCTTTTAGCAATATTCCAGCAATATCACGGCAGGGGAAACCAGAAATGGGTTTCACACATTGTACCCATGTCGGGAATCGAACTCGGGTCTTCGGCGTGACGAGCGAAGGCTTTAACCACAAGGCTATCCAAAGCGTGCTCGATAGGGTACAGGTCCGGAGCAACAACTTGTCAGGGGAGTACCGGAATGTTCTGCTGTCTCAGGAAATCTGCCACGGCTACGAGCGACATGTGGACGGTCATTTTTATCTTGCTGAAGCGTGAAGTTACGTCTCTGCCCTTTAATGAAAGCCGTCCACATGAGGCCCCATGATCTCATCCCTGTATCGCAGACCTGTCAGACTGCCTTTGAAAATGACAAGCTGACACCGACCATTAGATGTGATGACTCCCATTACCCCAACCCCGCCGCCACCAAACTGTCGACGTTTATCAACGTCAGCCTCACCTTCTGTACACCCTTGCCCTGCCATCTCAGCTGTCCAGATGAAATCTCGACTCGTCAGAGAAGAATACCAATTTTGTGCTGTCTGCACCAAGCAAGCGTGCTTGTCAGGTGTCAAAAAGCATGCAAAAAGTGAGTTAGTTCATTGTACACGTGCTTTGCTACATGTATTTTTAGGGTTATTTTTAAATAACGTTTATTTTATGCAATTCTATGTTCTGCACAGTTACTTTTGTCCGTTAGTATGTACTGTTTATATGAGGTTTTAAGATTAGGTCAGTTTGGTAATAGTCTTTAAATGTATTCATGATGAAGATTGTTGAACGAGGCAACAAAGGTGCCCTGACGGAGTGGGACGTTGCTCATGACATTAATCACTCGTTTGTCTGGTCCAGCCTTGGTTGTTTTCAGGCCGGCGTCATATTGGCGGAATATTGCCTTGAGCGGCGTAAAATAATAACCATCTAGTCGGGGCGGCAGGGTGGCCTAGTGGTTAAAACGTTCGCTCGTCACGCCGAAGGCCCGGGTTCGATTACCCACTTGGGTACAATGTGTGAGCCCATTTTTGGCGTCCCCCGCCGTGATATAGTTGGAATATATTGCTAAAAGCGGCGTAAAACTTAAATCACTCATAAATTAGTACACATTTATTCAACGCGTACATCTCATCATGTGAACGCATCAAAGCAGTATTTCTGAAACGGACATAAAATCTTCACGAAAATGTTTCTTAATTCCAAACATTCCCCCATTTTAGAATGAGTGATTTTTATTTCACAATTTCGCAGCGAACATCGACTAACCATTTAAACCAATGCACTGACACAAAATTATCGAAGACGGTACACATTTCTGACTTTGGCCAAAACCAGACAAGGAGTAGAAGGAAAACAATGGTTAGGATATCATTACATTACATTAATAATAACGATATTTATATAGCCCTTGTTCAACATAACTGAGGGGCATGCTCAAAGCGCATCATAACATATATACATGTATACAGGGTCATTAAAGACAGTTACTGGTAGCGTCGGAAGAGGTATGTTTTAGTCCAGATTAAAACACAGACAAAAGATTATAGTGCGTGTGAGATGGATTCAGCTACTGTAAACAATTATCTGTGGCATTGTCGTACAAGTAAATAAAGGAAAGATAACCTTTGAACTCGTTATTAGTCAATTGGCCGTTCTCCAATAGGCCTTTAATCATAATATTAATAAATAGTACATTATATTGCGATATCCGTACAGACAGCATGCTCTTTCATTATTACTCCGGTAAATCCGAGCTGCCAAAGCTCAAAGAAGGTCATAGTCACATGTCTCAAAGGAGAATACGAACGAAAACAAACTTTTGATATATTGTAAAGGATATTCTAAAAGTCACATTCCGTGATTGATATTGAACAAAAAGTTTGTAAAATAGCAATAAAAACACAAAAACGTACTCGTATTTCCGCCTAATACGGAAACACCCGACAGTTAATGAGCAGAGGGGGTATCACGTGACATGACGTCAAATGTGCCTGTTGCTGATGGCTTCCTCTTTGATTTTACCTCACAACTTAACAGTGTCCGTGGATTCTGAAGCAGTAAAAGATGTTCCTGATGTCATTTCTGAAATGGATGTTAGACCGTATCAATACGATCCGATTTTACATCTTGCAAGACAATCTTCCAGTGAAGATGAAGAAGAAGAATCAAGCGAAACGGAGGCACCGCTTGAGGTCAAAATAAATTTTAAAATAGACCATATCATTAACAAGATTACTATTTGTCAGCAAACTGTCATTCAGTTCCAGCCAGCAAACTCACCCCTATAAATAAATTATATGACCAGTCACTAAGAATTATTTTTTTATAAATGTGATCACAGTACATTTTGTGTCAAATGGGTGATTGTAGGGTGTCTGGGATTTAAAAACAAAATAATTATGCTTCAGACGAGGGAAAATAAAAATTACGTGCTTCAAAAATTACACTGGAATTTTGTTGAAAAAATTAGGATCCTAGTTCTCATTAATAAAGTATCAAGTCAGAGATAATATTCGCGACGCAGATAAGTTATTCCCCGATAAAACTGGTTAATTATAAAATACAAGTCAGGACAACGTATGTTTGGTTATGGAAATAGCTATTGTACTCGGTCATAGCCTTAGAATGACATCTTGTCAGCCAATGAGAATACAGAACAACTTTCACGGCACACACTACAGATAAATAGCGAGTCTGATGCCGACGTGCGTAATTGGACAAAATGGAAAACAATGAAAGCAACAAGTACTTCATGATTTGACGTTGTATTCGGCAATGTTTCGAGTAGACTGCATCATTTAGGGCTCCAAACCGAAAAGAACGTTATAGCGAAACATTTTCAAGCTCATGTGAAATCTCTTACTGATTTTAATAATATATATCTCATGTGTACCAGTCGAACTGCCCCAGCTACAAAATGCTCCAGCAAATTTGGTCATTCATTCTTATTTGTTCAAATTTATTTATAATGATTGAATATATGCCGTAAATGCATGGTTTTTGTCAACTTATTATGATATTATGTTCTTCATATAAAAGTTATTAGGAAGTAATATTTCTGATAAATGTTTCATTAGTAAACTCATTACTATGTATATACTTATATATGAAGAACATAATATCAAAGTTGACAAAACTATGCATTTATGGCCTATATCTATTCATTTTAAATAAATTGGGGCATTTTGACTACCCCACCGGGGCAATTTGACCAAATTTGCTGGGTCATTTTGTAGCGGGGGCAATTCGACTGGCAATCGTACTTGATTTAATTTATGTTAAAAATACCACTGACAGTCAGCTGTAACAGGGAATGATGGAGTATAAATGAATCTCGTGGGTACTTTTTCCTTCTTCAGCCTAGCTTGGGGATTTCCATACCCCATGCGTGCATGTCTCTTTCATATGCGTCCGACTCGGAATGATCGGCGCATTTCTTCTGCCGAAATCTGTCATTTCACTTGGAAAACGGAAGAAATGGTGGTTCTTTCCCATGTTCGATGATGCCGTGCATCCCCAGGCAACGCAATACACCATCGTACCATTTAAAAAACCCGATAGAAACAACACGATTTGTACTACTGTAGCGCTTGGTCTTTGGCAATATTGCGGACTCCAGGCACATTTGACGTCACAAGCGGAAAGGTCACGTGGGTTTCAGCGAAATATGCATAATGGCCGAAGCTGAGATTTACAGAAACTGTTTTCGCGATTAAAACATAATTATACATAATTTTTAATTGAAAATTTGGGAATACGTTTCTGATGACTTTATCTTTCACCCAGCAAATTATTGCAATTCACTCGTATTCTCCTTTAACCCACCGGGTACCCACTTTTTGCTGGGTGAACAGAGGTAAATTTGCCTAAGGTTACCAATGTATCACATGTGCTTCGTTGGGGAGCAGGAATGAAGTCCTAGAAACTCTCAGCTGCCAAGCTGCCAAACACGGTCACCCATCCAAGGACTCTCCGTGCCCAACGTTGCTAAATGCGCAGGATCACATACCACCTTTAAAATAGGTGTAACCCCAAACTGAGGTATAACAAGCAACAACCTATATCTTGTTGTAGATGTGTGTCTATTCTTCAAGAAAAGTGTGGTTGTGGTGAAATAGGTATGTAATACATATAATGCTCTGTTTCCATGGTTTTTCTGACGGGGGTTCACTTAACCATCCACAACGAAAGTGCTTGATGGGGTACAAATCTCAAATTCTTTTTAAAATGGTGTCTAATGTTCATAATTTCCATTAGTTCTAATCATTTACGCTTTTGAAGATCTAGATGTACATAATGAGTTACTTAATGCATCAGTTAATGCAGAAAACATAAATTATCAGTTTTCCATTTGCAAAAAAAACCAGAAATTATTACACTTTTCGTGAAAATGTGTGTTTGGGTGAATTTTCACGTATTGCTAATGCAAAATAGAGATTACCATGAGCCATTTATACATATTTCATGCGATCACTTTTCCTAAAGGGTAGATAATCCAAATATAGGTTGTTAAAAGGTATACCTCCGGCTTAGTCTATATGTAACATCACTCAGATGAATTTCTGAGGAAAGTTGACGCGTCATAACAACCGACATGTAAATGACTGTATCTAGTTTGATGTGCGCACATTGTATTACATTTCGCAGCGGTTTTATGTTCGCAGAGACCCGTGAAGATCCGGATTAGACTTGGTCTTCAGCTACCCAAGAGGTGTTCAGGCTCGCTGACTTTGTTGACACATGTCATCGTATTCCAATTGCGTAGAACGATACTCAAGCTGATGATCACTGGATTGTCTGGTCCAGATTCGATTAGTAACAGACCGCTGGCATATAGTGGAATATTGCTGAGTGCAGCGTTAAACAACAACCAGTCAGACTTAGTTATTTACAGACTGCATTAACCTGGAAAATTATCGCGTGCAGCGTTAAACACAAAACAAACAAACTATTTTTCAAGCAAAACGTCATGTAAGATGAATACGCCATCAAGCAAGAAAGGAAGCAAAGGCTCGCAGAGTCAAGTAATGCCATGCTGTGACATGTTATCTTCTAAAAGAAACTAGGGGCTGTGGGGTAGTCTAGAGGTTAAAGCGTTCGCACGTCACGCCGAAGGTCTGGGTTCGATTCCCCACATGGGTCAAAAGAGTGAGACCCCGCTGTGATATTGCTGGAACATTGCGGCGTAAAACCACTCACTCACTCACCTTAAAAGAAACTAGCATATTCGTATATATTTTTTTAATAAGAATGTTTCATCCATATGTTTTAAATGTCATTGAACAATAGATAGAAGTATTAGGGACCCTGGATTGTCCTTTTGTCAGTACACTAAATCGTACATTTACCTGACACAGTGACTTACAAATATTTGCTAATGCTTCAATACGGTGCTAGGTCCAGTATCAGCCTCCGACAATCGTTAAATACCTTAAATTCATCCCAGCGGATATACTAAAACAGATTTACCGTTGAGATTGTTTTAAGATGCTGGTATTACTAAGATAGATGGTATTTGAATTTAATACCAGCCCGTAATTATCTCATTATCTCATGTTCTCTTCTGACTGGCGTCTTCTATTACTAGCTCCAGCTGACGTGGTACAATTGATGGTGTTTGTTGAAGCAGTGTCAGATCCAATTTCCCTCATTGTTTCTAAATACCATCATACATCCTGGCATCAGATGGCTGGTTTACTGTAATCACTGATAACGATTGGCCCTCCTTGATGTGATTAGTTTTACACCCCCATTGGGAGTTCGAGACAGAACAGTACTTTCAAATGCAATGCTTACAGAACTGTAATGCTGGTTGGTGGTGTTGTCAAGATGGTTGCTCATGGTAACATCCTCTGGTTTGCGACAGAAGAGTACTTACAAGTGCAATGCTTAAAGAACTGTGATGATGGTTGGTGGTGACAATGTTGGACATGTTTGACTGAGACGGTCAACATTGTTGCTCATGGTATCAACCTCTGGTTTGCTAATTCAGATTGAATTATTTCATAGGTCACCGTCATGTATTGGTATATGACTGACTGTGGAGTCCATGGATCGTTGTTTACTTGTCATACATGGTGTGGCAGGAACTTGTATCCTGTTAAAGGCTACGATCTCTGTCCAACGGTGGTTTGGATTGTTGTTCATGATCTTAACCACTGGTTTACAGAATTCCGGGGGGATTATTTAAGCAAGCATAGCATATATAAATACTGCTGCTAGTGGCGTAAAATAACAGCTGTACCTATTGTTGTGTGAGAGGTTGTACAGGAGAGAACGCTGTACCTATTGCTGTGTGAGAGGTTGTATAGGAGGGAACGATGTACCTAGTTTTATGTGAGAGGTTGTACAGGACTAACGCTGTACCTATTGCTGTGTGTGAGGTTCTAAAGTAAAGAACGATGTACCTATGGTTGTGTTGTGAGATTGTACAGGAGAGAACGATGTTCTGTGAAAGTTTGTATAGGAGGGAACGATGTAGTTACCGTTGTGTCAGAGGTTGAAGATGAGGGAACGGTGCACCTATTTTTGTGTGAGACGTTGTACAGGAGGGGACGCGCTACCCATTGTTGTGTCTGAGGTTGTAGAGGAAGGAACGATGTAGTTACTGTTGTGTGAGAGATTATACAGGAGCAAACGCTGTAACTATTATTGTGAGAGGATGCATTCAAGGGTGTGTGAGGTTGTACTGGAGTGAACGCTTTACTTATTGGTGTGTGTGAGGTTGTACTGGAGTGAACGCTTTACCTATTGGTGTGTGGGAGGTTGTACAGGAGTGAACGATGTACTTATTGTTGTTTAAGTGTTGTACAGGAGGGAACGGTGTACCTATTGTTGTGTGAGAGGCTGTATAAGAGGGAACGCTATACCAATTGTGTGAGGTTGTATAGGAGGGAACGATGGAGATATATGGTGTAAGATGTTGGACAGAAGGGAACTATGTACATTTTGTTGTTTGAGAGGTTGGACAGGAGGGAACGATGTCCCTATTGGGTGTAAGAGGTTGAAGAAGAGGGAACAATGTACAGATTGTTGTGTGAGAGATTGTACAATAGGGAACGATGTACCTAATGTTATGTGAGAGGTTGTAGAGGAGGGAACGATGTACCTAATGTTATGTGAGAGGTTGTAGAGGAGGGAACGATGTACCTATTCTTGTGTCAAAGGTTGTACAGGAGAGAAGGCGCTACGTATTGTTGTGTGAGAGGTTGTTTAGGAAAGAACGATGTATCGATTGTTGTGTGATAGGTTGTACATGAGGGAGCGATGCAGTTAGTGTTGTGTGAGAGGTTGTAGAGGAGGGAACGATGTACCTTTTGTTGTGTGGGAGGTTGTGTAGAAGGGACCGATGTATCTATTGTTGTGTGAGGGTTTGTATAGGAGGGAACGATGTACCTATTGTTGTGTGAGGGGTTGTATAAGAGGGAGGGCTATACCAATTGTGTGAGGTTGTATAGGAGGGAACGATGGAGATATATGGTGTAAGATGTTGGACAGGAGGGAACGATGTCCCTATTGTGTGTAAGAGGTTGTAGAAGAGACAACAATGTACCTATTCTTATGTGAGAGATTATACAATAGGGAACGATGTATCTATTTTTCTTTGTGAGGTTGAAGAAGAGGGAACAATGTACAGATTGTTGTGTTAGAGATTGTACAATAGGGAACGATGTACCTATTTTTCTGTGTGAGGTTGTAGAGGAGGGAACGGTGTACCTATTCTTGTATGGGAGGTTGTGTAGAAGGGACCTATGTACCTAATGTTATGTGAGAGGTTGTAGAGGAGAGAACGATGTACCTATTCTTGTGTGAGAGGTTGTACAGGAGAGAAGGCGTTACCTACTGTTGTGTGAGAGGTTGTATAGGAAGGAACGATGTATCGATTGTTGTGTGATAGGTTGTACAGGAGGGAGCGATGCAGTTGTTAGTGTTGTGTGAGAGGTTGTAGAGGAGGGAACGATGTACCTTTTGTTGTGTGGGAGGTTGTGTAGAAGGGACCGATGTACCTATTGTTGTTTGAGGGTTTGTATAGGAGGGAACGATGTACCTATTGTTGCGTTAGGGGTTGTATAGGAGGGAACGGTGTACCTATTGCTGTGTGAGAGGTTGTATAGGAAGTAACGATGTACCTATTGTTGTGTGAGAGGTTGTATAGGAAGTAACGGTGTACCTATTGCTGTGTGAGAGGTTGTATAGGAGGGAACGGTGTACCTATTGTTGTGTGAGGGGTTGTATAGGAAGTAACGATGTACCTATTGTTGTGTGAGAGGTTGTATAGGAAGTAACGGTGTACCTATTGCTGTGTGAGAGGTTGTATAAGAGGGAACGGTGTACCTATTGTTGTGTGAGGGGTTGTATAGGAAGTAACGATGTACCTATTGTTGTGTGAGAGGTTGTATAGGAAGTAACGGTGTACCTATTGCTGTGTGAGAGGTTGTATAGGAGGGAACGGTGTACCTATTGTTGTGTGAGGGGTTGTATAGGAAGTAACGATGTACCTATTGTTGTGTGAGAGGTTGTATAGGAAGTAACGGTGTACCTATTGCTGTGTGAGAGGTTGTATAGGAGGGAACGGTGTACCTATTGTTGTGTGAGGGGTTGTAGAGGAGGGAACGGTATACCTAGTGTTGTGTAAGAGGTTGTACAGGGGGGAACGATGAACCTATTGTCGTGTGAGAAGTTGTATAGGATTGAAAGATGTACCTGTTGTCGTGTGAGAAGTTGTATAGGTCTGAACGATGTAACTATTGTTGACTGTATCGTACTGGTTCCGTCATCTCCATCACACATGTCTCCCTAGCCTGACCTATAACTACCTGATTAACAGCACGATGAGGACCACGAGAACACGAATAAATGCATATATCGCAGTATTAAATGAATAAGTTTAATACTTTTAAGAACATTTACAACAGAAAGGAGATTTATCTTGGGAACAAACATGACGAACAATTGATAATCAGTGGATATCACATGTTAGGACACTTGATGTTTTTGTAAGACGATATCCTTTGTATGATGCACTGCTGTTCAAGCCAGGTAAGTATCTCAACATCGCACATGGTCAGGCGTCCGACTGCCCCCTGTTTCACACGAAGCCCTTGTTCTGATCCTTTGAGATGTCCGAGCCGACTGGTCTTCTGTTAGGACAATAAGGGTCCTCATCCCATTCGTAATTCCTACTAGCTTAGCGGCTTACTTCGAAAAGTCACTTTTCCACATGTCTGTTCCCCTGGGTGTTGAAGATGATGGGAAATCGATGATACGTGGGTGAGGCTTCAGTATTTTTCGTTCAGTTTCTTTTCTGCAAATGAGAGCAAAATGATTATTGAAAAATATTGTTTAAAGGTCACATGCAACCAAAAAATCAAACATAATTAAAACACAATTATCATTTATTCATGACATATAATATACATTGCTGGTTATGAGAAAACATATAAACAAAATTATAAGCGTACAATCGCAAATCAAAAGTGCAATATTTTGTCCTTGGGTTTACTTCCCTAGAAACGAAGCAGCCGGCATACCGAACCCAGTCAGAGCGGGTGGGTGTGCACTCAAGTGTAACGGCTGGTTCATTTGCAGATGCCCTCACGGCTCATTGTGTGTGTATATATAGAGATGTTGGGTTTCGTAAATACATGCTCATTTTTTGTGTATAACATTTTGCAATCAACAGACATCATAACATGTCATGTGTACAAGTATCACACCTGCCTGTCTGTGTAATTACATAATGTGTCAGAGACCGAACTCGGGCCATAAATCAATGCGTTTTGATTATGTTGTATAGGACTGTTAAGTTCAAATTGCATGTGGTCAGTGATTGTATTTGTGTATTGAATATTGTCATTAGCAGACGGGCAGGCAGACACATAGGTGCCAATAAAACAGACTTTGAGTTTTGTCTGTGACAACGACATATCTATGTCACAGTTAGAAATTCTGTCGACTCTAAATAATGACATTGCTTTTAAGTATCGAACTGAGAAAGTGACTCGGTAAGAAGAACGCGTGGTGAAATAGACAAATGAACATATATAAACAGTTAAATCGGTAATCTACTGTAATAACATATAAAAAGCTCGGGCCTGTGAAATATCAACAAAACATTAGAAAAATAGCTCACACCAAAGCCTTCACCGAATATTCACCGGACAACCGGCTTGTTTTATAGTGCTAGCCCACTGAGATACCATGCCGCAGTGAGGCATGAATACCCCACTTAGACACATTATACTGACTCCGAGCCGACCAGTCCTTGTTGTACCCATTAATGCCGAGCGTCAGGCAGCAACCAACAAGTACCATATTTTAACGTCTTTCGGTATGACGCGGTCGGGGATCGAACCCGCGACCTTCCGCTCTCGGGGCGGACGCTCTAACCACTACACCACGGAGGCGGTCTGCATATAAGGACACACAATAATTGTGCATGCAAGTGTGTAAATATATATACTGTAATATACTGTGATTTATATATATATACTTAGAGAAACAAATAAAGGACCACAGGAAAATTCAAGCGTTCCTGTATTATTTTCCAGTTTTCATCACCACAGCGCTATTAAAAGCTTGTGATGAAAACTAGAAAATATTAAAGGAACACTTGAATTTACCTGTGTTCTTTTATTTGTTTCTCTACGTATGCATACAAGATATATGCATACGCTACATACACGTTTAATATACTTCCATATATAACAATTAGATATGGTTGTCATGTTATTTATTTATCTTTCTAACTATCTATCTATCTGTTTATTTATCTTGTCTGCTAATTGCGTGCATTAAGCACAATCTAAGAGCTTACATCACCAACAACTTTCACCCTTTTGATTCAGGATATTCTGGAGAATTTGCAAAGGAGAATGTGTGAGTGAAAGTGGGCGTGCGTGTGTCTCTGGGTGTGAAGCGAAGGGATGTCCACGCGATTTGCCCGGTCACGCGCACATACTTTAGACATGTCGACGTGGAGCAAAGGTGCGATGATGTTTCCTAACTGGGCATGCAATATGATTTACCTTCACAGTCGGTGCTAATTAACACCTTCGGATAGTCGTGTGTCGCTCTCCTGGTACATATGTTTGATCAATGCGTTAATCAACATGTTGATCAATGAGTTATTCAACGTTGATAGAAATAGCACTGGACAAATTAATGTGTGAACAATATTTGTCACCACTCATGGCTTCATGCCACTGAATTGTATGAGCAGTTCTCTGCAAGATCACGTGACCACTGCCTGAACACGTGCACGTTGCGAATGCAGCGTTAACTACAAAGAAACAAAATAATTTCATGATTTGTTGTTGTTTGGTTTGGTTGTTGTTTAACGCCGCACTCAGCAATATCCCAGCTATATGGCGGTGGCAATAATTTCATGAAGAGTGAGTGAGTTGGTTTTAATGCTGCTTGTTTTAACCCTATTTTATTCAGAAGAAAAGGATTGGGTACAAGTCATACTGAGAACACCCTCTCCGTAGAATTTGCATAAATATTATTTACTTTCTTTATACAAGATGGACAGACAAGAACAGAAAAATAGGGAACAGTGGAACAATTGCATTAATTAAGAAAATAATTTTCATTGACATATATATGTTTGAACAATTTTATATATGTTTTGATTTATGCGAACAGTCAAATCTGCATTGCCATGTAATAGTAACTCATAATTCATATTAATATTGGTAACACTGCGTAAATTAGACATCATGGCAGCTCTCTGCAGAGTATATAATTGACAATCAAATAGGTAATGATAAGAATTTTCACAAACATTTGCACAAGAACAACTTGTGTTATCTCTTATACCAGCACGGAATAGATCATAATTCAATTGACTACCCACGTAACGTCATTTCTAATATCATCGTTACAAAACTACGTTACATGTGTAACCTTTTAACGCTGCTTTTGACAGTATCCCCGTTACAACCATACACGTGAGTGAGTTAGTCTAGTTTTACGCCGCTTTTAGCAATATTCAAGCAATATCACGGCGGGGGACACCAGAAATGGGCTTCACACATTGTACCCATGTGGAGAATCAAACCCGGATCTTTGGCGTGACGGGCGAACGCTTTAGCCACTAGGCTACCCTACTGCCACCACCCACCCACAAGTAAATGAAGTGGTTAGAGACAATTCAGAGCAAACACAACAGAAGTGAGTGTTTATCTCAGCACGACCCACGCATCAGCTTTCCAATTGTAAAGAAGACGATATTTTTTTGACGGAGACAAATAAATATATTGGTGCTTGAGGGGAATTGAAAATGGAGTGCAAAGGCAGGTGTAGATATTCATTTGTAGTCGGTAGTGAACACAAAGGTCGTGTTTGCGCGTCTCTGGGTTGACACGGACACAGAAGCTCGTGTGTCCCGACAGTAAGCCATATATTGCACCACAGAATATTGCTGTGCCAGGGGCGATACAACTCAAAAGCCATCTGGGGGTTTTTTGGTTGTTGTTTTTTTTAGTTCTTTTTTCTATTTTTTGTACCAGAAATCTTAGATTTCAGATAGAAACTGAACGATGGCTGAACCTCCCACGCAGAATGTGAGTGAGTGAGTGAGTTTAAGTTTACGCCACACTCAGCAATATTCAAGCAATATGTCGGCGGTCTGTAACTAATAGAGTCTGGGCCAGACAATCCAGTGATCAACAGAATGAGCATCGTTCTACGCAGTTGGGATACGATGACAAGTGGCAATCAAGTCAGCGAGCCTGACCACCCGATCCCGTTAGTCGCTTCTTACGACAAGCAACAGTGAAAAAGCATCCATGCATGTGTATTGTCCTCCACTTTCCATGGATAGAGCGACTTGCACGTGCAAATCATTGACATAAAGTGGCAGGTAGATTTCCGTATTGCCAATTTGAGTAAGAATGTGTCATTTGTAACAGAATGTATCTGACGTTAAAAACGTAATAGTGACATTTCTACAGTCTGATGTCTTTTTCCATACTGTTAAGAAAGTTTGTAAAACATTCAGTTGTATATATTTCAAACCAAAACGAAGATTTTACAACTTGTGAGATATAGTGTTACCAATAGTTTGACCCTTCATTAATGACGCCGAGTATATGTAAAACATTTGTTCAGTACTTCTGATTTTACATCAGGGAAAATAGGGCATTTCTTTAAATGTGTATAATAGTTTCGAATCGGAAATGGATTTATATTCCTACCCTGCTTTTCTAAAAACATATTAAAAACAGTCGGTTTGTAGAGTAGACGTTTTGACTTATGTTTGACTATCAGTAGGATCTCGCACAAGAAAAGCGGACGAGTCTATTGTTATTTGAGAATGTACTCCCCGCTCAATCACATCCAGATGATAAAATCACAGAAGTGGTGATTATCACAGATTTGCCCGGCTGTATCTCGGGGACTACAGGAATCGTTACAGATTTGCCCGGTTGTATATCGGGGACTACAGGAATCGTTACAGATTTCCCTAGCTGTATATCGGGGACTACAGGAATCGTTACAGATTTGCCCGGTTGTATATCGGGGACTACAGGAATCGTTACGGATTTCCCCAGCTGTATATCGGGGACTACAGGAATCGTTACAGATTTGCCCGGCTGTATATCGGTGACTACAGGAATCGTTACAGATTCGCCTGTTCTAGCGCATGTGAGTACGGGGATCATTACATATTTACCCGTCCGTATATCGAGGACTACGGGGATCATTGTAGAGGATGAAATATACGGTAATCCTGCACTTACATATGCACGTGTCTAGGATAGCTCAAGACTTACCAAAGGGACGAGTAAACGCATATAGAAGGGAGCTACTGAAGTTAAACTTCTTGGCCAAATTACTTTGTTTTGATGTTGCCATCCCAGACAGACATTCTGATTCATATACATACAGAACACATCCACAATTGATGCCCATGTCGACATGTTTTACCCAAATATTTTACAAAGATATTTTCAATGAGAAAGTCACGCATTTCACATATTGTTGACTCTCTGAATCTTTAGACATAGATCTAGATATGAAACAGTTGGGGCGGTCTCACTTCTCCCCTTAATTTCAAGTTCAGGTGAGTAAATCAGTGGAAGGGAATTGGCTATTTGATGGCTATTGAGCGATATTATATTATCATATACCTGGAAGCTTAAGTTAAACCTCTCGGCAGAATTACTTTGTTTTGATTTTGCCAACCCAGACAGACATCCTGATTCATATGCATATAGAAACACATCCGCAAGGAGGGTAGCACAAATGGTGCCCTTGGGGATGCCCTACTTCTTGACGAAATGTTTTTCCTCCACAGTTTACACAGATGTTATCAATGCGAGAGTCAAGCATTCCACATATTGTTTTCAAATGACATTTGCTTTCCTTTTTGACACATTTCCTGTGCCTCTAGAGATATATATGTAGGTATATCTGTGTTCACCACGTTTATTTACAATGATTCAAGGAATGACGTTTTTTCTTAAGTTTGTCATGTGGGATATAGTGGTAAAACGCTGAAAAATCAAACGTTTTGACAGAATGGAACTCGGTCCATTTCTGAAATTGTAAAAATGTGAGCAAATCCTTTTTCAGAAGTTTTTGAGAATCCACAAGACATAAATCCCGCTTGTCTCAAATATTTACTGTGAATTACGTGTTTGAAACTATAAAGACCGTTACTTATATGTATTTGCGACAACAAAAAGCATCACGAATGAAAGTTCTCATTGAACTGTTCCGTCAACAACGTGAGTTAAATGTGGGATGAAAGGAGAAATTCTTGCTGACAATGCTTTTGTTCTGCCATGGCAGCACGTTCCGTCTTTTAAGTCCACCCACGCCACGGAACCAGAAAGTACTTCAAACAACGCGTTATGAGGAGATAATGTGGGCTAGGTCTTCCCAGAACAAACGCAGATGGGGAGAAAATTGCCTCGGTTTGATCCCAAATTAGAAATGTTCTTTGCATGTGAAAAGTGAAAGAATTATAGCCTTTTCACCCTGATAATCTCATTGTTATTTCAACCTTTGTCTACCGGATAAGAAGTAAAGTACCGGCGAAAAAGTATCTATTCGTATTTCAAGAGTAAATTCACTTTATTAAAGTCAGCCTTCTCAATTTGGAAAACCTCCTATGTGTAAGAGGCGTCAGGCTTGAGAGCGGACGGTTCCATTCCCGTGTTGAATCAGAAGACGTTGAAAGATGCGTGTTGATACCATATCTGGAGTTATTACGGTTATAAAACAAGGACTGGTCGGCTCGGAATCATGGTATATATCCGATCGGGGTATCTCAGTGGGCTTGCACAATAAACCCGGCACACGCGTTAATGTTCCCAACTTCATAGGGGTCACCATAGGCCCCCACTGCGGGTCAGAAAATCGATAACCTAGGCCCCGGTTTAGTATCAAAAGCTTTTGATACTTGTGAGACCTTGAAGATACGATATATCGATTGATGTGTCCGTAATTGTCCGGCTTTCGATCATGTCACCGTATGTCTGTGATGAACCTTTATATATTATATAGTAAGGGGTGTGGATACTAAACCGGGGCTTAGTTTATCGATTTTCTGACCCACAGTGAGGGCCTATGGGGGTCACGTGCTGCGAAGGCTACGAATGCGCCAGGCACAAAGGAGTAGTAATTTTATAATTGCAGTTTGTCCACTGCCGTTTTCAGAAGTGATCTCAAAGACTGAAATATTTTTTCTTCACATGGGAAGATACAGACTTTCAGAAAATACACGATTGAAGGTTATTGGCGTCCTGACAGATAGGCACAGATAGGCAGACAGGAACGTATGGCGTGCTGCTGGCTCTGACAAAACCGCAACTTCAGGACATAGCGTAGGGCTCATTGGTCTGATAATGTTGCTCTTTTCTACACGTTACCGCCGGCTATAGTCGCGTGTGGAGACCTCGTAACGAGGCATATCACCAGGAGATGAACCATGCAACTGGACCATTTGGTAGTGGTTTAGTGATGCTTTTCTTAAGACTGCGAGTTGGATCTAATTATAGTACCTGAGACACTCAATGATCAGCGTTACCAACAGGAAGCACTGGATACCTCCGTCGTGCCAAATTTTGAAAAACATCCCATTAAGTCCGATATTCGTGGACAACTTCAGACGTCGCCCTTGCCGAGTCGTCATCGTAATTTTGGAGAACAACGCCATCGTAATGGTATCATGGTCCACCAGGAGCCCTGCTAGGGACCCCATCGAACATCCTTGGGACTATATTGGATGTCAAGCTCGAGCTGGAGATCCTCATGTTCAAAATCTGCAGTTTTTAACGCAGCCAATCAAAGGATTCCGATGCTGAGAACAAGACGATTGATACCCAGTATTAGGAGGAGACTAACAGGTGTTATCCGTGCCAGGGGTGGCAGCACCAGGTACTGATGTGGCCTCCATTGGTGGTTCATACAATCACAAGAATCATTATTTGAGAACTGTTTGATAAGCAGATTAGTGGCGTAGTCATGGTGACCATACCATCCGTCATTGATGATGTTCGCGTGTTTTTGGATTGACAACACTTGAAGTAAAGTGTTACTAAAGTTCAACTTTAGTTTTGCATTTGTCTAAGACTATCACTGATGTAGGAAACTGTCGCTTGAACCACCATGAGTCTAAGATTATCACATTTGGATGCTGCAAGTCCTTTGGGCAGCAGATTAGTTGTTGGTTGGTTGGTTGTTTAACGCCACACTCAGCAATATTTCAGCTATATGGCGGCGGTCTGTAAATAATCGAGTCGGGACCAGACAATCCAGTGATCCACAACATGCGCATCGATCTACGCAATTTGGATACGGTGACAGCGAGTCTGACTTCCTGATCCCGTTAGTCGCTTCTTACCACAAGCATGGGTTGCTGAAAACAATTCTGACCAGGATCTTCACGGTTACCAAATACCTACAAACGCGAAACTAAACATACCAATTCATTCGATATCTTGTAAGTTTGTTAGAACGGAGTTACCAGCTTTCTACTGACGCTAAACTAAGTATACCTAACACATTGTAAGTTTGCTAGAACGAAGTTACCGACTTTCTATTCACGCCGAACTAAGTATACCGATTGAAACGACACGTTGTAAGTTGGCTAGAACGGTGTTACCGACTTTCTACTCACGCCAAACTAAATATACCGATTGATACGACATTGTAAGTTTGCTAGAACGGAGTTACCGACTTTCTACTGACGCCAAACTAAATATACCGATTGATACGACACATTGTAAGTTTGCTAGAACGGAGTTACCGACTTTCTACTCACGCCAAACAAAATATACCGATTGATTGGACACATTGTAAGTTTGCTATGATGCAGTTTCCTACTCTCTGTTAACACGCGAAACTCACTATCTATAGCATATCATTCTGGATTCTTTATTGAATTTATTCAAGTTGCAAACCTCCGTAAATATATAACGTTTGGGTTTTGAAAACGGTTTGATTTGGGTGTACATTCTAAACACAATTGGTCATAGCCAAATCTTCATTTCTCACTCTTAAAACATCTTTACAAAACAATTAAAAGCAATTAACCGTTATATCTCCAGGCAACAAGCAAACATTCTCCATACTAGCATCAGTGACTGGAATAAGTTGAAACTGCACGAATTCGAAGCTATAGAAGTCGAAATAAAGAAGAGAGACATTGATAGTGATCAAGACATCGACCATGGTACTCCATGGTGCTTTAATCATCTTATCAACCACGTATGGATTGTCTTCATTGTAGGCGTTACCAATAGTCAATTTCTTGTTATTAGCTCGATTACACCTTCACTGCACTTAATTGGTTTCTCTCCTGCCGATCTCGTTGGCTTCGTCGATAGATTCTCTCCTGTATTCCCATCTTGGGTAAACGTCTGTGTGTGTAAATATGTGTGTGTGCGTGCGTGCACGTGCGTGCATGTGTGTGTGTTCGTGCGTTCGTTCGTGCGTTCGTTCGCGCGTGCGTGCGTGCGTGCGTGCGTGCGTGCGTGCGTGTGTGTGTGTGTGTGTGTGTGTGTGTGTGTGTGTGTGTGTGTGTGTGTGTCTGGCCGTGTGTGTCTGGCCGTGTATGTTCGTGTGTATACACTAAACGCCAAAAGAAACGTTACCCTCCTACCATTATGAATTACTGAAAAAGTATCAAAGATATGTTAGAAGGCATTAGTTTACAAGAAAGCTGTCTTATTTTCTACCATGCCGAAATAAACCAATAGCAGTGATTTAGATGTCCAAAAGAAATGTTGAATAAAAATTCTGCTTTGAGGCAAAGATAAACCATTTAGAGTCACCATTTTTCAACTACTAGTATTATAACAAAAAACAACTGTGGTAGAGTGTGTAAAATTGTAAAATAATCATTCGTATGATTTCAGTCTTTTAAAACATTTTCTGCTGATTTGCATTAGTGAAAACAAGTCTTTGATATTGTTAAAAAGTGCTTAGGAACATCTAAAATGATCTTTGTAAACATTTTTGCTTGCAAAGTCACATTTTTCCATTTTCTGTTTGCACATAACAATATCATTGGCCAAAACGTAGCAATATTCAAGCAATATTTGCATTCATTTCATATGTAGAATGATTCTGTAGGGTATAAAGAGAGACTAGAATGCATGATATGATACACAAGTACAAGAAATATGCCACGATTAACAGCTAAAGAGAGAGAAAGAGCCATTGGGAAGGTGCAGATGGGGTCGACAAACAATGCTGTTGCCAACGCCCTCGGATGCAACCGTATCACGGTTATAAGACTTAGTCGGGGCTTCAGACAGACTGAGGTCCCCGTAGACAGACCAAGAGGTGGACGTCCACGCTTCACAACGCCAGCTGAAGATAGGTACCTCCGTCATAAAGGAAGGAGGGTAACGTTTCTTTCGGCGTTTAGTGTATGTGCATGTGCTATGTTTTCAACATAATTACAAAACGAAAGTCCATAGTTTATAAAACTTTTTACATTTACTCAGGCAATATTCCAGCAATATCACGGTTGGGGACACCAGAAATGGGCTTCACACATTGTACCCATGTGGGCAATCGAACCTGGGTCTTCGGCGTGACGAGCGAACGCTTTAACCACTGGGCTACCCCACCGCCCCAAGAACAAATGAAAATTCTATACGTATTTACGTGTCATGAATACATCTGGACCACCTTCAACACTAAAGACACTGTAGTTATAGCGGACTTTGAGATGATTTATTTGTGTCCTTCATATTACTGAATAATTGCAAATTATGTCAGAATAACAATGAAATATGATGGACAAGTGTTGTTGTTTTTTCCAAATATTTGAATATAAATCAGTGTTCGCGTTAACGCAGAAACCTGCGTTTTTCACGCCCCAAAAAATCATAAAAACACGCAAAAAATATTGTGCGTGCGTGTTTTGCACGCACAGATTCTGACCTACTTAATTTTAAAAAGTGTCTTGAAACAGGAATTAAAACAAATCTATTAGGCTGCTCATACACGACAATATAAATCGAAGCTTGGAAATTCTCATTGTTAATAATAGAACGTATCCTACCACCATATGGCGCCTTGAATCGCGTCGTTGTAACATGGGCTATGATTGGGTAACACATTGTTTGATCTTTATCGTCTGCAACTTACAAGTGAGGTGGCGTCCATGTTTGTCTCAACTAGTTGATCTGATGCTGATACATGCACTAAGAAAGACACAGCTCTCATGATCAGTGCGGGCAGGATAATCGGCAATATTTCAGCCATATCGTGATTTTAACAAATTACAAATTCATAATCATAATAAGTGCAATTAAATTATATAAAAAAATGTCGACGAAGGACAGTAAAATAAAAAGATTATCACAGATAAAGAATTAAAACTAGCATGTACCTTTAAAATTATATTTTATAAACAATACAATATATAAGAACGGGCCAGACATCACCAGCAACTGAGGGTAGGTCCCCATACTAGGGACCATCGGGACTTACAGTGCCTTTGCTACCTTCGTTTGATTTACACGATCCCTTCAGCTGGCGATTGTAGGAAATTTAGACATAATTTAAAATAACACAAATACCACATTTATAAATTATGGTAAGTACAAATCTACCTTGAATGTTTTGGGAGTTACGTACCCCCACAGGAGGACTATAATTTTACAATACTACAACCACCTGTGAGGATACAACCATTAACACCTTTACAAGAGGGTGTAGGTCATATCAGCGAAATACTCTTGTTAGGCATAGTGTCTTAGCGGACCACAAATTTGCAATCATTTCAGAAACAATATCAAAAACATTGCAACATCACGTCCAAAATAGTGACGTTGTGCACAGTCTATAGCATGGCCAGGGAAGAAATGCCGGCGAGAAAGTTTTCCTTTATTATGAAACTACAAGGAATTAATAACGTTCCTGCTCTTCAGCGTGGCAAACACTACACACATCATGATCGTTCATTATATTCAAACACTGGAACGTAAGTTAAAGTTTGTAAATATAATAACTTGTTATGATAATGATGTTATTATAATGAAAATTTCACACGCAAAAGATTTGGACTACATATCTATAATTTTATTTCTGCACGCACAAGCACAAAACCTACCGCGAACACTGATAAAATTTGTCACAAAGAAGGAATAGTTTTTTAATATTTAAGCTCTTTTTATACTGCTATTTCGACACCAGTGCGCATGTGCAATTACACCACTTGGATGCTAATTGACGGCATTTCCCCCACGGGATATATTATTGACATTTGTGTGAAATATTACACCACTATACGATAATGTGGGGGCAGTAGAATAATGCTTAGTGTTTGAACATATATAATTTTGATAGTGACAAATACTCCCATTCCAACTGTAAAGAAGCCTGAGTGAGATGAGAGATTCAGACCTGAAACTGGGTTAATCTAGACTTGCTTCATGAAGGGCTTTAGCATTGCAGGAAGGGTAAAAGGGGAAATAATGTGGTTCAGGGACTGTGAGTCACACTAGTGGACCAGCTGTTTTCCATTAATTCGGGGTGGTGGGGTAACATGGTGGTTGCAGCGTTCGCTCATCGCGCCTAAGACCCGGGTTCGAATCCCGACATGTTTGAAGCCCATTTCCGTTTTCCCTTGTCGTGATGCTGTTAGAAAATTGCTAAATGCGGCGTAAAACCATACTCACTCACGCCTTTCATTCAGATTTCTCTTAATACGTACGCCATAAAGAGTCATTGTTTCTAAAGATCTATAAGGTACATACTAGACAATTGGGGGAGTTACACCCATGACGATCTCACACTTTAGGCTGATATTTATTAAAACCAAATTTTGGAATTGAGAAATTAAGGTTAATCTAGCGACTGGTATGTTTTTCATTCATGTTGTAGAGGGCAATAGCTGTATAGCAATGATTTAGTGCGAAGCAACTCCAGAAAGTACCCAGTCTCGAGCTCGAATACCTACCGGAACAGGTTTCTCGGGTCATGACCCTTGAAGATCCTGGTTAGAATTGATCTTCAGTAACCCATGCTTGTCGTAAGAGGCGACTAGCGGGATCGTGTGGTCAAGTTCGCTGGCTTGGTTGACACATGTCATCGTATCCCAGTTGCGTAGATCGATGCTCATGGTCCATAGTCTGGTCCAGACTCGATTATTTACAGACAGCCGCCATATAGCTGGAACAGTGCTGAGTGCGGCGTAAAACTAAACTTACTCACTCCTCGAGATATTGTGGGAAAATGTGTGACGACAGTTTCCGGAGTGGACAACTGATCAGTGAAGTATGGAATTCTAGAAGGGACATTGTCGCATTGTCGTATTGTCACGTTGTCGCCTTCACAAACACAAGCCAAAAGTGGCAAAATCAACCAAACTGAGACAGTGCGACAATGAGACAACGCGACATTTTGGCCATTTGAATAATATTTTTATCCATCCAAATGCGACATAGCTACATTTAGACAGTTTTAAAGGTCAAAATATGTCGCGTTGTCGCATTGTCGCCCCATCTAAGACGTGTAAAGAAAGCGTTAAAATGCGCGACAACGCGATAATGCGACATAATTAATTTGTCGCACTTCGGTTATTTTGGCCACTTTTTGCTTGTTTTTTGTTTTGTTTGTTTGTTTGTTTGTTAGTTTGGGGGGGTGGGGGTGGGTTGTTGTTGTTTTTTGTGAGGGCGGCAACGTGACAATGCGACAACGCGACAATGTCCGTTCTGGTATTCTATAGTGAAGACACTAAACTACTGGCGGAAATAGAAAAAATGTTTTGAGGCTGTTACTCTCTATCCCTAAACTTTACACAACTGCAAATGGCATATGTCGAAATAACCCACATCGGCCAAACTGGGCGTTCAGTGGGATGCGTAATAGGATATCCAGAAAAGCATGTAAAATCGGGCAAAACTTACGAATAGATGCTGAAAACCATAGAGTAGACTATTATAGAATTGCAATTAGGTCGCTGAGCCAGGTATGACGACGGACCGTCATAAGGTTTATGTTGAGATATGTAAAAGAGTGTATGATAACCATAAAAAACTTAAATCAGCTATCGTATTAAATGTCTCAAAATATATAGGTGGCATGACCACCCAAAGGTCGACAGGACTGGATATTATTTGTAAATTGTTACTTCCCCAGTTTAATTCCCCTAAAGGATTATCTTATCTTAGCTGATATCTCTAGCCCGATCCCAACCATCGTCTGCGACACCCGTCCTGGTTTTGCTTTTGAGACGACCCCTCCTACCTCCTTTTTGATAATGCGTGAGACTATGGTAGCTACACCCTTAACAGTTTCAGTATTAAAGTTATTATTTTTCACCTCAGCTATCTTTTATAATGGAGCTAAGGCTAATATCAAAATGGGCATTAAAAAGTGTCCTTTGTAATACAATATCCTCGCATACTAATTGCATAAAACCATGATCTGTTCAAAATAAGTCGCTTTGGACTTGCTCATTTCTGCACTAATCTCCCCTCAGTAAAGTCCTTTTTCTACGTTTTCTATCTCCCTACCACTGAGACTGTACTTAGGCCGAACTTAGTTTAACAGGTATTTCACACTTACACATATTAACTACATATATTGTAGATACAAATGTGAAAAAAACCAGCTTTTTTTCTATTCCCCACAGCACTTCCATGGTGTTGTTATCAAGAATCTGTTCTTGCGATAATCTCGGGGATGTAATCCCGGCAGAGTGATAGACTAGTGTGCCATCGACATAAACCATTATTGACAGGACATGGCTTGATCGGAAAGCAATCGGAAAGCATGCAGAGTCAAATGCTGACGTACAAAAGAAAGTGGATATTACATTCAGTATCCCGCAGTGTAACAAGGCCACTAAGTAGTAAGCGAAATGTAATCAACACCGGTGGACCTTGTCATTAGTATCACGTTTGTCCTTCGTTGACACTTCACACATTTAACAACGCTTGGTATTTGTTGGTTGGGGGTGTTGTGTTTGTTGTTTTGTTGGTACAGGTGTTGTTTGGTTTTGGTTTGTTTTAAGTTGGTTTGTTTTTTGGTGTTTGGTTTGGTTCGGTTTGTAACGAGTTTTTGTTTTGTTTATAAATTTTGTTTGTTTCTTGAAGGTTTTTTTTGTTCGAGTATTTAAGAATCCCCATGGAAACAGAAATTATTGTTCCAGAGTGAATGAGTGCTACAGTTCTATGTCTCTACACATGCATTGTTCATTCTCACAGATTGCCGATCAGGAAATCGTTAACTTTTCCCATGAGAAGAAATGGTTCAAGGATGCTACGGTGGTGTAGCCTAAAGGATACGGCCTAACTCGTCACGTCGATGGTAGGGGTTTGCTTTCCCAAGGTAGTGCTATGTGCGAAGTCCATTGCTGAAGTCACGCAATTTTACTGCTAGAATGTTGCTGAATGCGACGTAAAAGAAAATTCAGTCAGTCGAATTAGTGTTCAATGCGGTTCGAGTGAGTGAGTGAGTGAGTTTAGTTTTACGCCGCACTCAGCATATTCCAGCTATATGGCGGCGGTCTTTAACCAGACAATCCCGTGATGAACAGCATGAGCATCGATCTGCGCAATTGGGAACCGATGACATGTCAACCAAGTCAGCGAGCCTGACCACCAGATCACGTTAGTCGCCTCTTACGACAAGCATAGTCGCCTTTTGTGGCAAGCATGGGTTGCTGAAGACCTTTTCTACCCCGGATCTTCACGGGTCCAATGCGGTTCGAATTCAATAGAGCCACTTAGAATTATTCAGTACCCCACCATTTCCCAAGGACAGAGAAGTCTCATTTTTTCATGCATCTTCACTTGTTCTAAGCTGGGTTATTTGGAAACAAATTAATATTATTTCGTTTTCTGTGTTCAAGAAGATTTACGTTACTTACCATAGATATAGGAGTATGTTTCCACACCAATGCACACAGCTCTACCTTGCAGCAAGGCGCTCAGAGGATTAGGATCCGAAATGGCAGGGCGGCATTTGAGGCCCTGGGCACAACGCCCCACCGTCACGCCACACGACTGTCCCGCCCGCCGGGCACACACAGGACAGCAGCCACAGATCCCAGGCTCCAGGACAAGTTCGCAGGGTTGCATTGGGAGGGAGCAAAGGTTAGTGTCACACGGAGGGCACTGAAACATGTGTTGCATCGTTTTGCGGTCCAGCACCACGGCATCCGACATCGACCACGGCGCTACCAAAACCGCCAAGCTCAGAACCACATACCGCAGAGGGGACATCGTTGTGAACGAAGACGACACCCGCACCATTGGTGCCGCTACGTATCAAAGACGGTATACAGGCGTGTGTCAAAATGTGAAGTGCACACGAGTCCCGAAGTTTGACTTCAAATCATCACACTGTAAGCTATAGCCACGTTCTACAGTTGTGTAGGCACTTGTTGAGTGATCAACCTGTGCTGTGACGGCCATTATATTTGGTTGGCTCATATCGGCGACAACGTAAGTGGCTCTGAGCCATGTGTCAATCAGCACGGCCCCGCCCCAGCATCTCGCTCCTCGCTCACACTCTCTACCTTCAATTCCCTACCCCCGCTTTCCATATTTGAGGCGCGTGGGTGAGCGCTCTTAACGTGGGCAGGATTAAGATCAGTAGTTGGCGTCAATAATGACACTAGTACTGTTACTACAAAGCATACGGTTGAATCAAGCATTGCATTGAACCTTGATCGTGGGATGCAGCTGCTTGTTTAAACATGCTTGTTTTGGGCTTGTTTTTGTTATTTGTGTGGGGTTTTGGGGGGTTTTCTTGGGGGGTGCTGTTTTGTTTGCTTCCGTTTTGTTTTTGTTTGTTTTATTTGTTTTCTTTTTGTTTTTGTTTGTTGGGTTGTTGTTGTGTTCGCTCGTCACGCCGAAGATCCGGGTTCGATTCCTCACATAGGTAATGTGTGAAACCCATTTCTTGTGTCCCCCGCCATGATGTTGCTGGAATATTGCTAAAAGCGGCGTAAAAACATACTCACTCACTCTTGGGTTATCGCAGTATATCAACTACGTAATAGCGTGTCAGCCTGGCTTGACTGTTTGCTTTTATTTCATGGGTTTCGATGTCACGTTCACTTAACCTATTCCATCCAG
Source organism: Haliotis rubra (assembly GCF_003918875.1). Taxonomy (NCBI): domain Eukaryota; kingdom Metazoa; phylum Mollusca; class Gastropoda; order Lepetellida; family Haliotidae; genus Haliotis; species Haliotis rubra. The sequence goes on from NW_025767074.1 coordinate 804,154, forward strand.
TTCCACGTGTGTTAGTCCTATGTGTTAGAAAATAACACGGTGTCTCAGAGCATGGGAATGACTCCCTTGAGCAACGATCACGGTGTCTTAGAGCATGGTAATGGCTCCCTTGAGCAACGAACACGGTGTCTCAGAGCATGGGAATGGTTCCCTTGAGTAACGAACACGGTGTCTCAGAGCATGGGAATGGTTCCCTTGAGCAACGAACACGGTGTCTCAGAGCATGGGAATGGCTCCCTTGAGCAACGAACACGTTGTCTCAGAGCATGGGAATGGCTCCCTTGAGCAACGTGAGGCTCCCCATGGATATGGCCTCAACCTAGGAGCCTATTTCGCTGAATAACTGAAATACCTGTCTGAACTGAACTGAACTGAACTTGCATCACTGTCATTACTGTGATTACTTTCATACCGTCGTCTATGACATTCGAACAACGTATACATTATACATTTGTAATAAAGGTACAAAAAACGATGGCGTTCAGAGTACACTCAGTATTGCAGCAAAACAAGTCCATACAATTATAAAATACAGGTTAACATGTCATCGAAATGTTTGCATAAAAATCTTACTAAAGGCACTTAATTTTTAAACAATCAAATCTTTTTAGTGGGTAGTATTAAGACGAAATTAGGAAAATTGGGATTTTTACGGTAATATAACGGTATACCAATATTTCTCGGATCTGTTTCTTAAACCAATGACAGATAAAAACATATAATGAAACTCGTCACCGATATCTCGTGTGTCAGATAATGGGCGTAATCGATTTGCTAATGGTGCTTTGTTCTATCTACCTTTTTTGGAAATCGATGATTTGAAGTTCGATAATGGCATATTGTATTCTGTATCTATTATTCACGCATCCGTCCTTGCAACACTGACTTAGTGGGTATTCTATAGCTCTATATTTCATGAAGAAAGAGTTAAATTAAAACGGAGGATACCATACAATACGGTTATTGTCCTACCAGTACGAGACATATGCCCCCAGTTAACTAGCACATATTATTATTACGATTTTAAAATAAAAACACATGAGATTAGACACTGGTGAAGAGGAACGTGTTATAAGTTCGTACGTGTAAGTGACGTCTGTGTATATTTAAAGCGAATGTGAGAAGTCTGTTAATTATCCTTTGCAATGTTTATTGCGCCCGGGCAGCGTCATTCGATTTACGGTGTGGAAAATACGAGTATGTTTTATACATTCTAACAACGTCTGCAACCCAGGGCACATGCACATTGTCTTTAAACTGTGTCAGGGACCCGAGATAAGGTGGGAGTGGGTGTGTGTGTGGATGTGTGGGTGTGCGCGTGCGTGCGTGCGTGCGTGCGTGCGTGTGTGTGTGTTTGTGTGAACATTTAACGTCACAGGTCCACCCCTGTGCCCACTCTGTGTGTGAAGACGGGGTCTCGCAATTGTTTACTTGGGTTTTTTTTCAATCAAATATACTCTCTCAAAAAAGAAACGCATATCAGAATTTTAACTACAATTTACTCTTTATTTTACACATAGTATGAAAATAAATAGCAAATAGAATTCAAAGATATTGCACATAGGAAATGTCACAGTATCACTGTTTGATGAGGGCTCGAGAAAGGTCAGTTAGTGGAACACATATAGACGTCGTGAGGCACTGAAGTCAGTACCTCATGTGGCCACCATTGTCTCGGCATGGAATGAATTAGTCTCTGGATCTGATGTTGCTGCATCGAAGTCCATTCTGCCTGTAGTGTATGTGTGAGTTGCTGAAGAGTCTCGTCCTGTGGGTTATGCTGTCGCACCCGTCTATCTACGGCATCCCAAAATATACTCTTAAAAAACAAAAACTTGACAAATTTGAAATTTAGGAAAATATTTGACACAAACCAATCCATGCTAAATCCCAGCATGTGGGGGAATGGCTGCCGACGACAAAACATTTGAAATAAACAAAAACGTAACGTTACACTCACGTCTGTAGTGAATCGCTAAAACGCACCTGAAATGAAATGCACGAGCATCATGGAATTCTGTATCACCCTGAGCTGAAGCCTATGACTGTAGGCTTTAAAAAGCCACATCAATGGTACTCCACATGCATTGCTTTAAGCAACAAACTTTCGCCATACCACCTTTTGTACCAACTCCTGTCAGACTCCAGTAATCATGGGTAAGACTCCCTGATTCGTCCCTAAACGAGTCATGTCAGACTCCAGTAATCATGGGTAAGACTCCCTGATTCGTCCCTAAACGAGTCATGTCAGACTCCAGTGATCATGGGTAAGACTCCCTGATTCGTCCCTAAACGAGTCATGTCAGACTCCAGTGATCATGGGTAAGACTCCCTGATTCGTCCCTAAACGAGTCATGTCAGACTCCAGTGATCATGGGTAAGACTCCCTGATTCGTCCCTAAACGAGTCATGTCAGACTCCAGTGATCATGGGTAAGACTCCCTGATTCGTCCCTAAACGAGTCATGTCAGACTCCAGTGATCATGGGTAAGACTCCGTTTCGTCCCTATTACGAGTCATGTCAGACTCCAGCAATCATGGCTAAGACTCCCTGATTCGTCCCTATAACGAGTCATGTCAGACTCCAGTAATCATGGATAAGACTCCGTTTCGTCCCTATTACGAGTCATGTCAGACTCCAGTGATCATGGGTAAGACTCCCTGAATCGTCCCTGTAACGATGTTTCGAGTAGCCGTGCTCGTGTGTCTAAGTCAATACCACCTAGGTTTTTTCCCACATGATATGCGACCACATAAAGAAATTCTGTTGAAAGCGGTGTAAAACAAAACCCGCTAACTCACTCTTTTCTGTTTTTGAAATACATGTACTGTATAGACAGAGATTTACACAAAGCCTTCTACACAGATTAGAAGCAGATTACTCCCGATGCAATTCGACACCATTGTTCCCGAGTGACAACTATATATTATTTATATGACGATATTTTTTTTTTCATTCGGCTATCATCATTATGTGATTAAGATTTTTTTCAGTGTGTGTATTAACTTTCATATTTTAGCATCGTATTCTACAGGAGTTGTCTTTGTTTTGACATTTGTATACTCATGCCAATAATGGCTGTCACCCCCTTCAATGTGTTTAATTGGAGAGGGGTGTGGTGCGGGGTGTGAGGTGTGTGGGGGTTGGGGTGGGGAGGGGATGACAACCATAATTGGCATGAGTATATTTTCATGAATGTTGGTTCTAAATGAATTAGTAGACTATCATAGAATACAAATTATGCTTTTGATGCCGATAAATGCCAAACGTATCATTTGTCACTTAGAATGTAATGTTTATACCCGATGCCCGTGCCCAGGTGTATAAAACAATGTAGGCCACGCATAACGTTTAGCCGACGTTGCATTTTCTCCCAGAACCCAAAGAGGAGAAGGGAATCAAACACTTGGTGTGTTTTTACAAACAATCAAACCCCAGTTTTACTGAAAGGAATTCCATGCTCCCTTGACTCCATGCTCCTGACCACTCCAAAACAGATATCAAACAAAAGCAAGCACACTCCGATAAATGTTCGATTCAACGAATCTTTAAATCAGAGTAATGTCCCTTTGAACATTATAGCCGAAGCTCCTCACAGCGACAGCCTATTGCAACTACCAGTTCCACAACGTGTGTCTTGTGTTCGTCGAAATGCACGGAGGTGAACTGGCAACTGTTTAACTGTTTAGTATATTTACATTCAAGGGTTGTTTTTGAATTGGGAATTTCATGTCATTTCAACCAGCATGTAAATGATCTAGAGATCTAGAGACTGCATGGAAAAAGATCTATGTTCATCTTCGATAGTAATATATTCTGTTTTAACAAATAAATTAGACACGTCACAATGTATTTCTGGAGACCCAAAAGTCCAAAAACGTTGTGGCCAGTTTCTGACAAAAGATTTGACAAAATTCAACTTGCAGTTATCATGAATATATGCAAAGGATGAAAAAATGTTTTAAAAAATTAGACTACCTCGCCCATACGCCGGCCCATGGGCAAGAATGTTTACTTTTGCTCAAAATATATGTTTTTCATGTTTGGTGGTTGTAAATGAATGAAAGTATGTTCATTACTATCATGACACAGAATTTAAATCATTTTGACTTAATTCGACTAATTTAGAGCGTTAATTAAAACATCTCGCCCATATGCGAAAACGTTTATCCCATATGCATTTACTTTTGCTCAAAATACACGACTGGATACATTTAATAATATCAAGTCAAATGTCAATAAAACAAAATCATTCCGATGGACATTATTCTCATAAATGTCACAAAAGTAAGGGGGTGAGGGTACATTTCGCGATTCTTTTAACGGCCGCTTGAGCACTGGCAACGAGAATATCTCTAGGGCCAAGCGCTGAGGGGGAGCTTAAATGTAGTCGCCATCACGACAGGTGGGGGTGTCCGAATTCATGAGTCAGGGCTGACTTTCGCCTGTTTCATTAAGTTTGTCACGGAGCAGACCTCCAAAGATCAGAATGTTATTAAAAAAAAGAACAAGTGTTGATTGAAAACGTAGTAAATGTTCACAGTTTTATAACTATATACCAGATAACTGTATAACAAGGCGACAATATGAAATGTGCCAAAACCCAAAATACCCTGAAAACGATCAGTGATAGATATGAAAAAGATTACATGTACACGCTTTTTAGCTAGGTACATGTGTAACTGTAATATACAGAGCTAATTTGCTCAAGTATGACTCAGGGGTATATACATTTCTGTGAAAGTCATTTGACTAAAACTTGATATTTGAGTCATTATATTATAAAGCAATACAATTTTTCATGTCATTAATCATTTCTTGTCTTTAATCTTATTTTCCCATTAATACATAAAGTGAGGGGCTTTTGGTCATTTTTCGAGAGACTTTTGTTCGAAGGGCTTTTGTACCAAGACGCAAGGGGCTTTGTCTAAAACAAAATTTTGACAAGATTTTGACCTTATATTTGTGTATTTTGACCTTATATTTGTGTATTTTGACCTTATATTTGTGTAACACCTGATATCAGTTGATACCTTTATTACAAGTATCACCAGTGGTGGCAACACTCGGAGTACCTACAACATGCAAATTGGTGTTGCATGTCATCGGTGCAGATAGATGCTCATGCTGTTGATCACTGGATTGTCTGGTCCAGACTTGATTATTTACAGACCGCCGCCATATAGCCGGAATGTTACATAAAACTAAACTCACTCATTCGGAAGGTGTCGAGTAAATATAGCAATAAGTGGTTCACCTCTCTGAGTGGCATTTTGAAGTTGGTGTGATGAACAATGGGGATAATTTAATGGATAAACAATTTCTTTGTTATAATATAATTATGCAACGTTGAGCAAGTGTTATTTTTTGTTTAATCTGCAATGTGTTAACATTACCCATATGCAAACAACCGTCACACATCAACCAAGAATATGGTGTAAACAACATCAACGTTATCATCCTGTACGTCAACTGTATGACCATAACTGTACTCATGGATATAAATTCTTCACATACTGACTGACTGAGTTTGGTTTTACGCCGCTTTTAGAAATATTCCAGCAACATCACGGCGGGGGACACCAGAAATGGGCTTCACACATTGTGCCCATGTGGGGATTCGAACCCGGGTGTTCGGCGTGACGAGCGAACGCTTTAACCACTAGGCTACCCCGTCGCCCCTCTTCACATACAGTACAGTACATCACTTGTCAGCGTCTACCGAAACGTGGCATATGTTTTATATCCATAGAACTATCCCCCTTGTTAACCAGTGTTTCTCATTTAGCGTTTCTCATGTCTACGTGAGTGAGTCTAGTTTTACGCCGCCTTAAGCAATATTCCAGCAATATCACACAGGGGACACCAGAAATGGGCTTCACACATTGTACCCATGAGGGGAATCGAACCCGGGTCTTCAGCGTGACGAGTGGATTCTTCAACCACTAGACTACCATATCGCCCCTGAATGGGTTATAAAATTGGTTGATGTTGTGAATGTGTTACATGTTATGCAATAGATTCGAGGTAGTGCAGTAAGTTCAGTCGCCAAAAAAATCCATCAAAGGATTAACCTATAATGCGTTGATTGATTAACCACTGTGTTCTTGGACGATGGATTTGTCAAAAGTTTGTCTAAATGTAGCTTCACTAAAACAGGTCGGAAGACACCCACATCTTGGCGCCTGTATGAAAGCAACATACTTTGTTCAAAGGATTAGCCGATAATATGTTGATTGATTGTTCTCTGTTGTCTAATTTGGAGTTTTTAAAGCACTGTGAATATCATGAACATATATGTCACATGTTCTGTCAGGGACTGATTTAAACAGCTGAAACAAGGAGTCAGTTGAGAGTAGGGCTGGCTATCGATGTTCCATGTTCATTTATTCACCAAAATCATTCACAGTGGTACACAATACATTCATACCTGGGTGATGATATAATAATGCTACATCGAGGCAGTATCATGAAAACTACTGGAATCTGTACCAGGGCTCCAGATAAGGGCCGTATCGGTACGGATAAAAAATCTGCACGATACGGTAGGAAATAAGTTAGAAAACGTAGCAGATACGCACCACAGCAATGGTGTACGGTCTTAGAATCATTTACAGGCGTATTTATCTGAAAAGAGTATTGTTTTATTGTTTATTTACCTGTTTACACAAGAGTAGCAATATTGTGGTGCATATATGAAACGAAACACAAGATTACTAGTACTCTAAATGTACACTTAAGGTTTTCCAGTACTACTATATTGAACAAATAAGGAGTAGATACTCCTAATGTTGAAAAATTATCTGGAGCCCTGCTGTACTTTACTAAGAAAGTGTAATCCCAGTCTAGACTACCAGTTGTCCGACTTCCATTTTTGTGGAAGCCGCGGTGGCTGAGCGGTGTAGGCGTCTGCCTTTGTGTGCTGGCGATTAAGTGCCTGACTCTGAGGGTGTGGGTTTGAATCCCGGATGGGAATCAACCACAAAAAAGTACTAGGATCTGTACTTTACTAAGAAAGTGTAATCCCAAATATAACATATGTTACAGTAACATGAAAGATTTTCAGAGATACATTTAATATATTTACTTCGCTTATCAATAAGTGTGTGATTTCTTGCCGTAAAACGACTATGAAAATAAAAATAATTAGGTCTTGTACAACAATACTTTGGTAATAAACTTAGTTCTATCTTCTAATACAGAATTACACTGAAAAATATAGTGGTACTAGTAATAGTATCGATACAGTTAATAGAGATCGATAATCGTGAATTAAATATCGATCAATTATCGATAAATATCGTAACTTTGAGAAGAATGTCTGAAAGACATGAACACATTTCACATCACTGGTGAGTGTTGACATGTTTTTACATGGGTTATTAACAAACATAATTTAGAAGCAGACCAGAATAAAGTCCTAAATTTATATATTTTGTGAGAAAATCTTTATTCCATCAAAAAGTTAACGTGCGATATTATCGATAACATAATTTTCACATCGATAATCATTAATAATTTTCCCTATCGACGATATTTCCGATTATCGATCATTTTAACGAGCACTAGTTATAAATATCCAGAAACACTTAAAATATTTTTAAAATTATATTTTAAAATATTTTATATATTATACTTTATACAGCTTTAGATGTTTTAGCCCATATATGTCACGAACAAGGTCACTCCCAACATTATACACATCTTTTGTGTTGTAATTAAGATATTTGCCTCTTGTTTTCATTCATTTGCTGCACCAGGAACGCTTGAAGCCACCGCAGTTACGGTGTGCGGACAAAAACCCAAACGCTCCAAATGAATAATGAAGATTGTTTATTATTCAAATATTTTATTTAGCCGACATCACATACATTATGAACACCAATGAGCATCACAGCGCTAAGTACATCACAGCACTAAGTACATCACAGCACTAAGTACATCACAGCACTTAGTACATCATAATTTGTATACGCATAACCGTCGTAGCGTAACTTGACACCACCCATATTATTCTTCAATAATTCTCCATGCTGGAATGCTACTGCTTGTTTGATTTATCGAGCATATGTTTATACCAGTTGTGATATGACGGTGAGTTGAAATACTTAATAATGTGTACATATATAAATACTAAGTTGATTAATAAAACATTTTAAACTCTTCAAGTCAGTTAATCCTCAACAATAATGAAGCTTCACCCTTGATAATGTTTACAAACGAAATACTAAGTTAATTAATGAAGCCTGTCACTGATAATCACTATTACTTATTCAATCAAAACATGTCACTTAAGTCAATTACTCAATAGTTAAAACATGTTTGGGGGTTTTGTCCAGAGGTCACCATTTGGGGTTTTGTCCTTATGGGTCTTTGTCCTAAGGGTTTTTTGTCCTAGGGGGCTTTTGTCCTACAATCGCAGTTACTGATCACACTGTTCCATGCGTAATCAATATCCATCATAATAATCAATTATTTCGAAAGTACTATTACTTCATCACACATATTCAGTAAAAGCTGAAATACACGTAACTCGATATTGGGATATATTATTTCAGATAAAATAACACTTTCATTTGATTAATTTTTCAAAATCTAAAAGGTTATCACAGGTAGCCAGAAATCTTTATGTCTGTGTATAAAACTATGCTTAGCAGAAAATGAAATACAATTCAAATGGTAAATCATCATGTCCAGCGAGAATTTATCTCAGATTCCTACATTTATTTTTTTTTATTTTTTTCCGTATTTTTATTCATTTCAGATAGGTATACAAAGACATGGAGTACACAACTCCATGTTAGGGCTGGATACATTTTGGCAACAAAGAGTAACAAATTTTCAAAGTAAGAAAATATAGTTACTAGTATACAAAGTCAGGGAGTGCACAACTCCAGCAACAAACTCCATGGGTTACAGGCATGTTCTAGCTAGTTATACATCAGCAACAAAGATTTAGCAATTTCAAAGTATGAAAACATAGGTACACAATGTCAGGGAGTGCACAACTCCAGCAACAGACTCCATGGGTTACAGGCATGTTCTAGCTAGTTATACATCAGCAACAAAGATTTAGCAATTTCAAAGTATGAAAACATAGGTACACAATGTCAGGGAGTGCACAACTCCAGCAACAGACTCCATGGGTTACAGGCATGTTCTAGCTAGTTATACATCAGCAACAAAGATTTAGCAATTTCAAAGTATGAAAACATAGGTACACAATGTCAGGGAGTGCACAACTCCAGCAACAGACTCCATGGGTTACAGGCATGTTCTAGCTAGTTATACATCAGCAACAAGATTTACTAATTTCGAAGTATGAAAACATAGGTACACAAAGTCAGGGAGTGCACCACTCCAGCAGCAAACTTCATTGGTTACAGGCATGTTCTAGCTAGTTATACATCAGCAACAAAGATTTAGCAATTTCGAAGTATGAAAACATAGGTACACAATGTCAGGGAGTGCACAACTCCAGCAACAGACTCCACGGGTTACAGGCATGTTCTAGCTAGTTATACATCAGCAACAAGATTTACTAATTTCGAAGTATGAAAACATAGGTACACAATGTCAGGGAGTGCACCACTCCAGCAACAGACTCCATGGGTTACAGGCATGTTCTAGCTAGTTATACATCAGCAACAAGATTTACTAATTTCGAAGTATGAAAACATAGGTACACAATGTCAGGGAGTGAACCACTCCAGCAACAGACTCCATGGGTTACAGGCATGTTCTAGCTAGTTATACATCAGCAACAAGATTTACTAATTTCGAAGTATGAAAACATAGGTACACAATGTCAGGGAGTGCACCACTCCAGCAACAGACTCCACGGGTTACAGGCATGTTCTAGCTAGTTATACATCAACAACAAGATTTACTAATTTCGAAGTATGAAAACATAGGTACACAATGTCAGGAGTGCACAACTCCAGCAACAGACTCCATGGGTTACAGGCATGTTCTAGCTAGTTATACATCAACAACAAGATTTACTAATTTCGAAGTATGAAAACATAGGTACACAATGTCAGTGAGTGAACCACTCCAGCAACAGACTCCATGGGTTACAGGCATGTTCTAGCTAGTTATACATCAACAACAAGATTTACTAATTTCGAAGTATGAAAACATAGGTACACAATGTCAGGGAGTGCACCACTCCAGCAACAGACTCCATGGGTTACAGGCATGTTCTAGCTAGTTATACATCAGCAACAAGATTTACTAATTTCGAAGTATGAAAACATAGGTACACAATGTCAGTGAGATTACCACTCCAGCAACAGACTCCACGGGTTACAGGCATGTTCTAGCTAGTTATACATCAACAACAAGATTTACTAACTTCGAAGTATGAAAACATAGGTACACAATGTCAGTGAGTGCACCACTCCAGCAACAGACTCCACGGGTTACAGGCATGTTCTAGCTAGTTACACATCAGCAACAAGATTTACTAACTTCGAAGTATGAAAACATAGGTACACAATGTCAGTGAGTGCACCACTCCAGCAACAGACTCCATGGGTTACAGGCATGTTCTAGCTAGTTATACATCAGCAACAAGATTTACTAACTTCGAAGTATGAAAACATAGGTACACAATGTCAGGGAGTGAACCACTCCAGCAACAGACTCCACGGGTTACAGGCATGTTCTAGCTAGTTATACATGAGCAACAAGATTTACTAACTTCGAAGTATGAAAACATAGGTACACAATGTCAGTGAGTGCACCACTCCAGCAACAGGCTCCACGGGTTACAGGCATGTTCTAGCTAGTTATACATCAACAACAAGATTTACTAACTTCGAAGTATGAAAACATAGGTACACAATGTCAGGGAGTGAACCACTCCAGCAACAGACTCCACTGGTTACAGGCATGTTCTAGCTAGTTATACATCAGCAACAAGATTTACTAATTTCGAAGTATGAAAACATAGGTACACAATGTCAGGGAGTGAACCACTCCAGCAACAGACTCCATGGGTTACAGGCATGTTCTAGCTAGTAATACATCAGCAACAAGATTTACTAACTTCGAAGTATGAAAACATAGGTACACAATGTCAGGGAGTGAACCACTCCAGCAACAGACTCCACGGGTTACAGGCATGTTCTAGCTAGTTATACATCAACAACAAGATTTACTAATTTCGAAGTATGAAAACATAGGTACACAATGTCAGTGAGTGAACCACTCCAGCAACAGACTCCATGGGTTACAGGCATGTTCTAGCTAGTAATACATGAGCAACAAGATTTACTAACTTCGAAGTATGAAAACATAGGTACACAATGTCAGGGAGAGAACCACTCCAGCAACAGACTCCATGGGTTGCTAGCTAGTTATACATCAGCAACAAGATTTACTAATTTCGAAGTATGAAAACATAGGTACACAATGTCAGGGAGTGCACAACTCCAGCAACAGACTCCACGGGTTACAGGCATGTTCTAGCTAGTTATACATCAGCAACAGGATTTAGCAATTTCGAAGTATGAAAACATAGGTACACAATGTCAGGGAGTGCACCACTCCAGCAACAGACTCCATGGGTTACAGGCATGTTCTAGCTAGTTATACATCAACAACAAGATTTACTAATTTCGAAGTATGAAAACATAGGTACACAAAGTCAGGGAGTGCACCGCTCCAGCAACAGACTCCACGGGTTACAGGCATGTTCTAGCTAGTTATACATCAGCAACAAAGTTACTAATTTCGAAGTATGAAAACATAGGTACACAATGTCAGTGAGTGAACCACTCCAGCAACAGACTCTCTGGGTTACAGGCATGTAAAAGCTGGTTATACATAAGCAACAAAGAGTTCAAATTTTCAAAGTGTGATAATATAGGTATACAAAATCAGGGAGTACACTACTCCAGTTGCAAACTCCATAGGTAAGGCACTTGGAGCTGGTTATACATTGGCAACAACAAGTTACAAATTTTCAGAGTGTGAAAGTATAGGTACATAAGTCGGGGAGTACATGACTGCAGCGACAAGCTCATGGGTTACCTGCATGTTGAGTAATTAATATTCTTATCATTGTTCTTCTTCTTCTTCTTCTTCTTATTCTTCTTATTATTATTATATAGCTGGAATGGTGCTGAGTGCGGCGTAAAACTAAACTCACTCACCCACTCACTGTTTTACAGGAAACCTGTGAAAGGATACTGTGTATTTCTTTACAATGGACAATACTGATGATGATGGATAGTTTCACAGTTTAAGTCTTGTATGCAATTATCAACAAAAAATCATATGTCAGTTTGTCCGTACGTTGTTGTATATTCTTTGTTATAATAGACAGCTTCTCATCTTTTAATCCTAATAGATGTCGCTTCGGGCACCACGGCGAGAATAGCGCTGAACAGCAGTAAAACTTGTTGAAAAGCTAGCTCATGAGTATATTGGTATTACTTGAATGAAAAACGATCCCTATTTAGATGTTTTTAAGTTAAGAGGGGAATAAACACCGATGACTTGTACCTTAAGTAAATTTGACCTGAACCAGATAATCACAGGACTGATTGTAGTCCTAGGATACGAGTGAGTGAGTGAGTTTAATTTTAGCCTCTTTTAACAATATCAAGGCGGGGGACACCAGGCATGTTGCTTGCTTTTATTTTTTCGTTTACCGCCACACTCAACAGTATTAAGTCAATGTATGGCTGTAAATAAAAGCAATTCAAGAAATGGGTTTCACACACTGTATCGAACCCGGGTCTTAGGCGTGACGAGCGAACGCTTTAACCTCTAGGCTAACACACACACACACCATGAAGCACACACACCCCCCTCTCTCGCTCTACCCCTCCTCCTCCCCAGTCCTCAAGAATCGGCAAGGTAAATAAAATGGCTGCGCAGACTCAAGTTAAACAAATGTCTATTATTTTTAGTAATATAGTAATTATTGAGCACAAGTCGGGCGATATCAGGTTTTATGAAACCAAGAAAGTAATCTCGGCAGCTGGACACTGCCAGTATCAGTTTCTTGGGTCAAAAAAACACATTTCCCTCATGAGAATTCAATCATCTATACATAGTATATCTTGAGCTCCATTTGTCACGAATATTTGCTCTCCAGTGGCGAAGGATATAAACGAGTTCTCTGAACTGGCACATATTTTTAGCATACGTAGGTGGTACTAACAGACACATGTAGAGAATATGATTTCATCTACGTCGAAGAGACCTCCTCATGCGGAGAATATACTGCCATTTCCATATAATTTATGTTATGCGTGCGTTACTGAAACTGTGATTGTGTGTGATGCAGTTATGTCCCTTGACTTGATGTTTTGGTGTTTATGAGTGAGTGAGTTTTGTTTGACGCCGCTTTTAGCAATATTCCAGCAATTGATGTTTATGAATTTCGCCTTCGCCGTTTGGCATGTCGGCAGACATATCCCGCCTCGGGATGCATGAGGGGGGTGACCGTCCTTGGGACGCATGAAAGAGGTTGTCCCTCCTTGGGACGCATGAGAAAGAGTGTCCCTCCTTGGGACGCATGAGAGAGGTCTCTCCTTGGGATTCATTCATTCATTCATTCATTCATTCGTTTATTCATTGTGGACCTGTCCCCCCGTGTCATGCATGATCTGGTGGGTCTCTCCGGCTGATTCATATGGCCAGGCAATTTCTATTGGTGTTATGCTCATTGAGCTAGGTTAGGTACGACCCCTAGTTGGATATAATTTATACAAATCTTTCTAAGATACTTACAGCTGTGTTGACGATGTTTACGTTTCTGTATTCCTTTCAAAGCTGATACTTGACCCAGATGAAAATAAACGACAACACATTGCAAAACATAGAGATAAGTCAGATATATATGATATAGTCAGATATTTAAATGTTTTGCAACGTGTTGTCGTTTATTTTCATATTCGTAAAAAGTATATCCCACTAGGGTCGTAACTTCACAACACTTAAGGGGGTGGTGGGGGTGGTAGCCTAGTGGTCAAAGCGTTCGCTCGTCACGCCGAAGACCCGGGTTCGATTCCCCACATGGGTGCAATGTGTGAAGCCCATTCTGGTGTCCCCCGCCGTGATATTGCTGGAATATTGCTAAAAGCGACGAAACAACATACTCACTCACAACATATAATTACGGTCTCAGTAACGATGGGCATGGTCATGATATATATGGAGGTGAAAGTATTTCTAAGTAGATGAAAGTATTTTCGTCGTAAATGAAAATATCGTGTACACTGCAGCGAAAATTATGGAATCCTTGAAGAGACATTGTCGCGTTGTCGCCCTCTAAAAAAACAAGCAAAATGAGGCAAAATTAACCAAAGCGCGACAACGCGACAATGTCCCATCCAGGATTCCATAGAAAATACTATCTACCAAGATGTTAAAGTGTTGTACCCTGTGGCAGTAACACGATTCCATACAAACGCTTAAGACCTTCTGAACTTTAACCTTTCCTCCCACACCAAGCTGAAATGGCGTGATAACTGAAATACTATTCAAAGAGCATTAAGCCGACCTCCAAATGAATAATGACACCAAAGTTATTAATAGTGAGAAATACCCTTGTATTAACACCGCGGCAGGAATAGGTCCCTACTCAGCCATGCAGTTACTGCGCTTCGCTTATCATAGCAATAGCCCCATCACAGTCATCTCGCCATAACTACTTCCTCTGGCTGAATAATTAGACGCGAATCAAATGGCGAACTTATCCGCTCCTGAGCTGTTGACAGCACTTTGATGTCCAATAACTCCTTAGTATTAGAGATGAAGGAATTAGATTCATTACAAGTGGCTCAGTTAGCTGATATTGGTGAATGTTTGCTATGTGAGTTAATACAGGAGCGGTCACTTAATGAAAGCCTAACGTAACGGTCAGCACCATCACTTGAAGCACAGGCATTAGTATTGCATGTCTAATCATGTGGGCAGCTTATTTGTCTGGTGTGGGCTGCTCACGTGGTCAAATATCGAAGGCAGTCTTTTTCTGACGGTTTGCCTACACTTGTTTATGAAAAAAAGCATAGCTACCAAAGTAAACAGAGAACGTATGTCTGTTCTTAAGCATTGGTTCGTGGGAGACGTGTCGGTTTCCAAGTTGGAACAATACAAGCTGCACGTGAAAACTATTTTTTTGTGGAACAAATAACCAAAAATAAATGTTACACAATCAGCATTTGTATTGCAAACTTAACTTGGTTTACAAATCGATACCAATTACTGCAAACGTCTTACGGCCAATATAAAATAGGTTGTACCACAGATTCAGTGTTAGTATGAAATAAATGGCAGTTTTGGTTAGGTTTGGTTTGTTGTTTAACGCCGCACTCAGTAATATTTCAGCTATATGGTGGCGGTCTGTAAATAATCGAGTCTGGACAAGACAATCCTGTGATCAACAGCACACGCATCGATCTACACAATTGGGATACAACGACAGTAGCGTACCTGCCATTTGGCACTTTAGGCACTTGCCTACACCTAGTTATTTCGGCATTTTTTTACATGTGGTATGTTACGGATATGTTATTTTTCGAGAGCAGTCACGACAGGTACATGCATTTAGACAATCAACTCATATAACAGTGCTAGAATCATTATAATTTTCCCAAGGTTTTATCAGTTTCAAAATATATTCTATTAGTTGACTATTACCTTATACTTTTTTTCATCTTCAACTTCTCCGTCACTATGAAAGGTGGATAACTCTTATGCTACTTTGATGCCAACATGGCGTCTAGCACATCAAAAACAACTGACAAGTATTTCAAGATTTCATCCGTGAAAGATGATACTAATGACCTTGCTCCTCAGCCAGAGGAAAAGAAAGTATCCGTTCCAGATTCCCATTCGTCACCATATTTAGATCCGGTCAATTATGGAAATGGTTTGGCTGATCAGGGAAAAAAAGATTTCCTTACATCGAAATGGCAAGATTGTCACTTGTTCAAATTATGTTTATATATAAAGTAATCAGGAGCTAGCATCCTAGCGTTCAATATGTATTCACATTACATGCAACAGTTGGCTTCAGCCGTTATAACTAGCACTTGTCTACAGATCTACAGACTCGCATGTCCAGTTGTGCCTACACTTCATTTCTTTCCTGGGTACGCCCCTGAATGACATGTGTCTGCCAAGTCAGCGAGTCTGACCACCCGATCCCGTTTGTCGCCTCTTACGACAAGCATGGGTAACTGAAGTCTGGATATATTCCCTTCCATCAATCTTCCAGCTCACTCTTGATTCCCAGTCTAAATATAATACAAGTACACGATTGTCCCGTCATGAAACCTCAACATACAATGCACTGAAATTACACCGCCATGTAACAGTAGATTGAGCGTGGTTTGGGAATGCTCTGTGCTTCGGGAGTGCTCTGTGTTTGAGAAGTGTTTCATGGTTCAGGAGTGTTCTATGTCTTAGAAGTGGTTTATGGTTTGGGAGTGTTCTATGTCTTAGAAGTAGTTTACGTCTGGGGAGTGTTCTATGGCTTAGAAGTAGTTTATGGTTTAGGAGAGTTCTCTGACTTAGAAGTGGTTTATGTTTTGGGGAGTGGTCTGTTGTTCATAGAAACAGCTATTAAAGAAAACAATTAATCCAGTGTATCCACAAGAACTACGATAACAAACCTCAAACGAATGGAAGGTATTTTGTAATTTGTTTAAGCTTACTGAAATTAAATTAAATATTTTATTCAATCACAATATCTCCCTACTTCAAGATCTGACAAAGGTCAACTTAGTACCTGGAATGGTGTGATATATTAGCCACACCGTTAAAACGTTTGATCTTTACGCCATCAGCTTGGGGTTTACTCGACAGGTTGATACAATGTGTGAAGCTCATTTCTGGAATAATGTTAATTTAATATGTACAATGTATATCAAATTTATGCATTTTCATTTTTGGACTTATTTTATCATGATTATTTTAAGAATACCCTGTTATTCTTTTTCTTTCTCTTTTGGTGTTTCATCGAGGAGTCTGTTGTTGTTATCAGCGTGTCTTATCTACAATCTACCTAAATGTCTATCTCCCATATTAAGTCTATCATGTGTGCACCATTAATGTACTTATAATGTATTTATAGTGTCTCGTAAGCCCATGTATGGCTGGACGCACTTCCTTTAAACTGTTTTATGAGATTCTGTATTTTACTGTAAATGTTGTGCGTGTGACACTTTAATAAACATTTTACAACTACTACTACTACTACTACTACTACTACTACTACTACTACTACTACTACTACTACTACTACTACTACTACTTTTCTGGTGACCGCCTCCGTGGTGTAGTGGTTAGAGCGTCCACCCGGAGAGCGGAAGATCGCGGGTTCGATCCCCGACCGCGTCATACCAAAAGACGTTAAAATATGGTACTTGTTGGTCCCTGCCTGGCGCTCCGCATTAATGGGTACAACAAGGACTGGTCGGCTAAGAGTCAGTTTAATGTGTCTGAGTGGGGTATTCATGCTTCACTGCGGCATGGTATCTCAGTGGGCTAGCACTATAAAACAAGCTTAAGTCTGGGCTAGTACAAGCAGCCTCACATACACATACACACGCATGCACGTCGTCATATGAGCGAAATATTCTCAAGCACGACGTTAAACCCAATTTCACCTCACCTCACCTCACTTTCTGGTGTTTTTCGTAATAAATGTTTCGGATATTTGGAGAGCTGGTATTGATCTGTAGGATCGGATACGAACACGAAGGATTGTAAACCTCTGTTCCACAGCTGAGCAACGATATCGATGTTACTGACTACCGATCAGTTTTAAGTCTACTTTATCATTTGCTTGTCGGCTGTTATTGTTCCTAGTATTATCATACAGCCCACGGATCTAGCTGCTAGCATGTAACGGTTTATATATTCACCGACCAGTTGATATGTCATTCTCTTCCCACGGAGGTTACTTGTCATATCTTCCTACGAACCTCTGTTCTAATACGGCCCTTTCATGGTGCGAGTGTTCAGGATTCATAATTGGTAGCAATCAGATTTAGTTGTGCAATCAGCGACGTTGTTTCAAAAGTGATAATTCGCAAGGCCTTGTTAATTTCCGTATGCTTCGGGAAAACTAGAACCTCTTCCCCTGCAAACGTTTCTTCTAGACAGAACTCAGTCATGTAATGGCGGATCAATGGCATCTCCATCGCCCTCGTTGACAACGGACCAGCTAGCCATTAAATGTCATATTTGCCACATCAACAAAACTCCCTGCTGATGGGGGACATTTGTGACCCCACATTTTTTTGTATTAGTCAAGCTGGATGTAAGTCGACGTAACACGTGTTCTGATTGGATAAAAAGAAGGGAGATAATTCGTGTTGCGACTTTTTGCCGCTAGGGGATTTTACGAGAACCGGGAAATATGGCCGTATTAGAACAGAGGTTCGTAGGAAGATATGACAAGTAACCTCTGTGGGAAGAGAATGTTGATATGTATGATTCCCAATTTTCATCCTCAACTCCTTGGGGAGTATCCAACCCAAGGTAGAAGGTTCACAGCCAAATCACAAATCGGGTACACATTCCCTGCTTGGTAGTCAGAAGTGACAGGAGACTACTTGCCAGGGTGGGGTATCACAAGTTGTGTGTCTGGGTATGGACGTGGTCGGGTTCCCATTGTCTGGTTGGGGGCGTTGGGGTAACTTAATGGTTAAAGACCCGGGTTCGATTCCACACATGGGTACAATGTTTGAAGCCCATTTCTGGTCTCCCCCGACGTGATATTGCTGCAATAATGCTAAAAGCGGCGTAAAACTAAGCTCACACACTACCGTCAGATGAGAGGCGGTAGAGCCGAATTCGGCACAACGTTTACAGAAGTGATATTTCCATCTCTCATGGCCATGTGGTCAAAGCGTTCGCACTTCATGACAAATGCCCGGGTTTGATTCCCCACATGGGTGCAATGTGTGAAGCTCATTTCTAGTATCCCCCTCAGTGAATGTTGCTAACACCATACTCGCGTCACCTTTCTCATATAAACTAAAGAGAAATACATAATCTCATGATGTGGGGGCGGTAGGTAGCCCAGTGCTGAAAGCGTTCGCTCCTCTGCCGAAAACCCGGGTTCGAGTCCCACATAGGTACAATGTGTGAAGCCCATTTCTTGTGTTCCCCGCCGTGATATTGCTAAAAGCAACGCAAAACTATAAACTCACTCATTCACTCGATTCCCCAACATGTGTACATTGAATGAAAGCCCATTCCTGGTGTTTTCATGAACCAATGAACATGTCTCTCCTCCGACATGGTATTATATTTATAAAACTCTTTTATGGACTTTTCCTACAGTTAGTAATATGGTAAAATGGTTGGTTGGTTGGTTCTTTCAAAACGCCGCACTCGGCAATATTTCAGCTATATGGCGGCGGTCTGTAAATTATCGAGTCTGGACCAGACAATCCAATGTTCAACAGCATGAACATCAATTTAAGCAATTGGGCTACAGTGATATCGAGCCTGACCACCCGATTCCCCTCTTTTGACAAGCATGGGTTACTGAAGATCAATTCTAACCCGGATCTTCATGGGTGGCTTAGCAAACGTACAGTGATATAACCATGGCCATACACTTGGATGGAATTTAGTTAATTATAAATGGACTTTTTTATTATTAATTCATATCATACAATAAACCAGGCGCTATGGGATTGACCAAAGTCCCACGAAACAACGTTTCACAAGATGTAACAGTAAGGATTGTTAACGATATTTATGGCCTTTCCTGAAAGGTTGGTAGATGAATACACGGTGCCACGGTAGAAACTGGTCAGAGGTGACATATGTTATAGTGGGGATTACACTTTCTCAGTAAAGTACATATTCGACACATATATATTTTACGACGTTGAACAATTGGCGTGATACGCCCATACATCACCATGCAATTGTGATGACACCAGCTGAGTTCAGTTTCAATAACGAGGGACAGCTGCCGCTAGTTAGTGCTGACTGAATAGTAAATACATTCACAAGTAGTGTATTTCCTGTTTGTCAGAGGGAAAGACTGGAGCCCTGGAGCATTAGATTACACGATGACCCTGGCGAAGACAATACGTCGTATGACAATTGCTCCTCAGGGAAGGAGCGTGTATCCATGGCACTAGACCGCCGTCCCGTGCTTTCTCTCGATATTGCATTTAATATCTCACTGCAGCGCTTCCAACTCCAAGAGAGAAAAAAGCTTGAGATGCTTGGGTGCAAGGTCGTCCTCCTCGGCCTGGTCCTGAAACTTCTACGAAGCCAGCGCATAATTGCAAATTTCTTCCTCAGAAAAGTAACTCAAAACGATGTATTCTTATTGTCAAGCTTCAAGTTGTCATCAACAATATTCCACTGGCCTCTGAAGTCGTCTCGTTATTGTATGGACTGCCGAAGGAAAGAAAATATGTGCCCATGTTTTGAACGTCTTAAGCTTGCATTTTTACTGTGGATGTTTTCAGTCTACATTTGTAATATACTAGTTAATATCTAATTTGTTCAAGTATAAACATAATTTAAGCCCATCAGTATATATTCAGTTATACAACTCAAGCAGAATTTCTGCGTTTCGACGTCAGTTGAATCGCGTTACTGTCGTAACTGCATTCGGGCGTCAGTGAACCCTACCACAGCTACCTACTAATGTCCGTTCCAGTGTCAGGGAGATGGTAGCGCAGGCTCTCCTCTCGCTTGGTCCGTTGCAGGATGCTAAGTCTTGGAGTGAGGGGTCGGACGACCATGACTCCTAACTAACCGCATTACATTCGTGTACTGGCACACATACATTCAAAGATAAACGCAACACCAAGTTTATACTCACACAGGTTTTCTCTGTCTCAGTCCATCTCTCTTACTACAACTTCAACACAAGACTGGGTATCCATGTATCGCACAGGTGAACTGGGTGGCGTGGACTGGCATCCGAGAATGTTGAGCTCGCACTATTACTACTCACACAGCTCTCCTAGCGTTCGTTAAACATGTTTTCTTAAGTGGTTCGAACTTAGCCTGGTCAAGGTCACATGTTCCAACATATATATTCTGTATTCCTCCAAAGGAGAGTCACTACAAGAAGGAAAATGTGTTCATAGTAACTGTTATTTACAAGTTAAGGTGAGGATGCAAGTTTAGTGGTAATCTCCAATGTAGTTAAGAGCCTTTCTGGAATGAATACAGGTTTGTAATGACAGTCGGAGTGTAGAGGTGTAGATCACACGTTTCTGGGGTGACAGGAGGTCTGCAGGACAACAGGCATGCCACCAACTCTATGTTTGATTTGGCGTGTAGTGCTACACGTACTTCTGGCGGGCCGGCGTCAATGAGGGAGCACCACAGGCTGTCTCTCTGGCACTGGTAGCTGGGACAGTGACAGATCACATGAGTCAGGAAATCATTATAATGCTGTCCACAGTTTGGGCAATCACCACACACAGCTCCTGGACGCCAAATCGCACACATGTTGACAACAAAGTTTGCAGCAGGTTCAGCCATGGGTCGGACTTCGCCACATGCCATGCCATGTGGGTAGAGATCTTGGATTTTATCCACATAAAGTGATGAAGGTCAGGGTCAGAGGAGATTCTGACGGAGGAGGTTTTGACGGCATTTTTCCACTTCGATTGACTTGGGAAAGTCCTTGCTTTCAGGAAAGAGTTCAGATAATTTGGTTAATTTATACTTTATACTCACACAGCTCTCCTAGCGTTCGTTAAACGTGTTTTTTTAAGTGGTCACATGTTCCAACATATCGTTTTGGTTCGTTAAAACTGTATGTGACCTTGAACTCATGTGTGTCGTGATTGCAAGAATACCGGGAAGCACCGTTCGGTTACTAACCTCTTTCCACTGATTTGTTATTTGTTTTAATGTAAGCTAAATCTGTTCTATCTTTCACGAAGAATATGTTCGGTCTCTACCTTCCGTAGCCTACGGCCAAATCCCCTTCTTTCTATTAATGTCCTGGTAACTCGAGACTTTCTGTCTCCATACCGAGCCTAACCGTTATCACTCATGAGCAAACTGCAAATCTAACTACGGAACTGATATAATTCTCGAATGATTTAGGGATGCATTTTTACCTTATAACATCCTCCGCCTGTGGACAAGAGCTGCCCACAGCTCGGATAAGTTAAACACAAGATCTGGTCAGATATGTTTATAGGATATCAAACGAGCTTCCCCTTTCATATCACGTTTATGTCCCTCGTGAAATCATTTTGCTCGGGACATAAACTGGATATGAAAGGGGAACGAGTTTCGTATCCTATCTATTACACTCGTTCTAAAAAATGAAAATATCGTTAAAATAAAGCAATATTTTGCTTTGCTATATAGAACCGCACAACGCGAATTAATACATCAAATTGGTGATTGGAATGTCAATCGCTTCACTCCGGGAAAATGTATGTTGCGTTGAGGCAATGTAGTTCCTTTAACTAGTCAAGAAAATAAACAAATTAAGACAGAATCAAGTCGGAATCAGGATTTGGTGTCAAATGCAATAATGTAATTCATCAAAACACTTGTAAAGTGTAAACATTTTGAACTTAACTACGTGACCTAAATCTCGCCTGAACGTCAGTCGGCCAACACTGTCGGGCTTGTCGTCATGTTGAGAACTGTTCACAAACAAGCAGATAAAAAGAAGCATAAGGAGCGGCACACACGACAGCAGAAGCCGAATGAATGTGAATAACGGAAATGTATGTCTCAAATAGTTGTGGTTAATATTCTTCATCGGAGGACGAGTCACTGTAAAGAAATTATCCATCTTTCGTAAAATACCTTTTATTACACAGCTCAGTTTCTATTCCAACCCTGCGATTCAGATCTTGTAATCACAATCTACCTGTTGAAACTGGAAGGTGGACTAATACACAAAGAGAACTCAGAACTTGCCAACTTTGTAAAAAGCCCAGCGATTGCTGATGAATTTCACTATATTTTTAGATGTAAGGCATTTACTGTCGAACGAGACCTTTAAATTCCCCGTAAATTCAATACGTTTCCAAATTTGTGTACTTTTCAATCATTATTTACGTTGAAAAAAAATCTTAAAAAAGCTTTCCAGATTTATATCTATCACCAACTCAACACTAAAGAAACTTCACCGAATATAACCAAAATTAACCTTCACCTTGTTTTTGTAAGCATAATTTATATGTACTGTTTTCTCTTGTACCACCGATGGTGGTTGAATGAGAATAAAGGAATTGAATTGAATTGTAAATAATACGGCGACGCTTGACGGGGGATGCCAGTGACGCCTGCTCATCTCGGCTTGGAATTCCCACATGTCGAAATTCGATGTTTATGTTGAAGACTCCACCGTAAATTGGGCCTATGAAGATGATTTCAAGCCTATTGTGTTCTGACTCGGAGAAGTGTTTTTAACCCCTACATGAGAAACCACGGGAGGCATGGCAGTGGCAGTGATCGAGATACAAGAACGCCACTCATCTTTTGATGTTGTGTGTTAGAAACTCCCTGTGCAGTCCTGACAACATACACGCTGAAGGTATTCAATGGGACAAAATGTACACAACTCTTCCAACCAGTTGTCTGTCAATTTTGACCAAATCACTAACTTTCACGGGCGACGCCATATTTGTTTACACTCACGATAGGCCTAGCAGACGTAATTGCAACTTTGTTTACTTATTTAGATTGTTTTATTTTTGTTTTTATGTACAGAAAATTGAGTTATTAAAGGGTTGAAAACCTATGCTTGTAACCACACTAAAATAAATTTTATTTAATTTCATAGAAGTGTTCTCGTTTTACATGCTCTCAGAAGGTGTAAAAGTCATGAATGAAATGAGTGATGAAAGTAGTACCGGTAATGTCACGTATTAGCCAATCAAATCACAGATGTGTCATAACATGCACTTTGTTATGAAATCCCTTTACGAACTACCACGTGGGTAATGATACAAGTTATAACACTAGATACACAAGGGAAGCAAAACATAGGATCAGTAATTTTTGACAGGAAATGATAACAAATTTCAAACTTTTGAAAATATTCGGGAAAACTGTGGATACTGAATATGAAAGACTATCATGCCAAAGAATAAGTTACTCCGGGTAACCACAAAGAATATATGTATGAAGCCAATTTCTGGTATCCCCGCCGTGATATTGCTGGAATATTGCTAACAGCCGAGTAAAACTAAACTCACTCACTCACAAATCATATACATCACATACATATATGTTGAGATAACAAGTCACTAGATTACACTAAAGTCAATATTAAATGTTAAAATATCACTGATATGGTCACATATGGCACCACCATTCACAAAAAGTTCACATGTCTCTGGTCCCATCGAATAAACTGGCTATGGTATACTGGAAAAGTCTTGTTCCGATTGGTTCTGTATTTGCACTGAAAGCTATTCATGTTGTGCGAGGCCACAACAAAGTGAGTGTCTGAACACACGGCCTTGTCGTATCGCACAGCATGGTCCTTGGCTTGGGCATCAAGCGAAGGATGAAATGTTCAGCTCACTGCGAGAGTGGTCACTGGATTTACTCCGAAGATGTACCCTGATTCTTTCGCAACTTCTTGTAGGCGTGTGTGTGTGTGTGTGTGTGTGTGTGTGTGTGTGTGTGTGTGTGTGTGTGTGTGTGTGTGTGTGTGTGTGTGTGTGTGTGTGTGTGTGTGTGTGTGTGTGTGTGTGTGTGTGTGTGTGTGTGTGTGTTGACATCGTAGATGTCTGCTGTGTGGAACGCCAATGATGACCCTTCGTGGGAGGCGTGATGCTCAGCGCCTCAAACCTGTACGACATCGTCGGTAACAGCAATTGTTTAGCCAGATGATCGATGTGGCGAGGACCAGACGACAGCGGGGGAGGAGCCTATCTGTTCTCCCGTCCGAACGGGGTCCGGCCATTAATCCACAGCACTTGAAACGAGTGTTATACCACAACGAATACAGTTACTGGTATAATATGAATTTGACACGACATTACAGTCCGTTTTGCGTTCAAATGGTCAAGGGGCAGTGGGGAAGCCTAAATAATGAATGATAAATAACTCGATATAAGAATAAGTGCACAAAACATAAATAAGACACATGGTTCTGAAACCTCTGTACCCAACAGGATCTGAAATCTGACGTTTTATGATCGATCACGGGAAAAGTTGTTTAAGAAACTATCATGTAATATTGTTCTATTTTCACGCTTCAGACCCGAGGGGTGACAAACGGCTGGTGGAACAGCGCCGGCACGTTCTTCACGTGCAACTCAGCACAGTGAGGTTTGGCTGCCAGCATGCGACACTCAGCCGATGTTAAACAGTTGATTGTGAAGGTGTATAATTCTTTTAAACTTGGAGCAGAGAGGGGAAAGCCATTCTAAGCCATTAATAAATATCTAAAGAAAGCCTCTAAAGCTCTCGGTATACCCTCTAAGACACTGAAAAATGTTGTAAGTCGCCGTGACACGACAGGTGTGGAGCATATCAAATAGATAAATTAGACAGCTTTGAAAAAAATCAGATCAGACTATGAATTGCGAAACTACATTCTGAAAATATTATTGTTCCCCTAGAACATTGCAGAAACATCTTGAAACAGCAGTGCTCACATGACATAAAAGTAACTAAACATAAGCTTTGGCAACTTTTACACACATTTGGCTACAGGTACGAAAATATAACTGACGCGAATAGAGCTGTATTATGTGAACGGCCAGACATAGTTCGTCTGTGGAATCATTATCTGCGTACTATCAAGCAGAAACGTGAGTAGGGATGTTAGCCTGTCTTTCTGGACGAGACATCCAGGGACAAAACAAAGCGTTTGTGAGCAGCCTAGCTGGAACCCGGCGCTATATAAATAGATTACAATATAATACATGGGTGAACCACACAGCCAGTTGTTAAAGGGCACCAGTGAGGATAGCTAAGACACAGGGAGAAAGTTACCTGTTGGAAAGGGCGAGAGAGATTTATTGTTCTCCATGCTGGATCGGCCAGTCAGGGGTTTCTGGTTTTCAGAGCTAAGGCCAAGGACAACAGGGACTACTACAAGGAAATGAATGTTTATGTCTTTCTGGAGTGAGTGAAAGATACGTTAGTCCAAGCTTTGTGTGGAGAAAGCACTTATTGTCATGGACAATGCCCCTTATCACAGCGTGCCAGAGCCGGACAGTAAAGCACCAACTTCCAATAGCCGAAAATGTGTCATTTCAACCAAAGGTAACCGAGCCACAGCTGTATGAAATAATCAAAGCATCCAGTGTATAAAGTGGACATTTATATTAGAAGTAAGAATCACGTCGTATGACGACTCCAACATTATCACTGTGATCTTAATCCTATCTAGTTGATATGGGGCATTATCTTACCTCACACATAAATGTCGCTTTCTGATTGGCTGAGCGCTCTTGTATTATTTTCACTGTACCCCGCTTATAAGCGAATAACATTTCAATGTACCCGGCTGTCAATGGCAACTCCTTTGGTACTTCGTGGTAGTAATTCTTTATCTCGAATAACATTGAATCACGTATGATGTACGGAAATTACCGATATTTTGCGAATGCAAATCGATGGAAGGGAGATAACTCTAAATCTGTTTTTCTTGTCAGCAAAATCTAGCGATGGCAACAAGTACAAAAAGATTTGTACCCGTGCTTCAAACAATTCAAAATTAAAATAAAGGTGTTCGGTAAGATAAATACATTGTTCACTGGTCCCTCGGGGCCCATGGGTTGATGTGCCCTCGATGTTTAAACAAACATCGAGGGTACATCAACCCATGACCCCCTCGTGACCAGTGAACAACATATATTGTCAAAGGTGACGTTGCACGTCAAAATACAACGTTCAGACTATGAGACGTTGAAACACTTGTACGTGAATCGCTCAATCGGGTTACAGTCGCCATCTGGAAGCGATGTGTGGCCAAAGTGGAGGACGAGGTACATCCCGTCTACTGCCCACGTTAAAAACACAAGAGGCAGCCATGACGGTAGCCTTTATCCCTAGTTGTATACGGTCTAGTGTACCCTCTGTGTTACAGGGTACACTCCAACATGGTAATCGGAAAAAAAGCACAAGGAAAAAAAGAATCGGAAAAAAAGAATCAAATTTTGCTAGGAAAAAAAGAAACAGGAAAAAAAGAATCAGTTCCTAGCAGTTAAGACTAGACTTCTTTGAGCACTTCCACCAGACCTTGTTCTTTCTTGTACAGTTTCTGGTGTACATGTACCCATTCCAGCAAAGCTTCTTGCCACCCTTCTTTCTCTCTATCACCTCCATAATGTCTTACCTCAAACTGACATGCTTTACTCTTATATAGATCTATTGGTACCACTATCAAAACTAATGTAACCATATACCAATTATACATGATTGGAAGCCAGTTAATCCCTTAACAATATACTGACTGTAAGCTTTTTTATAAGCTGATTCTTTTTTTCCTGGTTCTTTTTTTCCGTTTCTTTTTTTCCTGATTCTATTTTTTTTAAATCCTCCAACACAGAGGGTACATCAGACCGTTTGTCCCTCTTGATGCGGCTGTCACTTTTCAAATTCTAAGCCATTATACAAATAGGTAATGCGCCCAACTGATAAGTGTTTATAACACTGACAAATGACTGGTCGTTAAAAGGCTGTTGATCTCTATCACAGTATGGAATATGACGTGTAGAAATTAACATCAGGGACAAAGGAAATGTCTCATTTGTCTACACGTGCCGGATGGCACCGACTGAGAGGATAGAGTAGCTTTCACATCATGTGGAGGATGCTGCCTGCGATATGGATTATGTCAGAGGCAACGGGAAAGCTGCTCCACACTGTTGGAGGACAATAAATCACGCTTTTAACCAACTGATATAAATCTTTCCAAAAAGATATACAGATCATGTTAGGTGTGAATCTGAAAATGTGGAAAATAAAAAAAATACGTACATGTAGTGAGAAAGGAATTCCTGTTGATGAAAATTGGTCAGAGGATTTTTAGGTCTCAGGGGCAAAGCTAGAATTGTGAGACCATAATCTCACGACAAACAGGATTGATGGAAGGGAATATATCCAATGTTCAGTAACCCAATCTTGTCGTAAGAGGCGACTAACGGGATCGGGTGGTCATTCTCGCTGACTTGGTTGACACATGTCATCGTATCCAATCTGCGTAGATCGATGCTGATGCTGTTGTACACTGGATTATCTGGTCCAGACTCGATTATTTACAGAACGCCGCCATTTTGCTGGAATATTGTTGAGTGTGGCGTAAGACTAAACTCACTCACTCACACCAACTTCTGTAACCCATCCGAAAATCACAGTTTGTCACGTGACCCTACAAAGTCCTTCACGGCAGTAATAACGTGCTCATTTGTCTCAAATTTGCGACCTCGGAGCTCTGATTTCAGCTGAGGAAAGATGAAGAAATCAGTGGGGACTTGATCTGGAGAACAGGCTGTGTGAACTGGAGCATTGTCTTGAAGCAGCCAGACTCCTCTGCGAAGCTTTCCTCTGCGTGTTTCTTTGATGTTACCACTCATCAGTTCGCAATCTCATACTACAACCTATGCAGTTCATCTGCCTGATACGCACCATTTATGTTCGCACCCTTCTGTAAATATTCTAAACTCTGTCAAAAAAAGAAACGCAACCCCTGTATTTTAGAGATTTTGATCTGAAGTTTTAAGACGACACAGCATTTTTATTATTTAAGACAGAAGTCTGAAATTTGGCAGAATAATAACCAAGATGGGCATGTTTAAAATTGTCATTTCAAAAGTCATCTCACAGACACCAGTTTGTCACCAGGGGGGCGTCTTTCTCAGTATCTCGTATGAGCACCACGAGCTGCAATCACTGCACGGCATCTCCTTGGACAAGAACGGATAAGACGCCGGATTCTTTCCTGGGGAATGGCTCTCCACTCCTCCTGCAGTGCAACGCCGAGCTGTTGCAGCGTCTGTGGCGGCGGCTGACGTTGACGTACGCGTCGACCCAGAGTATCCCACAGGTGTTCAATAGGGTTGAGGTCTGGTGATTTAGAGGGCTATGGCAAGACATTGACGTTGGAATTCTGCAGAAAGTTCATTGTTGCACGTGCAGTATGAGGCCGGGCGTTGTCTGGTTGAAAAATCTGTGTCTGTTGGTCAATAATCGGGAGAAGGTGAGGCTGTAATACGTGGTTGATGTAACGTTGGGCTGTCAGGTTCCCTTCAACGATCACCAAGTCTGATTTCTGGTTGTATGAGATGGATCCCCAAACCATAACGCTTTCTCCGCCAAATATGTCCCCCTGTCGGACGCAGATGGGCGCAAAACGTTCATGACGTCTCCTATACACACGTTTTCTTCCGTCGTGATGTTGCAAAAGAAAACGGGATTCATCAAGTCGCCGTGACACGACAGGTGTGGAGCATATCAAATAGATAAATTACACAGCTTTGAAAAAAATCAGATCAGACTATGAATTGCGAAACTACATTCTGAAAATATTATTGTTCCCCTAGAACATTGCAGAAACATCTTGAAACAGCAGTGCTCACATGACATAAAAGTAACTAAACATAAGCTTTGGCAACTTTTACACACATTTGGCTACAGGTACGAAAATATAACTGACGCGAATAGAGCTGTATTATGTGAACGGCCAGACATAGTTCGTCTGTGGAATCATTATCTGCGTACTATCAAGCAGAAACGTGAGTAGGGATGTTAGCCTGTCTTTCTGGACGAGACATCCAGGGACAAAACAAAGCGTTTGTGAGCAGCCTAGCTGGAACCCGGCGCTATATAAATAGATTACAATATAATACATGGGTGAACCACACAGCCAGTTGTTAAAGGGTACCAGTGAGGATAGCTAAGACACAGGGAGAAAGTTACCTGTTGGAAAGGGCGAGAGAGATTTATTGTTCTCCATGCTGGATCGGCCAGTCAGGGGTTTCTGGTTTTCAGAGCTAAGGCCAAGGACAACAGGGACTACTACAAGGAAATGAATGTTTATGTCTTTCTGGAGTGAGTGAAAGATACGTTAGTCCAAGCTTTGTGTGGAGAAAGCACTTATTGTCATGGACAATGCCCCTTATCACAGCGTGCCAGAGCCGGACAGTAAAGCACCAACTTCCAATAGCCGAAAATGTGTCATTTCAACCAAAGGTAACCAAGCCGCAGCTGTATGAAATAATCAAAGCATCCAGTGTATAAAGTGGACATTTATATTAGAAGTAAGAATCACGTCGTATGACGACTCCAACATTATCACTGTGATCTTAATCCTATCTAGTTGATATGGGGCATTATCTTACCTCACACATAAATGTCGCTTTCTGATTGGCTGAGCGCTCTTGTATTATTTTCACTGTACCCCGCTTATAAGCGAATAACATTTCAATGTACCCGGCTGTCAATGGCAACTCCTTTGGTACTTCATGGTAGTAATTCTTTATCTCGAATAACATTGAATCACGTATGATGTACGGAAATTACCGATATTTTGCGAATGCAAATCGATGGAAGGGAGATAACTCTAAATCTGTTTTTCTTGTCAGCAAAATCTAGCGATGGCAACAAGTACAAAAAGATTTGTACCCGTGCTTCAAACAATTCAAAATTAAAATAAAGGTGTTCGGTAAGATAAATACATTGTTCACTGGTCCCTCGGGGCTCATGGGTACATCAACCCATGACCCCCTCGTGACCAGTGAACAACATATATTGTCAAAGGTGACGTTGCACGTCAAAATACAACGTTCAGACTATGAGACGTTGAAACACTTGTACGTGGATCGCTCAATCGGGTTAAAGTCGCCATCTGGAAGCGATGTGTGGCCAAAGTGGAGGACGAGGTACATCCCGTCTACTGCCCACGTTAAAAACACAAGAGGCCGCCATGACGGTAACCTTTATCCCTAGTTGTATACGGTCTAGTGTACCCTCTGTGTTACAGGGTACACTCCAACATGGTAATCGGAAAAAAAGCACAAGGAAAAAAAGAATCGGAAAAAAGAATCAAATTTTGCTAGGAAAAAAAGAAACAGGAAAAAAAGAATCAGTTCCCAGCAGTTAAGACTAGACTTCTTTGAGCACTTCCACCAGACCTTGTTCTTTCTTGTACAGTTTCTGGTGTACATGTACCCATTCCAGCAAAGCTTCTTGCCACCCTTCTTTCTCTCTATCACCTCCATAATGTCTTACCTCAAACTGACATGCTTTACTCTTATATAGATCTATTGGTACCACTATCAAAACTAATGTAACCATATACCAATTATACATGATTGGAAGCCAGTTAATCCCTTAACAATATACTGACTGTAAGCTTTTTTATAAGCTGATTCTTTTTCCTGGTTCTTTTTTTCCGTTTCTTTTTTTCCTGATTCTATTTTTTTAAAATCCTCCAACACAGAGGGTACATCAGACCGTTTGTCCCTCTTGATGCGGCTGTCACTTTTCAAATTCTAAGCCATTATACAAATAGGTAATGCGCCCAACTGACAAGTGTTTATAACACTGACAAATGACTGGTCGTTAAAAGGCTGTTGATCTCTATCACAGTATGGAATATGACGTGTAGAAATTAACATCAGGGACAAAGGAAATGTCTCATTTGTCTACACGTGCCGGATGGCACCGACTGAGAGGATAGAGTAGCTTTCACATCATGTGGAGGATGCTGCCTGCGATATGGATTATGTCAGAGGCAACGGGAAAGCTGCTCCACACTGTTGGAGGACAATAAATCACGCTTTTAACCAACTGATATAAATCTTTCCAAAAAGATATACAGATCCTGTTAGGTGTGAATCTGAAAATGTGGAAAATAAAAAAAATACGTACATGTAGTGAGAAAGGAATTCCTGTTGATGAAAATTGGTCAGAGGATTTTTAGGTCTCAGGGGCAAAGCTAGAATTGTGAGACCATAATCTCACGACAAACAGGATTGATGGAAGGGAATATATCCAATGTTCAGTAACCCAATCTTGTCGTAAGAGGCGACTAACGGGATCGGGTGGTCATTCTCGCTGACTTGGTTGACACATGTCATCGTATCCAATCTGCGTAGATCGATGCTGATGCTGTTGTACACTGGATTATCTGGTCCAGACTCGATTATTTACAGAACGCCGCCATTTTGCTGGAATATTGTTGAGTGTGGCGTAAGACTAAACTCACTCACTCACACCAACTTCTGTAACCCATCCGAAAATCACAGTTTGTCACGTGACCCTACAAAGTCCTCTACGGCAGTAATAACGTGCTCATTTGTCTCAAATTTGCGACCTCGGAGCTCTGATTTCAGCTGAGGAAAGATGAAGAAATCAGTGGGGACTTGATCTGGAGAACAGGCTGTGTGAACTGGAGCATTGTCTTGAAGCAGCCAGACTCCTCTGCGAAGCTTTCCTCTGCGTGTTTCTTTGATGTTACCACTCATCAGTTCGCAATCTCATACTACAACCTATGCAGTTCATCTGCCTGATACGCACCATTTATGTTCGCACCCTTCTGTAAATATTCTATTATAATTATGCCCTCTGAGTCCCAGAAACCGGAGGCCTTGACATCGCCAGTGGAGGCAGTTCTTTTGAACATTATCGGCGTCGGTGAGGACACGTGCTTCCACTGCATACTTTGACTTTTAGTCTCTGGATCAAAATGATGAACCCAGATTTCATCCTGCGTTAACAGATGAGCCAAAACAGCACGGAGATCTGCCCGATAGTCATCAAAAATTGTTGACTAACCATGACTCTTTTCCGTCTTTGTTCCTCTGATAACATTCTGTGTCGAACGAGCTGACACCTTACTCATGTGCAAATATTGATAAAGAATTCGCTCTACTGACGTTTTACTAATGCCATGTGCAGAAGATAACTGTCTAATAGTCACACGCTTGTCCTGCATTATTGTATAGAGAACAGCATTGACTTTACCATCGGTGTTGACTTGACAGGGGCGACCAGAGCGTGGTTCATCTTCAGTGCTTTGCCTACTCCTTGTGAATGAATCACTGACATACAGTAACGATAATTACAAACTGCATTGAAGTGCATATTCTATTGAAGCAAACAGCACTGACCATGTAATTCATGTTATACTATTGCCTTTATCATTATGTTCGCAATACTTTGTTGCAATACGTCAGTTAGACATTCCACAATAAAGTTCTGTATCATTTTCTTTATCTGTAAACCACTGCCATACAGTCATACACAGTGGGGACGGTGAGCCTGAAAGTGTGGTGTAAAAGCAACTGAGAACATGACAAGTTCAGTTTTCTCAAAAAGCACCCACTTTGGTGCAAGAGAATAAAAACATACATGTATTACATAAACAGTCAAGAATGGTGATATCAGTAGCATAGGTCATTTTAACATTTCAAAAACAATATAAAAATATTTCGACAGATTCTTAAATAATTCTGACATTTTTCTTGTGCAGATTAAAATATAATTCATAAAGACGACGTCCTGTACATCTAAATAAATAGTGTACTTCATCTGCAATGACTGGAGAATAGCACATGTCGAGGACATGTTCTCTCCTCACGCCATCTGCCTGATTCTACTGGAACATCATCGTTACTTGTTCAAAACCGGGAGATATAATGATTTTTCGAAATAGAAATTGTTCGAAAGACGGGATTTCTTTAATTAGTTCATAACTAATTCCTTTAGAGCTATTAATAACGGAGCTTCGCAAGGATAGACAGAAATTGTCTCTTACGGTGATTTCTACTTCTACTCTTGTGATGAAACCCATTTGGGGGAATAATTATATGGATTTTTGAACACATCACTCAGTCCGCATCTATTCAATATATCCTCTACATTTTTAAGCCAAACACTTTTTTACCATTTTGATTTAATCATACATGATGTCGCACACAGAGAGTTATTATGAATTTATTATGTACGACAGAAACCTTCCAGTCAATATATCACAATATGTATTGCAATATCTCTGAAATGATTGCAGTATATCTCAATATGAGAATCAGGGCAATATCCAGCCCTAGTGAGTATCACCCAATGTTTGTGTCATGTCTTCATGGATTTGCTTGGGAGTATACGTTTATGAATGAAGATATTGGATCACAGATCTACGTCCCAATGTACTCCCTATTCCAAAGGCTGGTCTGTAAAACCATGGAACCAGTAACATAATTACAAATATACAATGTGGTTTCCGGAGAAACCGAAGCACTGTTGATCATCTGGTACGACTGGAATACTTTGTTAACACTGCAATAGTAACTAATCAACATGCAGTATCAATTTTCTTTGATCTTGAGAGAGCTTATGATACAACATGGAAGCATGGCATTTGGAAAGATTTACATGGTTTTGGTTTGAGAGGTCGTTTGCCTCTTTTCATGTCACAGTTTTTAACGGACAGGCAATTTCAAGTCCGATTGGGGTCATTCCTGTCTGATCATTATAATCAGAATCAGGTTGTTTCCACAAGGCAGTATTTTGTCTGTGACTTTGTTGAGTACAAAAGCAATAGCCTTTCAAAGGTTTTCGGGGATTCGGTTGATGGATCACTATTTGTGGATGATTTTAATGTTTCTTGTGGAGGTAAAAATATCCATACAATAGAGAGGCAGTTACAAATCTGTCTCAATAACATTCAAAAATGGTCACATGAAAACGGGTTTAAATTGCTAAAACAAAAACTAATTGTTAACATTTCTGCAGAAAAATATAAATCGCATAAAGACCCAGAATCATTTAAAAAATCACCCCCATCAATGTTATAAAGGAGGCCAAGTTCTTCGGTCTTATTTTCGAGTCGCATTTAACCTTTCTGCCACATATTAAATCCCTCAAAGCTGAATGCCTGAAAGCACTTGCTCTGTTAAAAGTCGTTTCAAATTCTAAATGGGGAGGGGACCAAACTACCCTCCTACACTTATATTGATCACTCATCCGCTCCAAACTTCAATTGCGGATCCATTGTATATGGTGGAGCCTGCAAAAAGCAAACTTTTACCATTAGATTCTGTCCATCACCAAGGTCTAAGACTTTGTCATTGATCCTTTCGAACTTCTCCCGTTGACAGTCTCTCCGACGAGGCCGATGTGACTTCTTCAAAACATCGCCGTACCAAACTCTCCTTGCAGTATGTTACAATAATGTTTTCTAATGAGTCCAACCCTGCATACAACTGTGTTTTTAATCCTCTTTACGAGGTTCTGTATAATATACCATCTTCACTTATTCCGCCTCTTGGAATACGAATTCAACCTTTCCTTTCTGCTGCTGGCATTGAGCTAGAAAATATGGCTCCTTCCAGCTTGCTTTATTTAGTGAAGCCACAGGCTGACCTAACACTGACAACATTTAAAAAATCAGAAACTAATGAATTACAGTATAAACAATGAAGTAATCAATTAAATGGTAAATATAATACCTACAAATCCTTATTTACAGTGTACGATAGATCGAAGGATGGTGGCGCAGTGGCTTGTGCCAATGTCATTGAAACCAGAACGACATCTCGATTACCAGACGACAGCGCTATTTTCACAGCTGAGGCAAACGCCATATTAACCGCTCTTAAATATATTCATAGACACAATAAATATAAACAATATATAATCTTTTCGGACTCTCTTTCGAATTCGTGCCTTCGTGCTATTAAAAAACTTATCTGGTAAACATCCACTTTTAATTGAAATTATTGAATTATATAATGATCTTGCTACTGGCCAATACGACATCGTCCTCTGTTGGTTACCCATCCGCGTTGGAATTTCTGGTAAGACAATGGCCGATTTTGCTGCTAATGCAGCTCTTAACAAATCTGTTGACCCCGCTTCTTATTCCATACTCTGATTACAAGGCTATCATTAGATCGTGCATCAGAGATATGATGCAGAAGAAGTGGGACACCCAGGTAGGCTCCAATATATTACATGCAATAAAACCCTATATGGGTGACACCTTCTTGGGATGCCAGTCCAGATTTGAAGAGGTCATTATGCGACGATACAAGATTATACTCACGAGTATTTGTTAAAAGGCGAAGATGTCTTGTGATGAAAGCATCACGGTCAAACATGTCCTGCTTGACTGTATTGATTCGTCCTTCACAAGGGAAATATATGTCGATGTAAAAACATTGAAGCATACTTTTAATAAGGTTAATTGCCATTTTATTAGTGATTTTATTTAAAGAAATAGAGTTAATTGAAACAAATGTGATTGATATGTTTTGCAGACAGATGTATTTTTTATGATTGGTAGTATAGATTAGTAACTGCGATTGTTAGACGCGGTATCCTCAAGGGGGGTTAATGTATTGTAAAAATATTATCCTCCTGAGAGGATACGTAAGTTCCAAAACCTTCAAAGTAAATTTATGCCTACCACGTTTTTAATAGTCGTGAAAGTAAGTAATTAAGTAATGGCTAAACCTCAGTACGATTCCCAACAGGTGAAGGGAGATGTAAATCCAGCTAGGGTCCATGCAGGTAGCAAAGGTATTGTAAGTCGCCATGGTCTCTAGTAGGATGATATACCTTCAGTTGTTGGTGACCTATAGCATGGTTTTATATTGTATTGTCCTAAATAGTGTTCTAATTGTATATATACTAGCTACTTTTAATTCTACCTGTGATATTCAAGTTATTCTTAGCGGACAGATTTTATAACGAAACTTATTACTTACCAATGAATAACTTGTTTTAGTCACGATATGGCTGAAATATTGCCGATGTGACTAAAACTCTTGACTCACTCACTCATTCACTCGTCCAATACACGAGCAATTCTTGTTCAGCTTTCTTTATATATCCATCTATAGCACCAACAGAATAGAAATGTAACGAATGCGTATTGCAAAACTGTTGGTAAACCCATTTCAGATAAATCCGGTGATGTTTGGAGCGGAATAAATGCACCCATTTGTTTTGTAATAATTGTCGAAAATATAATTTTTCATACGCAGAACTAACTTGACTCTGAATGCTAACAAGTCCCATCAGCATGAATAAGACCAATACTGGTCAAAGGAGAAAATTTTGGCTTATTTCATACGCTGAACTTCGAGTCATGTAACTGTAGTTCTTTGGGCATCATTGTATCTCATTGAACATCATCGCGTTTCATTGTATTTCAATGGACATCACTGTATATCGGATCACCATGTGACGCACGATTGTCCGATCCCTTAGATCGAAGTTCATATACGCGCATAGCGAAATGCTTTGTAATGGGCAACGAAATACATGTGTACATGTATGTACAACGTCCCTTTTGGACAACGCGACCTGTAACATTCCTGTAGAAGTAGTAGGAATACATGCAACCTCGCCCAAACAGTTTGGTCAGTAACCCTGGATTGTATTCTTCAAGTAGTAGTACGCAAATTGGCCCATACTTTTGCAGCGTTTGGTCACTAACCCGTGAATATGAATGTATTCTTCACAACATATAGGTAGTTTCACACTGGTAGAACACCCAGGTAATAAACAAGCGTGAGCAGTGAAATTTCAATTTCACACGTACACCTCGCACACCTGGCTGTTCAAGTGGTCCTCCCTCGTAAGAAATAACGAAAAGTGACAACAAAATAATGATCGTTTGTTAAACAACTTTTTTATTCGGGTGTCCAAAATTATGAGTCAAATCATCAGAGGTGGTCTGCCGATTTCATGTGTCAATTTTGATTTTGTTGCACTTATTAGATTTTTTGTTAGTGACCAATTCATCGGTCTCAAATGAAGTCAAACGGACTATAAACGCCAAAAGAAACGTTACCCTCCTTCCTTAATGACGGAGGTACCTATCTACAGCTGACGTTGTGATGCGTGGAAGTCCATTTCTTGGTCTGTCTGCGGTAACCCTAGTCTGTCTGAAGCCCTGAATAAGTCTAATAACCTTGACACGGTGGCATCCGAGGGCGTTGGCAACAGCAGTGTATGTCGACCCCATCTGCACCACCCCAATAGCTCTTTCACTCTCTTCAGCTGTTAATCGTGGCATATTTCTCATACTTGTGTATCATATCATGCATTCTAGTCCCTCTTTATACCCGATAGAATCATTCTACATATGAAATGGATGCAAATACTGATTGAATATCGCTACGCTTTGGCGATTGATATTGCTATGTGTAAACAGAAAATGGAAAAATGTTACTTTGCAAGTAAAACTATATACAATGATAATTTTATATGTTCCTAAACATTTTTGCACAATATCATAGACACATTTTACTTGTTTTCACCAATGCAAATTAGCAGAAAATGTTTTAAAAGACTGAAGTCATAGGACTGATTATTTTACAATTTTACACACTCTACAACGGTTGTTTCTTGTTTTAATAGTTGAAAAATGGTGACTTTAAATGGTTTATCTTTGTCTCATAGCAGAATTTTATTTCAACCTTTCTTTTTGGCCATCTAAATAACGGTTTTTGGTTTATTTCGGCATGGATGAAAATAGGACAATTTAACTTTTCTGAAAAAGATGTATTTCACCTAAATATGAATGCATTTGAGATTATTTTTCGTGATTTGCATAAAGCTGTGTTGTTAATTATAAGCTTTCTTCTAAACTAATACGGTCAAAAATATCTCTGATAGTTTTGAAGTAATTCATAAAGGTAGGAGGGTAACGTGTCTTTTGGCGCTTAGTGTATATGCATGCTTTCCTTGTAACCTTGTGACAATTGAATCACGTAACATCGTTATGAATGATCTATAGCATGGGGTAGCATCATGCTTGTAGCAGCACATAGCAATCATCCTGAAACATAACACATGCAAGAATCAATATTAGTGTGGCCATCTTCAACACGATATCCGCAGAACTAATTATAACAATTTGTCTGAAACAACTTTTTCGTTTCTTATTAAACGACTTCAGTATCATGTAATCATAGATCTCCTTCGAGGAATTTGTATTGGCGTTCCCCTGTAGCCTCATGTACAGTGCAGTTCTCCGAGTGAAGCCTGTTGTATTTCTTTTCACTACGCGATCGAATTCATTTTGGTATTCAAAGTATCCCTGTAAATCCAAGGTGACATGTTATGCCTGTTCGTGGTTAAAGGCACTATTTCACACCAGACTTCTCTAAAAATAAATAATTCATTTCTCTCACTAATACTATCAGCCCTCGGGGAAGCTACCATATAATCTATTTGAAAAAAAATGCGTATGTAGATTACAATATTAAATAAAAAATTCGATTGAATTTATGCAACGTTGCATTTTTTCAAGGGAACCACATAGAGTTATGTCCCTTGGAGCGCTCTTTACGAATATCTTATAACTCAACATGTGATTGACAGCAATTCCTCAAACACCAACACCGCGTGCGACAGTTTTCGATGTACGGTGTAATTGTTTACATTCCATATATGGCATGTGTTCTCTGTTTACAAGCTGTTCGCCTCGAAGTTTCAATTATCGATTTCAAGCAAGTCGTAAGGGATAATCCGTCTTTTGTTGCATCAATAGGAAGCTTAAGTGAGTGCATATGCCCCCAACTTTGTGTGCAGACTCTCTCAGTGTTGTCACAACCCCTAGTGTACAGTACACAACCCTGTGCACTTAAAAGAACCTACGAATCCGTTGGTAAATGACAAGATAGTGGCCACATGAATACGTGCAAACGCCCAGTAGCGGGTACCTCAACATTCAGTAAACTTGGACAAAGTACTGCGACTATGTGGCCCAGGCCACCCAACTGTGAATGGGTTCCTCGTAAGGATGGGAAAGCCGTAATAACTCAGTGCGCCTTGTGGCTGCAAGAGTTGTACAATCCCCAGGGAGATTGGTAATACGATGCGCAGTTGAGATTGACATCCGAGGAAAACAAAGCGCCTTTGAGCAGATGAGCTGGATATTGGCGCTACACATATATAAGAACGTATGTATGTATCTGCCCTCACTGGAACTGTTGAATCATTTTGAATAGCCAAATTATAATATTGAAAATTCACGACAGCCGCTTGACGTATCAAGAAATCTAAGCCTAAAATGATGGGCGATTAAAAAAATGCAACAACGAAAACATCGTTTTATTTGAAAATTAGTTATGGGAAGTACAACTTGTCCTATTACTGGCAATATATTTTGACTTATCCCTTGAATAGATGACACATCTGACTTTTGAATAGGGATTTCTTTCCATAGGCCTGATTCATTGGAAACGTCCAGGCTTAAAACACTAGAACCAACGCCAGAATCGACGATTGAGGGAACCAACTTTTCTCCCCAAACAACATGAATTCTAAGGCTGTTATCGTTTTCAAATGTAGTTTACAAAACTTTAGATTTTAGGCTGGTTGTGAGTGAATGAGCCACACTCGGCAATATTCCACCTATATGGCGGCGGTCTGTAAATAATCGAATCTGGACCAGACAATCCAGTGATCAACAGCATGAGCATCGATCTACGCAAGTGGCATACGCTGAGTTCTGTCAACCCAGTCAGCGAGCCTGACCACCCGATCCCGTTAGTCGCCTCTTACGACAAGCATGGGTTGCTGAAGATCAATATTCTAACCCGGACCTTCACTGGTCTGTTTGCTAAAAGTCGGGAAGTGGGTGGAAAGGAGGAAGGGAGGGTTCCTGAAGATTACTACTTTGATACTGAAACGCCACAGAACGAAATCTGGATGAATCAGGGTTCGAACCATCGATCTTAGCCTAGTGGTTAAAGCGGAGGGGTAGCCTAGTGGTTAAAGCGTTCGCTCGTCACGCCGAAGACCCGGGTTCGATTCCCCACATGGGTACAATGTGTGAAGCCAATTTCTGGTGTCCCCACCGTGATATTGCCGGAATATTGCTAAAAGCGGCGTTAAACTAAACTCATTTACTCCTTCGTAGAAAGAGGAAGAACGGTTAAACCAACCATACGTTCTGTGACATCTCACTGAAAGGCATAACGCATTAAGCTATATTGTTTATTGCTGCAGAGATAAAGGTCCAGGTAGTATAAAGTATGTATATAGATATATATGTATAGAAAATAATGCTGCATCAGTAATACTGACAGTGTCCACTCAAACTGGACATTTGACCTTCGGCCCTTCGTCGTCATGACGGGACAGTGATGCTAATGAGTTCGGTGTCAATACCATCTCACAAATGACCATCTGGACTGGGACAAATCACAATATCACGCCACATGTGGTTAAACTGACCACTCTCTTTTACTACGTTTACTACGAGTTGGAATATATATTGGATGTAATTTCAAAGCGGTCATTTGTAGTACACCTATTCTTCCAAGTCTGCAGACGTCGGCCTGCACATATTCACCCACGTTCGTGCACGTGACCCCAGGCCGCAAGCACACGGTTGACGGCCCTACTGCCGCCAGCTGGTAACCCGTCACACCATCCTAAGGGCTCGCTAACAGAACTCCGTCACAGCGCCACAACGCAGCGGCGCCACGGGTTCAACAACTAAAACACGGTGTAAGAAGTTCTTTGAGGGAGGAAGGATCTGTACTGTATCTGTCGGCGACGTAGTTCTTCCTTTAGTGCCATGTACTCCTCCACAGTGTACTGCTTCTTCGGTTTCTGAAACAAAACCACTCTTTAATACTTTGATGGTGACTGTTTAACGCCGTATGCGGCAACATTTATGCGTTTTGTAAATACACGAGACCAGCCAGGCCATGCACTGTAGTGATTTAGAATGTTCATCGCGAGCTGAATGCGATAACACGACATGAAACACGTGACCAGGTCTGACCACACACAGACCATCCGACATTGGTTGCTTTGACATCCACAGGTACACCTGTACCAGATTATTCTGATTGAATTTCTTTGTTAGTTGTTTAACGCCGCACTCAGCAATATTCCAGCTATATGGCGGTGGTCTATAAATAATCGAATCTGGACCAGGAAAATTTAGTAATCAGCATGAGCATCGATCTATACAACTGGGATACGACGACCAAGTCAGCGAGCCTGACCACCCTATCCCGTAAGTATTCTAATTGAAAGAGCGTAGACTATTGCGACAATTCACCCACATTTGTTTCATTCTCTTGAAGAGAGTGTGATGATGATTTTACGGATTTAAGCAGTATTCCTAAAATATCATGTCTTGGACACTAGACATTAATTAGCTTCACTTATTATTATTATTCTATTAGAGGAATTGAACCCAGGTCTTCGGCATCACCAGCGAACGCTTTCACCACTATGCCACCCTTGTCCGTAATCAAAACCGGG
Organism: Haliotis rubra; assembly: GCF_003918875.1. Lineage (NCBI taxonomy): Eukaryota > Metazoa > Mollusca > Gastropoda > Lepetellida > Haliotidae > Haliotis > Haliotis rubra. The sequence continues at coordinate 846,347 of NW_025767074.1, forward strand.
TCTTCAGCGTGACGAGCGAACCACTCTAACCACTAAGCTATAAGGCTCCTGTCTACTAATGTCTCAAAATTGCCAGCAATCGTGTACCAACAATTGAACAGGTCACGCAAGTTGCAACTTAAGACCCAATTATTCAAAGTAAAAACACTCGATTTATCGAGATGTTCCTGCACACGAGAGAAATATTCCATCTTCTAAGTATCCTTGCAGGCAACAACTTTAACTGCCACCTTTTCAGCTGATGTGGAGCACAGTTTGACAGACAGATTGTTCTTCATCGTGTGCACGTATAAAAAAAGGATTTATCAAAATAACACTACGTTGAAATGCTGCTTCAAATTTTGATTCTTGTTGTTTTTTGTGAACAATTAAATTACAGGAAAATATCATAAACATGCTCTGATTATATCTTATTATTTTTTGTCAGATAAATTGCACTAAAACAGCATTAAATTCGTGATGAAAAGGATGGTCGACGTCATGTCAATGTTATTTTATCACGCCTTCGCTCCACATGCATGTCAGCGTCTACTTGAGGATTTTGCGTGATATAGGTGTCCCACGGACTTTCGTTTTGCTTTTCGAAAAATATAAATACCCTTTGGCAACATTTACATAATTCGTTGTAGATAATGCTTAAAACTGCGGTGGTGATGACTTGGCAATCGAAATATAGCACAGACAAATTCATTTTATCTTTCAGCATCACAAGGGGCGGTAGGGTAGCCTAGTGTACTTTACTAAGAAAGTGTAATCCCAAATATAACATATGTTACGTAGAGCACGGTTTTTTTAATCACTTTCACATAGTGGTGGCACCAGTCATAAACACACGCAAAGGCTGGTAATTCGGTCACTTGAACAAACTCGATAACGTATGGTACATGTCAAAACAAGAATTGCATCAGACATCATTATTTTTCTTGAATATATTGCACTGCGGAAAACACAAGCATTTGTGAACCAGAAATTACTAATTATTTTTCTTGCCTTTCAATTTCCAGGATTGTAAAAGTTTAAGCTGATCCTGTGACCTTTTGATAATCCACATAGTTTTAATGCAAATTGTCTCAAATACTTTCTGTGAATATAACGTAAGTAGTCTCGGAAGAGCTTTAGAAGCCAGAAGAAAAAAGGCGAAGATAGGTCTTCAGCTTTCAGAGCCATGTCAACTTTTGGTAGTACTGATGTATGGTGTTCGTACATGTCTTCCTCAGTTGACAAGGGCGTTGGGTAGCCTAGTGGTTAAAGCGTTCACCCGTCACGCCAATTCCCGACATGGGTACAAAGTGTGAAGTCCAATTCTGGTGTCCCCCGCAGTGATATTGCTGGAATATTGCTAAAAGCGGCGTAAAACTAAATTCACACCCGATTCCTAACATGGGTACAATGTGTGAAGCCCATTTCTGGTGTCCACCGCCGGGCCCGCCGTGATATTGCTAAAAGCAACCGTGACTTGACATATAGGCCTTATGCCAGTGGCATTAATTATTTTGTCAGTTACACGCAGTTCTTTCGTCAGTGCACGGTACCAGTTGGATATTTAATTTATGGTTCATGGACATCGGTGAGTGGCACGTAACACCATGTAAGCCCACGTTACACCAGATAAACCCACGTAACACCAGATAAACCCACGTAACACCAGATAAACCCACGTAACACCCACATAAGAAAGAAATGTGATTCAGACTGTGAATCATGTCTGAAAAAGTACGTGTCAATATTGAATAGAGCTGCATGTGAAACCAGTGAGTTTTGTTTTACACCGCTTTTAGCAAAATTCCTGCAATATCACGGCGGGGGACACCAGAAATGTGCTTCACATGTTGTGCCTGTGTGGGGAATTGAACCTGGGTCCTCGACGTGACGAGCAAACGCTTTAACCACTAGGCTACCCTACCATCCCCGCATAAAAGACCGGGTTCCATCATTCCTGAAATGGGTCAAGCCTCAGAGTGGAGGACATGTGAGTTCTGGCATATCAGCAGAAATCCAGGAACCAGATGTAAATGAGATTATGTCCAGCTATAATTATGATAGTTGGATAACAATGTATGGATGACTGATCAGATTCTCTCATGATCTTTAACATGTCTTTATACAATTATCTCTTTTCGCGAGTGTTATATAAACAAGAAAATAACGACATGAACATGAGTGGCTGAAATATTACCTTGAGTGCATTGTGAAGCAAACAGTTCTTTTGTTACCTTAAGAACAAGACTTTACGATAGAGTCATGGTCATCACGATAGCTTATAGACATCGTAATTCGGGTTTCCAAAGGATTGAGTGGGCATATGATAATCATCTTGTTACTACTCGATAGGTTAGTGGGTCGCAGTGACGAAAAACGTGACTGTTTTAAGAAAACATGGCATCTAAAAAGTCGGTTTTATTGGAAACATATTTTTTTTCGCACGCTGTCTGTGAATTTGAATAAATGGACAACATCGCCGTCAATAGGATAATGTCGAAAGTTGTTACACTTGAAATGTCAACATTTTGGAATGATGAGGTTAAACTATGGATTAAACGATCGAATACTCAGGTACATACCAAACAGTTGGGGTACAATACTTGGGATATAACATATACTCGTATGTAGAAATACTCGGGTATAGGATATGCTCGGGTATATCCTTTTGGGAAATATCGGGGTATTCGCTTTGAACGAAATGGCTAGTTTCATTTAATGTAGGATGAGATGACTGATTAAGGTTTTACGCCGCTTTTAGCAATACTCCAGCAATATCACGGCGGGGGACACCAGAAATGGGCTTCACACATTGTACCCACGTAGGGAATCGAACCCGCTTCTTCGGCGTGACGAGTGAACGCTCTCACCACTAGGATACCCAACCATCATCGATGAGATGAACAATGTGCTCATCAAGGAAAAAGGAATTCCCCACATGGTTACAACGTGTGGAGCCCATTTCTGGTGTCCTCCGCCGTGATACTGTTTGAATATTGATAAAGGCGGCGCAAAACCAAACTCATGTACTCTTCAGTTGACATATACTAGTATGTGGTATGAATTAAACTTTCACATACACCTCGGTCTTTCGTACCAGTTTGATATTTGTATTTATGTTCCATGATACGTCATGAGTGACAAGTAACACCATCTAGGCTTTATACACCCACGTTAGAAAGAAACGTGATTCAGTATGTGAATCATGTCTGAAGACGTATGTGTCAGTATTGAATAGAGCTTCATGTGAAAAGATTGATTGATTGATTGATGTTAGTTTAACGCCGCAGACAGCAATATTCCAGCTGTATGACGGCGGTCTGTAAATAATCGAGCCTGGACCAGACAATCCTGTGATCAACAGCATGACCATCGATCTACGTAATTGGGATACGATGACATGTGTCAACCAAGTCAGCGAGCCTGACCACCTCTCGAAGATGAACCCTTACGACAAGCATAGGGTGCTGAAGACCAATTCTTACCCGGAACTTCACGGGTTTATAATAGCAAAACCTGGGTTCCATCATTCCTGGAAGTGGAAGATTGGAGGACATGTCAGTTTTGGCATATCAGCAGAAATCCAGGAACCAGGAGATTTTGTCCAGTTATAATTATGAAAGTTGGATAACAATATATGGATGAAAAACTTCTTTATTACAATGAGAGCGGTCTCACCGTAATAAAGAAGTAGTTCATCCATACATTGTTGTCCTTCCTTACTACGCCAACGTCCAAATGCCCCTCAAAGTATATAGTTATAATTATCAAGACGGTCTGCTTGTATAAAACTGACAACATGCACGGAGTGAACACCACTACCGTCAACTCGCAGTTTCCGTTTTGCTGAATATTTCGGAATATATACATCACACAAATTTAATGCCTTGACACATAAACAGACCCGTGCCAGTTATATTCGGACACTTGACGTAATTTCCATAGACTTACATCTTTGTCCGACTAATGTAATTTCAGACAGGATATCTCGACCAAGAGTACAAGCTTACTTTTCACATTATACTTGAGTTTGCCTACTGAAATATAGGGGGCGTTGAAGTAGTTTTGTGTTTCCCGAGCTCGCTCGAATCTGAAAGATCGGGTTCGTGTTATTGACGAGCCAATGGTATTTAGCATAAAAGAATAGAGATATACACCGGAGAATCTATGATGATCCAACGAGACCCATTAAATATGCAGAAGCCATATGAAAGCGAATGCGGCTAATTGCGTACTGAAATAATGGGGGCGTTGAAGTAGTTTTGTCTTTCTGGAGTTCGCTCATAGCTGAAAGATCGGGTTCGACTCCTAAAGTAAGGTTCAACGTCAACAACTAATCGTGGTGTACGCCGACATGATATTTCATGATTACTGGACATTGAGATGTGCAGTGTACTCTCTCAATGCCGAAACTAGACACCAATTTAAGACTATTTCAATCTGTTCAACGAAATTCAGGCCCGGATGCAATCACAGCCTACCTTTTCTACGAATCGGCGTCGTGAATTCCGACCAGTGCTAGAATGGGCGGACTTTCGGAGTTTTTTGTTGGACTCTGTTCAAGAAAAGAATAAAGAATCGTTGAAAAAAAAACACATACAAAAGAGCAATTGGTGTTGAGTGACTGAGTGAGTTTAGTTTTACGCCACACTCAGCAATATTCCACCTATATGGCGGTGGTCTGTAAAGAATTGAGTCAGGACCATACAATCCAGTGATCAAAAGCATGAGCATCGATCTACGCAATTGGGATACGATGACACGTGTCAACCAAGTCGGCGAGCCTGACCACCCGATCCCGTTGGTCACCAATTCTAACCCGAATTTCCACGGGTCCATTTGGTGTTGAATATTGTTAGGTGTAAATTATGGCGTTAAATCAATCGAGCATGAATAGAGACATGGGTTCTTAATTGTTCTACAACACTGATACAAAGCTCACACAACCATTCACTGATATCTAAACCGAAACATGAGTCGCATTAACCTATTCAGACAATGACCTACTTTTCAGTCGATCCGAATTTTCTCGTGTGAAAGTGAAAAGAGACACGACAAGTAACTATGGTTACACTGAATTAGCAGAAAATGGTATTTACAAGTTAAATTTCATTTTAAACTTTAATAACATCGTATTTCTATATTGTATGGCGAGGTATAGGCAGCATGTCGTTAACTAAGACGTCAGAGACTGCCCCTGCTTGATGAGGTCGAAAAATGATTCACAATTCACAATTCACAATTCACTGGTTACACCTGTTATGTGTTCTTTGCGCTAATTCAATGTAGTTTTGTAACGCACAGTGTGATTGATATAATATCAATTTCCGTACCAGACCGCCAAACTTTTATTTTAAATCAAAAGACTGTTATAAAGGAATGTAATTTTTACATGGACAAACATGTTTGTCTTTGTGAGTGAGTTTAGTTTTACACCGCTTTTAGCAATATTCCAGCAATATCACGGCGGAGGACACAATGGGCTTCACACATTGGACCCATGTGGGGAGCCGAACTCGGGTTTTCGGCGTGGCGAGCGAACGCCTTAACCACCAGACTACCCACCGCCTCTCCTATTAAGACAGCGGAATGAAGTCCACGCGATACAACTGTAAATGGTTGTAAATGAGACGACACGGCATACAATGCAGAGCTGATCATTAATTCCGTTCCATTGACACGACACTAAATATAGCCATCGAATCAACACAGGGGATATCGGGTAACAGGGGAAATAACCCGTATTTGTGTGTATTGTCTCAAATACAACGTCGAACGCCGGGCACAGTAAGGACTTCCTTCCATTTGCTTTATTTATACTCTAGAAAAAATACATTTTTGTGCTTGAAGTGCATTATGAACCTTACTAAAATCCTATACTTCAAGCATATTGTGAGCGCTCTCGAAAGGCGTCGCTATTTTGAAGAAAAATTTTGGTTGGTTCTTGATTGTAAGTTCTTTAGCGACACTTGATGGTTGGAATAATGCCGATGTGACGTAAAGCCAAACTCAACTCAACTTTAGCGACATAACTTCCGTTAACGATAAGGAGATCGTGACGTCACTTCCGCAACGAACGTTTGGTAGCACATGAGATCAGGATATAACCATTGGAGTGAAATAGGGATATAAGAAAGCTAGATCATACGGGATGGATACCGGTGATGTTGTCGATCGTTTGATCGTGCAACAAACTGAGATTTGACTTAACACCATATTTACACGTTGTGTTATGGACGAGTCAATGGTATTTAGCATAAAAGAATAGAGACTAATACACTTGAGAATGATGTTCTAACGAGACCAATAAATATACAGAAGCTGTATGGTTATGGAAAGCGAATGCAGCTAACAGTAGGATTATCTGAGAGAATTAACACATGCAAAACACACCTGGATTAGGGTCCACTTCAGAAACTAGGTCATATATCCGGGTACTGACAAAAAGAAACACAATGCGCATGCGTTAGGTTCGTGCAGAAGGCCCATGCAAAGAATGGCGTTTTCTGGGATATAATAGTGGTTATTGTTGTGATTACTGAAGCAACGTTACATCGGGTACACATCAGCAGACAATCATGCATAATAAAGCAGTAACTGTACGACAGATACAAGAAACATCACTTTACAAAAACATGAATACAATACGTTATCAAACCACGAACGAAAGTACAATACAAACATATTGCTTCTCATCATATATCATTGCCATGGCAACAGCTTGACGTTACCTTGACATCGGAGAACCTGCCATGGTTGAGTACGCCCTGTTCCTCACATCAACGTCGGACGTCACATCGTCGTCGTCGCAGCGGTAAGTGTAGAAGGCGACGCTCCGGGTCGTATCCCTCATTCTCATGTGAACTTTGTTGCCAGGCCTTGGCTTCCGCTCATCCTGCTGAGTGAGTTGAGTGGGTGAGTGAGTGAGTGAACGAGGGAAGGAGGGATCGAGAGAGCGAGGGAGGGAGGGAGGAAGGGAGCGAGGGAGAGAGGGAGGGAGGGAGGGAGGGAGGGAGGGAGAGAGGGAAGGAGGGAGCGAGGGCGAGGGAGGGAGAGAGGGAGAGCGAGCGAGCGAGCGAGCGAGTGTTATTGTTAAATGTAAGAGTCCAGTTTGAAGGGAACAATAGGCCTTTACCACTTAAAATAGTGAAACACGCAAAATTGTGCCGACAGCGGTCAAATGTAAAATTAATATTAACGTTAACATCACTAGAAAATGTATACAAAACGATAATAAATGTTATTTCCCATCCTAGTCGACATTATACCAGTTTTATCAGTGCGTAGGTGATGGATGGGATGGGGTGATGTGAAGGGTTGGTGAGGGCGGTGTTGTTTGCTGATGGCTGGGTGATGTGACGGCTGGGTGTGGTTTGGTGGGTGAGGGTGGTGATGATTGGGTGTGTGGGTCTGGGTGGATGAGTGCGTTTGGGTGATGTGATAGGTGTGGGTGGGTGGTGATAGGTGTGGGTGGGTGGTGATGTGTGGCTGTTTCGTTTACACCATAAATTGTGTTTCTGAGGCACTGACAGAAAAATATCATTTTGACATGTACGATAGTTTTTTATTTCGCTGGATGTCGTGTGCGACATTTTCTTCTTCCTAATGCCTTCCTAATAAGGAAATACACCACACTGAGTGTTGAACGAATTGGACAGGAAGTCCTTCCACTGACGGAAGTGTCGAGGACCTCTAACTGTAACACAGGTCAGTTTCAGCCTCCGCTGCTTAATTCAAGTCTGACCAAATATGAAGAAACTTGCAGGTCTTCAAAATCTGTCTCGACAGTTAACAGCGAGTGGTGAAATGATTAGTTTTGCATCAACCCTCACAATATCCAGAGTTGTGACAATACGGCACAGTTGAGCCATGGCGTCACACAGGCAAACGCGAACGATGAACACGCCATGGTGAAATTACAATATTTTTACATATCTTTTCCTTGTAATTCTTCATCATATAATTCAATTTCTCAAGAATAAAATATTCTTAAAATTACAACTTGTGCGAACACCAATTCCGGTATATATTAATTTTCAAGTCACTCTGAATCATGGAAAGTATAATGCACAAGTATTTTATATCGTCGCTGTCCTGTCAAAACCTCGTATCCGACATTTATTAAGTTTTGAGATAATCGAAAAAAACTGTTTCATTTCTTTATGTGCAAACTTAACACAATGAGTTTTCAACCATAACTTTGCATCATTATGTGCGGTGAAACCAAATATGTTTGGCAACTTAATTCCAAAGGATTAGGTCTGAACGAAAATTACGAGGTTATTATTATTAAATAGGATATTTTGAAAACAGGTGATTGCACTTAAATGTATTCAAATAACTATTAAACAGGAAGATGAGGCTGTCTAGTGTCTGATCAACGAGCCACAACAATTATAGCATTATCAAATACAACGTTTAAACAAGAAAAAGATCATTTTATGGCCCAAGGCTCATTTGCATGCCTTGTTTTATCGGTGTAAGAAAATGCTAAATGGACCAGTTATTCATGACTGCTGTTGCGTGATTTATTGTAGGGGGCCCTAATCAATTAAAACTTCATCTCATTTACAGTATCGTCTCTAAAGACATCTCACGGGGCTCTGTACCTGTACTGACCATACAGTCAAACTCCTTAAAATGAGCAAACATTGCTACAAAGCCTTTGTAAACTTAAAGATAAAGAATGGAACGAATTGTAACACATGTTCTGTATCAACCCTGATTACATAAGTCTTAGCCAACTATTGGGCACAACTCTGTACGTGCATGCAGGCACCTTCCCCGAAGTCTGATAACTGATAGAACAAGTAGGAAACAACCGTCAGGACATATGGTCCAGTCACCATGTTTCAACAGTGATAAGCTTCTCATAATTATATCGGCCTCTGACAAACTCCTTAGAATGAATAAACACCCATGAAATACCATTGTAACTTAACTATTTGTAACATAAAACAGGTCCCCTCTCCTAGCGCTACATTCTGAATTATGAACATATTGCAATAACAGCTTAAAACCATACAGTTTGACACTACTTCAACCAAACTGTTCTAATAGTAATTGCCACGAGCAGTTGCAGCTTTCAGTATGGTGGAAACGCTAAAATTAAGTCAAGGCAAACCACTGTAAAAAACAACCGAGAAAACCCGACCTGACCCCACATGGACAAGATATTGGAGTTTTTCAAATATAACAGAGCGTTGACCATAAGTGGCTTTTGCAGTATGGCCCAGTCGACGGCCATATTGGATTTATAGCTGCTTGAACAGATTGAACTATCAGTGTTGCCTTATATATATTTTTAGTAGCTTCTAGAGAAGAAGATGTAATTATCCGACAGCCTACGATCGTGAAAAGTTGATTTGATCGCTAAGACGTTTATCGTTTTTTTAACGTTGTTTTACAAATGGCAGCGATACATGCAAAGCTGTTTCGCTAGATCGTATGTCCACGGAAGGTCATTATAATGTAAATCGAACCTTCAACAAACGAAATTATTGTTTTGTGTCGACATGCGCAAGGGAATAGCTCGGGAAGCAATCTTGAACATTGAAAGCATGAACCATTCTCTTGCACAGAAGGATAGTGTCACGTCCTGTCGGGCATAATCAACATCGTGTTCAGATACTATAGCACCTTTAGAAAATCTGATAGCGGCCTTGAAGCGAATGTTCCACCTAAACGAATACATCCAGAACATATGGGAATCTGGGATCAACAGGTGGTGTCCCACCTAAACGAATTCAACACAAAGGCCTAAACGAATACAGAAAATGGAATTATGGTTCTAATTAACTAATCATCCCGAACATATGGGAATCTGGGATCAACAGGTGGTGTCATTCAACACAAAGGCTGAGTAAATGAATACTGTTCTGTATCTATTACCACAAACGTGTGTGAGTGAGTGAGTGAGTATAGTTTGACGCCGCTTTTAGCACTATTCCAGCAATATCACGGCGGGGAACACTGGAAAGGGGCTCCGCACATTTTACCAAAGTAGGGATTCGAACCCGGCCTTCAGCGTGACGAGCGAACGCTTTAACCACTAGGCTACCCAACCGCCCCAGAAACGTGTGTGAAGCCACCATGCCCTCATACATGTATTCCCAGTAATAAGACGTGTAAACAACAGTTTATTATGTTTTAAGAGTTATTTGTACATCCGACTGTAGCAGGATTCATTCCTACTCCCCCTGTTGCAATAAGAGCACGTTTTAAGCGGTGTTTCCTTAACTTATGACCGCAGAATCTTTGCACTTGTACACAGCTGGCTTAAAAATAAGCAAATCGTTTCAAGTTTTAACACAAATGCGCTATCACGTAACTGGACCTCTGTTCGGCCACAGGAAATACTGGCATGTTGCCACATCGTTGTGCTGCTGTTCATGTCAAGCAATAGAAAACATATTTTTTATGCAAACTGTGAGACTAGCAGGTGAATCCGGTAGGGCATTATAGGTTCGATGATCCGATGATTTTATTTTAAACCCATTTTATGGACTATCCAACGTAGTTACGTTTTATACTATAACATTATATGTTTACTGAAATTATTTCGATAAACAAATGTGTCCTGTGAACTAAACTACAGGTACAGGCAAACTGTTTAAATGTCTCATTCGAAATTTCGATCGTATATTCTTATTCCACCCTTATTCCGAACAACTTCGATCCGTTGAGACGGATGAAGGAAGAGCCAATAAAATCGTTTGTTTTCATTTTCATCACGCTTGAAAAGGCTTAATCAAGGGCCATGACACTAAATGATGCCGTACCACTGAACAGACACAATTTTTTTTTAAAAATTTAAACATATATCTTAACTGATAAATTCCTAAATTCCTCTTTATTTGGAAAACCAGGAGTTCGGATTTGGCGCTGACAAACCTAGAATCACACATATTCAGGAACTCGAAACCGAAATCATGTATGTCACGTATAAGGGAGGCAATTTGCATATGAATTACGGAGCCTTACAAGCCAAGGGTCAAGAAAAGACTAAAGAACAATCATATTTCAACGTACCAACACCCCTTGATATCTGTGCAGCTTGACCGCTCTCTTCACCCCTGCTGACCGCGTCTCCGGGTCGTCCAAGCTGCTGTGCCAAGCCTGTATCCTCTCCTCCAACCGAGTTAACGCCACGTCTCCGATTGACAACGCCGCCTCATCCCCACTGTCGGCATCCTCCGCCAACATCGGCGACAACGTCTGCCCACTGCCGGTGGATTCTCTGCCCTTGTTGTCATTGACCTGAAACAAGGTGGCGTCCTGGAGAAGGTCCTCCGGATCATCATCAGCAGTCTGGTACGTTATCTTAGGAGGAAACTGAGCGTTCTGGAAGGTGGGAGTTGGGGTTTTCCCTGGTTCTGTTATAAAAGGATTATGTGTTAAGGACATCTCCGGATGGGGCAAGCCTCCATAATCCTCCTGGGTATTCGCTTTCGACTTGCCAACTTCAGGCAAAGCGCGAGCGCCAAACGTAAACTTTGACTGCGATGTGACCCCGAACTTTGAACCCCCGAACTGTTTGGGTCTCTGGGTACGTCTTTTCTTCTCTTTCTCTCTCATTCTGATCATGTAGAAGACGCTGCCCGGTCCGAACAGGTTGACCAGTGGTCCTTTCTGAAGACTGGCCACCTTCCAACCTGGCTCGTTCGGTTTCTCCGAGGCAGCTGTCTGCTCTGTTTGGTTGTCCCTCTTCTCCTTCTCGTCAAGTGTGTAGAGGAAGTAGCGGAAGAGAGGAAGCTTCTCCTCGCTCAGTCTGGAGAAGTGGAGGCTCAACTTGGTGTGGACGATGTTCTTCATCAACTTGATGGCATTCGGGTTCCTCCGCTCAATCAAGCGGTCGTAGTTCCTCTGGTCAAGTTGATACACTTCTGCTTCCTGTGTGCAGATGACGCTTTCAGCATACGTCGAGAGACCTAGCGCCATCTCTAAGTCACCTGCCAGGGACAACAAAGGAGTTGGTTTAACATACCCACGTGTTATAACTGCCATCAACAAGGGCGTGTTAAAACCGAAATAAATCTTTAAGATCAAAAACGATGTTTGTAAAACAAGAAGTACAAATATTATGCAATGGGATTGAACTGCTCTTGATTAAAGTGCTCTTAGATAAAGTACGTTTGATTGGAGAGCTCGACATATTTACGAACCATTAACACGGTATTCTGCAACACAACCAGATATGCCAGGTACCTTCTCTACCACTGCCGTAAGTCTATATTACAGTATAGGAGGTACGAGAGTCGAAGCGCTACGATAGCTTTGTAAAACGGGACCCGACCTAAAAGCTGACCTAAAATACTCAAGTAATTTCATGATATTTCTTAAATATTCACAAACAGATGTAATTGCTATGAAATATTGATTTTTGTTAAATATAACACAAAAACTACATTTCTATTGCCTAAATGAGTACGAAGCTTATCTTATGGCTTTTACGTACCTATGACGTCGACAGCTCCCATGAGGCAAAGTTCAAGATGGCGGATCGCCGTCTTTTTGCCATCTTGTTGAGGCTGTTTCCGTTTCTGATAAGTCACTTTCTTGTCAACTGCCTTACTCTTCTCCAGGTTCATCTCCCTGGAAATACAAATATTTCGAACATGAGAAACACAAATTAGTAAGAATAATCCCAACACCGCATTGTATCGATATCAGAAGAATCATATCTCATTTCAAAACTAAAAACAATTTCCATTCCAATTTCGTTTAATTTCCGATGTCACATGTACAAATAGAAATGAGAATGTTTTTCACACAAAAACACACTTGACGAATATGAAAAACTCACACGACGAATATAAAAATCTCACATGACGAATATGAAAAACCCATTTGACGAATGAAACCTGCTGAGGCGGGGATTGCCAACATCGATGATGGTGTTGTATACCGTCACTCTGTCATGTGGAATGTTGGTCCAGACTCGATTATTTACAGACCGCCCCCATATAGCGGAAATATTGCTGAGTGCGGCGTAAAACTAAACTCACTCACTCATGTGGAATGTGTGGGTGAGTCAGTGAGTGGGGTTCTACGCCGTATTGATTGGTGTTTTAGGAATAAACGGAACAAGAACAGATTATGAGTGTGCTTCTAAACACCTCGCATCAACTACAAAACCTTCAGCGAACCCTGCTCTCCTTGAAGCACCTTGTGTGGGTATAAGACGGGTATATGCGTTCTTAAAGAGTCCTCACCATATCTCTTTTTGTTTTCTTTTACGTATGCTTCTCTTAACCTGTCACTTGTCCGACCAGCAGTGTCACGAGTAAACCAGGGTGTGACGTGGAAACTGTACCGATGTGGCCTTCTGTCATGCCATATCCGAGGAGAGATCATCCTTAACTGGACATCGATTTAGACAGATGCCAACTTTATGCTAAATCACATATGAGTTCCAGCTAATGCTAACAAACCTTGGGTGGAGTTGCCCTACACTGAGATCTGATTTTAATGACTTCTAAAATGCCAATCAAACAGATGATTTTACAGAGATTCACTTCATTTTCTTCATAAAGAACATGATTAAACCGCACCCCCTATTTAATCAATAGCGTTAACCAGCACCAGAGACAAACCGAAGAAGACATCGATGAAGCATCGTCCTCGACGTTTTTGTTTCGTTGTTGTTTTTTATATTTTTTTTTTTTTTGGTTTTGTTTGTTTGTTTGTTTTGTTTGTTTATTTTGGTTTTGGTTTGTTGTTGTTTCTTTTTGATTGTTTTTTGTTGTTGTTGGGGGTTTTTTTTGGGGGGGTGTCGTCGTATCCCAATTGCGTAGATCGATGCTCATGATGTTCATCACTGGATTGACTGGTCCAGACTCGATTAATTACAGACCGCCTCCATATGGCTGGAACATTGTTGAGTGCGGCGTTAAACAACAATCAATCGATCGATCGACGTTATTTGTTGAAACAGTGATGATAATACTGCCAAGTGTTCTACCTCCAGCGCACACATCCGAGTTTTCAGTTTAACGAGTGTGTGAGTACGCGAGTGAATAAGTGAATGAGAGCATGAGTACGTTAGTGAGAGCGCCAATACGCGAGTGAGTACGCTAATGGAAGCGTTGGTAAGCGAGTGAATACGTTAGTGAATGCGTGAGTGGTAATTATTGGTAAATAATTGAAGCTACATTTGGACGCAAACGCATCGAACCCCGGAGCACGAACCCGCCACCCCAACACACTTGTATTGGTTGCTCTCTCCATGTTCTTACCTCCGGAGTAGTTCTCTGGCCTTCTCCCTCTCCAGCGCTGCGATGTCACCCTTGGGAAACAGGGTGGGGTACTGGACGGGGTGGAGACTCGGGTCCACCACGATCTTCACCTGCCCGCTGAAATAAACAAACGTACGTCACGTCGTCATGACAATATTCCAGCACACAGATTGGACTTAGATGGGAAAGCGAAACCGAAATCGAACCTACGCTTTAACCACTTGGCTACCACACCGCCCTTCATTTCCAACAGCAGGAAAGGTTCCTAAAACTCAGACTAGAGTCCATATGGGTTCAATGTAACTCACCTGATTATGAAATGAAGACCGTCTACGGAGGTATCCTGTTTGATGACTGTGTCTTCAAACTTAAGACTCCTCTTCACCAGACTCATAGCGACCATCCTCTTGTATCGAGGGTTCCAGCCCGAGAATAGTGGGTAGTCGTCCACAAAACCGTACTTCTTCTCGAACTCTTGGGCCTGGAAAGAGAAGTAGATAAAGTGAAGCAGTGAGTTTACTTTTACGCCTCTTTTAGCAATATTCCAGCAATATCACGGCGGGAGACACCAGAAATGGGCTTCACACATTGTACCCATGTGGGGAATTGAACCCGGGTCTTTGGCGTGACGAGCAAACGCTTTAACCACTAGACTACCCCATTTCTGTCACTTCTGTACCGCAAAGGTTACAGTTTATAATGACGACCCATACAACTTCTTCAACAATGACGAAGACCAAGGTTCGACTCCTCACATGGGTACAACGTGTGATACATTTCTGGTGTCCCCCGCCCTGATATTGCTGGAATATTGCTAAAAGCGGCGTAAAACCATACTCACTCACTCACCCTTCAGTAATGAAGATTAGGAAAAGAATGAAGGAGTACTGTTTTGTGCCGCTTCTAGCAATACTTCAATTTTTCTCAAAAATGAGGAGTTTTACGCAACATAATTTGGTTGCTTAGTCGGCACTGTGCTAGGGATCAGGGATCTGATGGTCTGTGTTCGAATCCCAGATTCGCTCTGACTACAACTTGTCAACACCACACACATGTAGGATTTCCCCACACCTACCTGATATGCGTGCAGTGATCTGTTGTACAGGTCTCTGTTCACCATCAACAAATCCGTCGTCTCGTCGGCGATGATGGTGGCGTTGCGGACACTGTCGGCTCTGATGAGCGCAAGTTCGCCGAAACTCTTACCAGCCGCTGTAACAAAGTCAGCAACACGTTATCTACTCAATACATCAGTGAGCAAGGAAATAGTGGTTGATACTCTAACCGTACATTGACTGCGTGACACAAGTTCCTGGCTCGGCCAAGGGACGCGACTCTACCGAACGACCGGGCGCCACCTGTATTTCCGTTTTGTCTATGGACTTACGTATCTTGGCCATGTAGGTTCCATATTTAGACCTGTCCAGAGACTTGAACCCCTCGGAAGCAATAACATTAGCCTCTTCATCTAATTGTTTCTGTTTGATGGACTCGAAGTCGTCTTCGACGAGGTTGGTGTTGATGTGAACGCTGACAGTGCCGGTGAGAATGATGTAGAACCTTACAAAGAACAAGAGTCAGAAAGTGTTTTGGTATTAACGACTTATGGAAAGAACTGTTTGATTGACATTACAGACGTTGACAAATACATTATATATAGTACTTACCAACCATTATCATTTGTTGTCATCTACCCCTCATGCATACCATGTTGTTGTTGGTGGTGGTGGCTGTTTGGACGTTGTTGTTAATCTTATCAAATGTGACTAAGTCTATACTGTACTGCTGTCAGACAACCCTGCATTAGGAATACTAATAACGGAAATATTTATACAGACACCCGTGAATTGATCTTCAGCAACCCATGCTTGACGTAAGAGGCGACTAACGGGATCGGTTGGTCAGGATCGCTGACTTGGTTGACACGTACCATCGCGAAAATCGATCCCAATTGCGTAGATGATGCTCATGGTCCAGATTCGATTATTTACAGACCGCTAGCATATAGCTGGAATATTGCTGAGTGCGGCGAAAACTAATCCCACTCACTCATTTATACAGAAAGACTACGATATATTTCGTAGAGTGGCCATGAAGCTAAATGTACAATGACATTTTTCTTACATAATTTTGTTATGCGCTAGCATGGAAAATACATTAGTACAAGCAAACGTTATGTAATTTGTTTACAAATATGGCTAGGCATAACATAACAATTGCATTTTGGTTATTAAGTAATTTACAAACTTCTGTATGTTATGATTAACATAATAATATTGGGGTATATATCTACTTAATCAGAATAAACAGGGCATTGTAATAGTACATGGTACTAATCCTCGACCATATTGACGCAATGGGCGCACATGGCGGAACTGATATCATCATCTTTGGATCTATAGGTTGGTAGATTTAGTTTACTAATGCAACATGTAAATTTTGTAAGAGATCTGCGAAGTTGCATAGAGGGTAATATTTTAAAATATGTTTCACGGATTTCATGAAATCTTCATATCTCATGCAAAATACCAGAATGCAAGCAATTTATTCGTACTTTTATATCACATAAGTATTGACTGACTGACTGAGTTTGGTTTTACGCCGCTTTAAGCAATATTCCAGCAACATCACGGCGGGGGACACCCAAAATGGGCTTCACGCATTGTACCCATGTGGGGATTCGAACCCGGGTCTTCGACGTGACGATCCAACGCTTTAACCATTAGGCTACCCCACCGCCCTTACATAAGTATTGAAAAGATTGTGAAAAACTCACTTGTCTCCCTTGTCGCCTTGTCTGATGATCGCTGACATTTGTCTGACAATATCCAGCAATATTTCTGAAAGAAAGTGACAGATCGCGCAAATACTTCTGTTAAATGCTAAATAGTCACGTTTAATGCTCAGGTCAGCATGGCCTCTCTGATTCACAATATCTTAACAGCAATATTTAACACATTAAACTCATATTTCTGAAAGAAAGTGACAGATCGCAGTCAAATACTTCTGTTAAATGCTAAATAGTAACGTTTAATGCTCAGGTCAGCATGGCCTCTCTGATGGACACATGGCTAACAAATCTTCTTAACACATTATCACTACACTAATTAACATATTATCACTACTCTAATTAACACATTGTCACTACTCTAATTAACACATTGTCACTATTCCACATTATCACTACTCTAATTAACACATTATCACTACTCTAATTAACAGTCACATTATCACTACTCTAATTAACACATTATCACTACTCTAATTAACACATTATCACTACACTACTGGACACACTTCCACTACTATAATTAACACACATTTTCACAACACTATAGAAATCATTCGTTATTATTCTGTCGAGTTATACCTTGTTATAACACATTATTACTTCTCTTTTTAACACATTCTACTCTACATAACACATTAATATATGGTCATTCTACACTCGAACTCATTACCACTATCCATCTGACCACTGTCAACGCACCTGTTTTCAGCTCCTTGAACAGTTCCGGCTTTCTTCCTGAACCAGGGTAGGATGGTGTCTATCTCACTGTCCCCCCTCTCTGTGGGGGGTTTGTTGATGATGTGCAGCACGCGCTCGTACACGTGCGCCATGATGCCCCAGGAACTGCCACCGCGGCTGCCTGAAACGTCAACACCGTAAGCAAGTCAGTGTAGGTGATGGAGTGTTATGTCACAGTGTATCACCTTGGTCAAGGACCCGTGAAGGTCCGGGTTAGAATATTGATCTTCAGTAACCCATGCTTATCGTAAGAGGCGACTAACGGGATGCTGCTTGCTCACTGGATTGTCTGGTCTACACTCGATTATTTACAGACTGCCGCCATGTAGCTGGAATATTGCTGAGTGCGGCGTAAAACTACTCTCACTCACTCACCTTGGTCAAGGAAGAAGGTGATGCAGGTTTTAGAAATGTACCACTTTAAAGTGAATGCCACAAGGACCGATATGTTGCTTAGCAACCTAGAAGGGCTGGTGGGGTAGCCTAGTGGTTAAAGCGTCCGTCACGCTGAAGGCCCGGGTTCGATTCCCCACATGGGTACAATGTGTGAAGCCAATTTCTGGTGTCGCCTGCCATAATATTGCAGGAATATTGCTAAAAGGGTTTCTGGCACGTCCACGAGGTACAGAAATGACCATCGTTTTATGACACCTTTTTAGCACACATAGTTCATGTCCTTATGGTAATGGGGACCGCCTCCGTGGTGTAGTGGTTAGAGCGTCCACCCGGAGAGCGGAAGGTCGCGGGTTCGATCCCCGACCGCGTCATACCAAAAGACGTTAAAATATGGTACTTGTTGGTCCCTGTCTGGCGCTAGGTATTAATGGGTACAACAAGGACTGGTCGGCTCGGAGTCAGTATAATGTGTCTGAGTGGGGTATTCATGCTTCACTGCGGCATGGTATCTCAGTGGGCTAGCACTATAAAACCAGCTTCAGTCTGGGCTAGTACAAGCAGCCGCACATACACATACACACGCATACACGTCGTCATATGAGCGAAATATTCTCAAGCACGACGTTAAACCCAATTTCACCTCATCTCACCTCACCTCACCTCACCTCACCTCACCTTATGGTAATGTTGGTTATGCTGATAACTGAAACCAGCACACATCGTTAGCTAGCAAAATGGAAAAGGCGTGTTAGATTATCATAGATGATAGAAAATGACGGTGATGTGTACTACACTCCGAACAACGTCGATTTTGCTATATTTCCACATTATGCTAATTAGCGAGTTGTTTGTCACGGAAGCTTATGGCCTCATTCCTCGTATCAGCATAGCATTCAGGAGTGACGTGTTAGCATGTGGTTATCTTTTACCATTCACTAAAACCTGTACCACGAATCTAAGAATAATGGAGATTTACATGTCAATTTGAGGTTTCAAATCACAATAACGATATTAGTTTGTAACAGCAGATTTGAAACAGCATTGCCATGGAAGTTAGATATCAAAGAGTGTCAATTAGAAAGAATGACTTTTCAATTATTTCAAAATGCAGAGTTTTGGTTTCTCAACTATTCATGTATGGAGATCCGTGTCATTGAACAGAAATGAGCACTGTGACGTTATAATAGTGAGTGAGTGAGTATGGTTTTACGCCGCTTTTAGCAATTTTCAAGCAATATCAAGGCGGGGGACACCAGAAATTGGCTTCACATATTTTACCCATGTGGAGAATTGAACCCGGTACATTGGCGGCACAAGCGAACGCTATAACCACTAGACTACCCCACCGCCCCGTTATAATAGTGACGTGTGGTATAAAACAAAGCAATGCAAGGTTTGTTTCCAATGTTTTGTACGTGTGAAATTCCATGTTGTTTTACATGCAGGTTATGTTTCCGTCTACCCTATCCAGTGCCCTATTATTCAATACCTTCGGTCTCAGAAAGAATTTGTCACGGTCAACTGAAAATAGACATGCGCGTTTACTTCAAAATCAAAATTAAGTCAATTTTATCTACATGTGACCTGCACTGAAAATTTCGTCATGGTCATCTCGTAAATCACGGACACAGTGCTGACACTGTAAAGACCAACGAGCAGCCGATCGTGGCACGACAAGGGGAGGCAACTCTTCTATAAGAGCCCCACAATTTCATATACATCATTCACAATGATGTATCTGATCCGAATGCGGTTTCCTTATTTGGCAGAGCCTCGTTTTGAGATTTCCACGATTTCCAGATTTCCATTTGTCAGAACACGCTGTACGAAAGAGCACGCTGCTCGACGTGTTTGAAAGGATTAGAAGGCGCGTAGTGTTGTAATATACAAGTGGTTAGATGTTTCCAATAATACTGATTAATATTTATGTATCCAGTTGAATGAATTGGTCTCAAAATTCTGGACTGGTTATTGTACTAAGTTGCGCAATGGGACGGAACCCAGTCAGCAGGAAACGAGACTGTTATGTAATCAATGTTTTGACTTGCGCGACAATGCGACAATGTCCCAACCAGGATTCCATCATTTTCCCCACTTCCTTGATGTGTTGCGAGGTCATACATACAAACGAAATTTCACATTTTTTCAATGTTCAAGTTGCTTTAGTTTTTGGTGCTTTTAGGGTTTTTTTTTATCTTTTATAGCAATTTAATATGGTATTTACACTTAACAGTAATAGATTGTTAAATTCTGCAATGAACCCATCAAAACACGGCACAAGAAATCAACACATTCCGAGCATCATGATAATGTGTTTACGTGATAATGAGAGAAACTGGCCATTGATCAAGAACCGACTGGCGTTTTATGATCAACGTCCCCGGTCGTTAGACAAAGCAAATCGATATTCCCCACACCTATCAAGCTACCCGTTGTTCATTTATAGCCAGACCCTCACCCATGGGACTACTCGACTACCACGATATGTGTTTTGTAGCCTAAACCGTAATACTAATTTGAAACTGTATCAATTACGACGGTAGACTACGCCAGTAAATACGACATCGCGGGTAACGTGTAATCAGCCTGGCTGTTCGTAGCTGGACATCAATACTCGCAGGAAGACCATTATAAAGTCATTGTTATGTTTCTGTGCCTAACTGCATAACCGTATCCCATTACGTCAATGTGCTACATCCGGGTAGCGTCAGTTAGAGACGTATCGATGTAATCGTACGGAAAGGGTAACCTAATATTTTCAAACCCACGCTTATTTTCTAAATCTTCCTCATTTTGGTCCTAGGCTGGGACTAATTGTCAACATTAGTAAGACTGACCTTTATGTTTCAAACATCACCTTGTTTGTTTATCTAAAGTTTCACAATGTAGATAAATGTAGATAATGTAGATCCGTTAGGAGCTAATCCTAACCCTAAGTTCGGTTTCAGACAAGTCACTAATAATACTGAGATAATGTTTCAGGTTCAGGAGGCACACTAATTTCATTTGAGATCATGTTTCAGTTTCAGACAGGACAGTAAGTACACTGAGATAATGTTTCAGTTTCAGACAAGGCATTATTAGCACTGAGATAATGTTTCAGTTTCAGACAAGGCATTATTAGCACTGATATAATGTTTCAGTTTACACAAGGCATTAAATGTTTCAGTTTCAGGAATTACACTAATGATATCTAGATCATGTTTCAGTTTCGGACAGGACAGTAAGTACACTGAGATAATGTTTCAGTTTCAGACAAGGCATTATTAGCACTGAGATAATGTTTCAGTTTCAGACAAGGCATTATTAGCACTAAGATAATGTTTCAGTTTCAGACAAGGCATTATTAGCACTGAGATAATGTTTCAGTTTACACAAGGCATTATTAGCACTGAGATAATGTTTCAGACAAGGCATTATTAGCACTGAGATAATGTTTCACTTTCAGACAAGGCACTATTAATTTTTTATTAGCACTGTGATAATCAGTTTCAGGAAGTACGCTAATTATATTGAGATGATCTTTTAATTTCAGACAAGTTACCGATTACAACGTCTTGACCACGACTGACGTGGACACCAGCGTGTGGGACGCTGATTCCCTCTAACTTCATCTCAAGTGGTCATACTTGTCAGCAAGCTCCTGGGCTCATTATATAGATGTACATTCAAACTACAGGCATGATATCAACAGTAATCGCCATTCAGTAATGAAGCAAACAGGAGAATCTGTTGATACCGGAAGTAAACTCCCAACTAAGCATATTCTCACTGTCCCGGGTTTCCCATCCTCGAGGATGCAGGGCATTTTATGTGCAGTGTTATATATATCCCAACAGAACGGTGCAATATACTTTTGATAAAGAAAGTTGGTTGGTTGGTTGTTTAAGGCAGCACTCAGGAATATTCCAGCTATATGGAGGTGGTCTGTAAATAATTGAGTCTGGACCAGAAAATCGAGTGATCAACAACATGAGCATCGGTCTACGCAATTGGGGTACGATGACATGTGTCAACCATTAGTCGCCTCTTACGACAAGCATGGGTTACTAAAGATCAATTATAACTTCACGGGGCCCAACTGCAACGAAAATAGCCTGATATTATCTTATCGGCTATAATGTGTTGCACATAAAAAATATGTTTTATTGACGCGATGTATTTTACGTGGGGGTACATACAGATATTTATACTTTTAGCATTCCTGAAGCGGTGACCGTCCTTCTGGTAGGACGATATACACACTACACGGGCAGATATGAGTAAATTCCGCAGCTTAACTTCAACCCCACTCAATAACTAAATGAGTGAGTTGGGTTAGACACCGCTTTGAACAGTATAGAAAAACAGTCATGTAGTTGCCACAATGGTTGTTGATACGTGAAGGAAGTAGAGCTAGGTGCCACCTGTGAACGTTGCTCAGTCTGTTATATACGTAGAGAAATAAATAAAGGAACACAGGAAAATTCAAGCGTTCCTGTATTATTATCCAGTTTTCATCACCACAGCGCTATTCAATGCTGTTGATGAAAACTAGAAAATATTAAAGGAACGCTTGAATTTTCCTGTGTTCCTTTATTTGTTTCTCTGTGTATATCTTATGGTTCATCATGTTGCGGGGCCTGCTTGTCCTTCTGTCCACACGTTTCTGTGGTTAGGTGGTGGGTAGGTCCATGCTAGAGGAAGGTTTTGATGGTATGCCTCTTGCTAGGTTTGGGTAGGTGGTGGGTAGGTCCATGCTAGAGGAAGGTTTTGATGGTATGACTCTTGCTAGGTTTGGGTAGGTGGCTCTATGTTAGAGGATCACAACAAATAGACGAGTTAGTACTCTGTGGGGTTAGACCATCTAGAAAAGGAGGTGGAGGTGGACAAATTCACTCGGATTTTCCCAAGAGGACGTTCTGTGTGCGTCCATGCGTGTGCATTTGCATGCGCGTGTGCGTGTGTGTGTGTCTTTGTGTGTAAAGTAGGGAGTGAGTGATAGACGAGTGATATGTGTCAATACTGTACCGGACAGTCCATTTACGAGGTTCTGGACGGTTGAGGGGATGTGGGTTTGGACGACTGATATTTTCAAAACAGTCATCTGTATTCTCCATAGATGGTGATCTGTACAGTGGGGTTGGGCGGGTATATGTTCCAGCGCACTATCGGACTATCCCCAGAGGCGGGTCTGGAGAGTGGAGGGCGAGTGTAGTTGGGAAAGTGATATGTGCCAGTACTCATCCGGGCTTTCCCTAGGGGGGGATCTCGGATGTGGAGAGCTGTGGGGTTGGGCGAGTGATAGGTGCCAGTATTCTATCGGACTCTCCCCAGAGGCGGGTCTGGAGAGTGGAGGGCGAGTGGAGTTGGGCAAGTGATATGTGCCAGTACTCATCCGAGCTCTCCAAAGGGGTGGATCTCGGCTGTGGAGGGCTGTGGGGTTGGGCGAGTGATAGGTGCCAATATATAAAATAGAAGGCTGGGTGGCGAGTGAGTTCTAGCTCACTGTGTCAATAGTCTACCGAGCAATCTCCCTAGAGGACATCATGGCAGCGGAGGGAGAGTTGGGTTGGGCGAGTGATATGTGCCAGTACTCATCCGGGCTCTCCCAGGTGGTGGATCTCGGCTGTGGAGGGTTTAGGGGTTGGGCGAGTGATAGGTGCCAATATTCTATCGGACTCTTACTAGAGGAGGATTTAGAAGGCTGGGTGGCGAGTGAGTTCTAGCTAGTGATATGTGTCAATAGTCTACCGAAGAATCTCCCTAGAGGACATCATGGCAGCGGAGGGAGAGTTGGGTTGGGCGAGTGATATTGCTCCGGGCTCTCCTTTGAGGAGACACTGTACAGTGGCGGGTGAGTGGGGTTGGGCGAGTGATACATGCCGGTATTCCTCCGGACTCTCCTCGGTTTGGGCGAGTGATATAGTCTAGCTACAGGACTCTCCCTAGAGGGGGATCTGGACAGAGGAGGGCGAGTGGGGTGGTCGTATGATATGTGCCAGTACTCACCCGGACTCTCCCTTGAGGAAGGGTTGGTTTCCCTAGAAGCAGGCGCGGGGGCTTTGCGAAACGGGTTTGACTCCCTCGACTGGGGACTGGTATCCTGAGAGCCCAGCCTGGACTGGGGCGAAAGGCTCTGAGGCTGTGCCATGGTAGATGACGGAGATGTGTCTTTATCGTGAGTTCGCGACATGGTCTATGTTAGAGGTACAGTGTATATGACGCCTGGTCATCAAACTGATTCTCACAGGAATATAGAACTGATACAGACCTGACTCTCATCGACACAGAACTGATTACTATATGAACACAGAACGATGTAATTCTTACATGAACGTAGACCTGATCATCACATATACACCGAGCGTACTTTCACATGAAATCATAATTCATAACAGAGCTGAAATCCAAATTTCAATAGCTGCAGATTGGTTAAATATCCATGTTAGAAAATGTCCCACAAGACAGAAAATCAAGAATCGTTAGATCCAAATTGCAAAGAAATGTTATCAAATCTCAACAGATGCAAAGGCGTTAGGTAAAAACGGATGGTCTTGCATAATATATACCACATTCCAGTTTCACCCCATCATATACTCCAACATCCACGGCGCTGTAGCCACGGGCTCCTCCACGTCTTCATCACGCATCACATAACAAGGACAGCTAGGCACATCCCAAACACTAGTCATCACACGTGTAAAATCATTTCACCTACACGAACACACACTAAAGCCTAGACCTTGGTGTGAGAGTTTTAAAAGAAAGACGGTGGATTAGTCTAAATTCGGAAATGACCCTTCCATCCGTTCCCTCCTTTCGGAATTAAGGTATTCCAGAATTCAGCAGTCCGGCTCATCTACAGGGGGTATCTGAAATCTCGCGACAGTGTCAAATGGTGCTCTAGAGTCAAGATTGGTGACAAAACAATGTCACATGGAGCTCTAAAGTCAACAGGGGTGACAAACCAATGTCACAATGTCATACAACGGATACCCAGTCCTTTCACAGAAGTTAGAAATGGTTAACTTGTCCGCTATTCATATAGCGAAAGCACCGAGCTCTATTGGCACACCTGAACGCTAACTTGTTGTTTATGATCAAAAGCGGGGAACGAATGATCGATAGAATATGACCAATTGTCGATAGTGTTGGGATTGTGGCGGCGCACGGAGTGAGGAGAGTGTGTATCCATATTTGTCCACGGTTGCCCAGTACCAAGACGGCGTCGCTATGTGGACGTTCAGGGCCGGCCACGACGGTGAATAAAAGCAAGCTGTCTTAGAAAATATCAAGCGGGCAACAGAGTTGACGCTCGTTGACTTCTATATGACGATTTAATATCGACGGAAATTCAATGGGCCCCGTCCATGTGGATAATTCTCTCACAAAGGCCATCGACATTGCCCTGGACGTAGCGTGGACTCCTGACACTGCAAAACAATGACAGGAGTTTTAAGGGTTCCGGATATCGGTTCTGGCAGGAATGGCAAATGGAAACGGCTGTTGTCGGACCAGTGTGTTTCCGCATTGTAAAAACAATATACCAGGAACTAAAAGAATAGAGAGCAAGTTTTCGACGAGAATTTTTTTTCCTAATACTTTGGTAGAGCAGAAATCAAATACCAGGAAGAAAAATTGCATCGTGCGAGCATAATAAATAATTGCATTCTCATAGTGATAGATTGACCATAAGGAGACACGTGGGGGTAGTATTGTTTTCATCATACAAGATACAATCATACAATTCTTAAACTAATCGATGTTTAAGGTTATTACAGCCGATGAAGTAACAACATAAACTGCGTATGAATACAATGAGTTAGTAGATGTAAACAGGCATGTTTCCTGTCTCGCTGCAATGCCCTGGCCCGTGTTTGAAAGCAAATCTGTTTGGAACGTCGGGCTAAAGGTTACTGGACAAGAGGCATCTTATCATATTTAAAGTAGCCTTCACTGAGACCGCCTCCGTGGTGTAGTGGTTAGAGCGTCCGCCCGGAGTGCGGAAGGTCGCGGGTTCGATCCCCGACCGCGTCATACCAAAAGACGTTAAAATATGGTACTTGTTGGTACGCTCGGCATTAATGGGTACGACAAGGACTGGTCGTCTCGGAGTCAGTATAATGTGTCTGAGAGGGGTATTCATGCTTCACTGCGGCATGGTATCACAGTGGGCTAGCACTATAAAACCAGCTTCAGTCTTGGCTAGTACAAGCAGCCGCACATACACATACACACGCATGCATGTCGTCATATGAGCGAAATATTCTCAAGCACGACGTTAAACCCAATTTCACCTCACCTCACATGCTTAAAAGCATCGTACCGTTGCCAATACATAACGATATCATGCTGACATTACATGAAGCACGAGATGCACGGACTTTCCGTGCTAACAAAACTCCTGTTCATTGACCTCATTTGCATATGATCAGATCGTAATCACAACTTATCGGTTTGGTGCATCCCTTCAATAACGCGATCCATAATATTATAAAGAGATGGGTTTTTATCCAAGCAAAATCAGGTTACATGCAAATGAACCAAGCATGGTTGTATTCAGAGACGAAATATCAGTTACATTTTCATTGTATAAGCAATAATTCTCGCAAACAGAGAAACAATCAATGGCAATATTCTAGGTTTTTAACACAGTAGGCCTTATAAGAAGGCTTAAATTGAGACTCCATAACACATCCGTGTCAAAGTATGTGATTACTGCTACAAAGTTGAGGCACAAAGTGTTAAAAGTGATGGACACAGAAATCACGAAATTGTAAGGGAGATAACAAGCATAGATAAAAGTTACAAATTGTTAGTGACTATAAAGAGATAACTTGTGTAAATCTTTTTGCATTGAATCTGTTTCGTGATTATGATAGTAAATTATTATTCATATATTTACTATTTATATTTATATGTCTTCTCCATAAAATCTGTATTCCTGTGACTGTTTATTCTCCATCTCTGATTATACGGGGAAGGAATGCTTGGATAACATAAACATGTGGGTGGGAGGTTTTCAGGTCGACCTCGTTGTCAGTAATGTCAATATGTTGTTGTTCTATTTGTTTTGGCGGACCCTTCATTCATTCACTCACTCACTCACTCACTCACTCACTCACTCACGCACTCATTCATTGGGGTAGTTTTATATACTATTCACACTTTGCTAAGGATCAAATCATTGATTCAACAGAAAACTATGATGTGGGGTCTAATTTGGTTTAAATATATCAGCTTATTGTAAGCATGGATCCTAGGTTTCAGTATGTCACTGCATCTTGTGGATACCATACTATGATTTGCGAAATGGTTGATTGGTGCCATGAAAACCAGTTTTATGGTTACTCATGTATCAAGTGCATAAGGTTAGATGAAAGTGGCTGTTCCAGTTTTATAAGGATACAATTTCAAATTATAAATCTATGTTTAAGTAAAGTTGGGATTTTTTGTGATCCTTAGCAAAGTTTGAGTAGTATATCTTTATGTTGAGGGTGGGGTGGAACATGGTGTCTTGTTTGAATAGGCGGTGCATTTTGCATTGGAGGCCATATTTGGTGACATGGATACGGTTCATTTCTTGCCTTCTATGTCAGGTTGGGAAGTGTTCACAGACGGGTCCCTTAACCTACGTTCTCCCATGCTGTACAGTACTATTCTATGTAGCTGCCCCTGTCCCCAAACTTGGTCAGTCCATAAGAATCTGGCCCTTTGAGAACTTGAACACCAGAGCCTGGTAAAGATTTCACACTGCCATGAATCAAACATTCTTTATGTCACAGAAGACCAGCTGTTGTAGGCTAAACACACCAGGCGGCTTAGCAGTACGATATATAGATATTTATATATATATAGCCTATGTATGTGCATAATTATATGTTAATAACACCGTGCCTAGCCCTTCGCATGACACCAACATTCAATCAGCGAGCGCCTTGGTACACAGAGTAACATACTATTTGTTAAATACAGCGTATATCCTCCAAAGTGAGCTTAGATATGCAATATACCCGATTTGCCTGTTATTAACTGATTACCAATATACCGACTTATTGAAGGATATGTTTTGATATTACTTGACATATAATCAATAGCAACATTGCTATGCCTCGGATTAACTAACACAACTACCTATCGACCGATATGTCATGCTAAAAAAAGTAATTGGTAAATGAAAACCACATCGGATATAGAAATAGAAAAAAATGACATGTGGGACAGTTTTAATCATATGCCTCGTTATTTTGTTTATAATTTGTTTTAAGCGCCGCAATCAAGACCTCGTTGTTGAATGCAATCCGCAAAGAAAATATTTCTTCAATGTGTTGGGGTTTATATCGTTTATTTCAATAAACAAAGGGCAAAAGTCCCTAGATATTCTAGTTTGCTGTTTGGATTTCATCTACATAGTACAATCAAACCTCGTTAATTCGGACACCGTTAATCCAATCCCTGTCTCCCGAAAGTGTTCTAGTGAAGACGCTCGCAAATATCCAAAGTGGCATTATCCATTATGCATAATTCGTGACAGGGGCATTTGTTAAACCGGACCAATTGAGTCGGAAAACTACCATCCAGATTAATGAGGTTTTGTTGTGAATGTAAATCTAAGATATCTGTATTACTACCAAATATGTTTTCCCAATCTGCAAAAAATATCTGAAAGTTATTGAAAATTTGCTTCTGATATACAATTGTATTATTCAAAGTAAGCTGAAAGTACTTTGAGTTTGTCAACCTATACCCGCCATCAGATCACCATACGTTTATTGATAATCACGGACACATTCTCAAGTCAAGAGACGGTTACCGTGTAGGGAGCAATGTGTCGTACAGTACGCCCTATTGAGCAAGTTGTCGCACTTGTAAGACGTAGATTCCTCGTATGTCGACAATGTCGCCTGGTTTGTAGGATTATAACTGTCCAGGCTTGAGACCTACATAGACTGACCTACATGTCAACAAGTTGTAGGTACTGCTATTATTCCTATAGAATTATTAATAATATAATGTGTGGTCTGGCAGCACACGGTCTTTATGCGGATCTGTCCGTAGGTCGCAATCAACGTCTGGCGGCACACGGACTTTATGCGGACCTGTCCGTAGGTCGCAATTAAGGTCTGGCGACACACGGTCTTTATGCAGATCTGTCTGTAGGTCGCAATCAACGTCTGGCGGAGCACGGTCAATTTTGAACAAATAGACGACCTTTGACCGGAGTTAACTTTGGATGACCAGTGTTAGGACATATAGCTTTACGAGCCGTGTGTGTGTGTGTGTTTGTTTGTGTGTGTGCTGTGTGTGTGTGCGTGTGTGTGTGTGTGTGTGTGTGTGTGTGTGTGTGTGTGTGTGTGTGTGTGTGTGTGTGTGTGTGTGTGTGTGTGTGTGTGTGTGTGTGTGTGTGTGTGTGTGTGTGTGTGTGTGTGTGTGTGTGTGTGTGTGTGTCGAAGACCCGGGTTCGAATCCCCACATGTGTGAAGCCCATTTCTGGTGTCCCCCGCCGTGATATTGCTGGAATATTGCTAAAAGCGGCGTAAAACCAAACTCAGTCAGTCAGCCAGCTTTACAAGGGTTATCTATTGCAACTGAATCCCAGGCGTGAGGTACCCCCGGTTAGCAGCCTCCACATGATGTCATAGTTCAAGCCAAGTGGTTATACAGATTGATTCAATCGTGAATGAAAGTATTTTAATTAATAAATTTATATCTGACGAGGTATGTGTGCTCTCATATGCGTCTGAGAAATCTAACTTTCGATCCAAATATAGCAATAATCCCCAACAACCATTATTATTCCTTTTGCCGTTGATAACGTCAGTTCAAATCTAACGTCAGCCGCAAAAAAGATCATACAAAACAGGTAAACAAGAATAAGGTAGCACAAAAATCCGATATTTAGTGGAACGAAATTTTGAGATTGTCATATAGTTACAGGCTTCACTCTCGCTCGAGAAATGCAAGAAATGTGACTCTTGTTTCGAAAATTCAGCATGACGCGCATGTTCGTATACTGACGTACATGAAAGTACGCACCTGGTGTTTTGGGACTATTCCCCCCCAAAAAACATAAATATTTTGCTAGCAATGTTGTAATTGGGTACGATATCTGTAGTGTTTTGGAAAAAACGTGCACAATGTTTGTGACAAGGCAAAACACAATGTTTGTGACAAGGCAAAATAAAAAAAACCCTTTTAAATATTAATGCTGTTTTAAAGAAAATATTTTACCAAAGAATCAGGTGTGTACTTTCTTTTGAACGTCAGTAAATAATAATCTGAAGTTTTTTATCAAATATTGAAGTTACATCGTCCGACAAGGATATGGCTTACAAATCTAATGGTGTCAAAATAATCACGCTCTAGTTAACAAATGCCATCTAAGATTACAGATAACATTAAAATGACCTCGGATTTAGTTTTATTGTTCTGCATCTAGTACAATCCCTGTAAATACCAAGCAATCGATATCAGGAATATTGACTTCCTGTTCAACCCCGAGGATAGAGTCCATTATTTCCTAACGTTTACAAGATACTAGCCGTGTTCCACAGCACGATCAAGTCAAAAATTGACGGACAGTCAACACAGGTTCTATCTTCATAAAAACTCCATTCCCGTATTAACAACTTGAAATGACTGCTGGAAACATAACAGCACGTGCATGACCGGAAGTCTGGGATTTACATCACTCAGAACCGGATATTGTCTGCTGCTGGGTGGTCACGTGACCGGAACAGCGCTCCTTGTCACCAAGCCGGTTACACAGTCGATATTCCATTATATCAAACCCTGTGGTATCTGTTCATCACCTGATTGTAGATTATTGCTGAGTGGGTTTCACGAACTTCATTGTCGGAACGTGAAAAGGGCACAATTCACTGGGGTTCAATTTTTTTCATAATTATACTGTTATTTGAGTTTTGTTTTGGTGTTTGTTTCCGGTTTTGTTTTCTCGCTTTATTTTCGGTTGTGGGCGACGTAGAAAATATCCATATACATTAAACTACATTTTTAGGGAATATTGCTGTAACTGACGGATATAACGAACTAGGTATTTTTGTCAAATGCCTCTTGCTGTGTATTTTAGTCGAAGTGCGTATTAAGAGCTACGGTTATAACGAACCAGTAGTACAGGCGGAGTGGTTCCTCTGTGTTTGGTATAATCGGAGTTAAATGAATACGGCAGTAATCACGGTTTTCACTTGACTACAGACACAGAGTCTGTTCAGTTCTTGTCATATATTATTGGAACAGTGCTTGAGGGTGCAAGGACGGGGATCCATGGATACCGTTGCATTACACTCACGTATATTTATAGACTTTCTATATATACTACCCATCAAAAGTTTACACTCACTTCAAGCACTCACTATACGTTCTGTATATATATGGTTACATCGAAGATGAATTTCTACACTAACTTGGGGGAACCGACTGCAAACCTTATGCAGATGAATTGCACGAGGATCATGCATCAAATTGCTGAAAAACATGTGGAAACATTGTGCATGTGAACAGTTTTGTTAGGAATTTGCCAATTTTCACTGAGTTTCATCATCTATTGAATTCATGACAATAATCTTTTCAACGTTACGAATTTGTTTTACAATACATCAGTTCAAGTGTAAACAGTACCTTTAAACAGTATGGAACATTTGGCAAAATCTAGTTTAGAACAGTTGACAGAAGTAAGTGGCTACATTTACACTAGTGAGTCTAAACTTTTGATGGGTAGTATATTTGGCACCCCAATAAGTGCTATAAGCATCACCTTGTTTATCTGCAACTCATCGTTTATATTTATACATCTAGCAGGTGGTGATTTCCCTAGACACGTCAGTCTTTAAGCCTTCGATGAAGAAGTACCTCTCAGCTTCATACTTGAGACCAGGGTATGAAACTAAAAAAAAGATTCAGCCAGACCACAGGGATGGTTAGATGTAAAACTTGCCAGCCCTGACCATAACCTACCCTAATAATTTAGGTTTGACAAGCGACGTAGTTTATCATCCAATTGGAATTCATCATACGAATTTTACGAGTGAATTAATAATGATTTATTATCCTGAAATATGATGAATATCTTCATATACATATCTAAATTTTAACCCGACCGTCGGGCAGGTGAATTTGAGAATCTGGCAGTCCGTGCTGAAAATAACTCGTCCCGGGCAGTCGGGCAGGCCGGCAGGTATTTCCTACGCTGTTGAGACACAAGATGGGGATACACACACATTGGGGTATACTCCCAAGATTGCTGTACATGTTTTGAAAAGCACAGTGTTCCGTTAAAGGTCACATAAACCCTAGGGGGTACAAATACATAAATCACTAACTGGCATCGTTATAAATGAAACCCCGTCATTAAAACTACTCATTTCGACCTTTAATTGACTTAAATCGACCTTTTTGACAACAGTGCACAATTCTCACCCGCGAACGAAATTTCAACCAATCAGAGCGGCGCGCCTCTGTGACGTCATATGAGGAATAGCTTTGAGGGCCGATGCAGAATTCATCTACATTTTAGGGGGGTAAATTATCGTGTTTACAGGCTTGTATAAACCTGAAATCGTGACAATTGTTGTGGAAAATGAAAGCTATATGTTCTCACAATCTACTGTCATTTAATTTTGTCTCCTGCTTTGCCTAGTTTCCGAGTTACAACTTGTTTTCATAGACGATTCTGTCAAAATCGATTGGTGTCGTTAGGCCCTATTTGTATAATGACTGATCCAAATTGATCCCATTTCTGTGTCGTTTTACCTCTATATATAATCATCTCATGTAAAAATCTGTTTGTATTCTCAAAACAGTGTCGGCCCATAAGTTTTCACATGCAATACAGCAATTAATACTCCCTCGTTGTAACCCGTGTTAGGTGGTATAAACCTACACATGTTATTTGTCATCATTCACTTGATGGTCAGTTAATGAATTTATAACAGGTATAATTAGTGGTAACACACTTAGATTACCCGACAAAGGTTCCCATTTGGTATTTCTTGTGTCTGGAGTAAATATTCAACATTATAAACATCGATCAAAGGATTAACCGATAACACGCTGATTGATTAATTACTTTTATCTTACACAGCGGAATTGTCAAAAGGTAGTGTTTATGTATGTAGATTTACTAATCTATACTGAATACACTCTGTCGTGTCGGTGTCTGCGTAAAAACAACGTCCTTCTTTCAAAGGATTAACCGGCAATACATTGATTGATTGCCCATTATTGGCTAACTAAATTACTGTTTTTAAAAGAAAGGCGGACATTATGCAATTAGTTGACAGGTGTGCTATCTTGGGTGACCAATGAGACTATACACCAATACCTGAAAAGATTTATCACTTTTTCGTATATTAAACTGTTAAAAGACTCATCATTTGGAACAGTTTTGTGGATATTGATGGATACATTCCTCGAACAAGGTAATGGCCTGATATTGTTCCTATAACTTTAATCTGTTTTAATTTTAATATTTGCATTTTGTTTTTATTCATTTGTCGTAGCATTCAACAGAATCATTGTTTTCGCCGTGAAGTGTAATGAGACAGACAACATGCACTAGGGTGTGTGTGCGAATTATGATTCACATTGGCAAACTATAAAATGTCTAGATATTACAGTTCTGTTATAAATTCACTATAAGTATCAGCAGATCGTCTGCTTTTTTATTTAGTTTCAAAATGCATACAAGTGTGATAATAAACTAATTAGGATTATAAGACCAAATATAAAGACGCACATTGACTAGTATCTACATACTGGTGAGTGGACATTAACCATGGGAATGTAGCAAGAAATTTATCGCGCAGTATTGTGACTTCGACCCCCACCTCGCTTCCGTGGAAGAAATCGTTATGTTATAAGTTGTGTCATGCAAAATCCGTTTGGTTATGATTCCAATACATATTTAACAACGAGTAGAAAGTAGTCTTGATTTTCTAACTTGATGAAAACAAACTATAATCTCATTAATTCTAACAGATTTTTTTATTTTTAAAAATGGCGGCGCCCTGTCGGGAACATCCGCCAGTCTGAGGATAAATGGTATTTAGGTTTGTTTTCACCGAGTTACAAAATCAAAACTACTTTCTACTGGTAGTAAAATATGTATTTTATTGATGGCCAATAGGACTTTGCATGACATGCATATATCATAACAATTTCTCTAGTGGCAGCGAGGTGGGTGTCAATATAATACTACTTACAATATTATTGTTACTTCGACCACAACCTCACTTCCGAGGAAGAAATCGTTATGTTACAAGTTGTGTCATAGAAAATCTTTATGGTCATCAATCATATGCATATTTTACTACAACTAGTAAGTAGTTTTGATTCTTTAACTTCCGTGAAGCGATCTGAACACAGGTAAGATATCGTTTCAGGCTTCCACAACGCTCGCTTCGCACTCACAAACATAACCCATTTAGCACGAACTGCGGGGTCCTGTGGAAATCTGTGCATGGGGACACCATCGCCCGACCCCTAGGAGCAATTGACGACAAAGCAACGATTCGGCATGTCGTCGTTGATGTCGAGAAATCATCAAAATGATGAGCGTGCTACACATTTTCTATACAACTAACTGAAAATCGTTCCTCATATGACGTCACTGCAGTGCTCTGGCGACAGAGTTACGTAACCTGTCTGTGGTTTCGTTGGCGGGCGAGAGGGAAGCAGGCGACTTTTTGGCCACTTTTAATCGCTCGGTATTAATTAACCACAAGTTTTTAAAGAATAAATTTGGTGTTCCGCATAAGACTAACCACAAACCTTTCATATGTAATGGTTAAAAGAGTAACAAAAAACAAAGTTTAGTGGTTCTTTAACTTAAAGTGGCTGATAAAAGCGATGGCCCTTTTCAGCCACCATAGTTAACCGGTGTGACAACCTCATGCGTGTTGTATTTACGTCATGACTGAAACAGCTTACAGAGTAGATGAATTTCGTAAGCCGATTAACAATTCTTCGAGATAAATGAATTCGACATAGTGAGCGTCTGATGTTATAGCTATGTTCCTGTCAAGATCTGGGAAACTATAGGACAGCTGCCTGTAAATTCACCAGGCCTGACCAGATGATCCAATGATTGACAAAATGAGCAACATTCCATACCGTCAGGGTACCATGACACACTGTCAAGTCCCCGAGCCCAACCATCCGATCCATTAAGTCCCCGCCTTGTATGATAAACATGGGTTGCTTGGGGCCAGGTAGAACCCGGATTACCTACAGGACCACCGCAGCATGACTCAGATAATATATTGACAGCATTACTTACACAGACCGGATCCTAGTCGCCCGCAGATCGGACATCGTACATCCGGGTTCTCCAGGGAAGTATTCATGAAGGAAAAGGTTTCGTCTTGGAGCGTAGTGCCGTCACTGTCGTCTAAACCAAGTTCTAGAGCTAATCCACATTGTATAAACTGGTGAACCTGGTTGTATAAATCCAAGCTGGAGCGTCGCTAAGAACACGCAGTGGCCCCGCCTACATATGACAGATTGAAAATCTAGTTGACTTTGATTATCGAAAACTTGTCCACCACGCAGTTTAAAATGAAATCTGCAAGTGGTTTGATTTGTTTTGTCGATAATCTGATAATTGATTCACTTGTCTCGTCGCGGTGTATATGTACGCTTCCTGCCAGAGTTGAAGTTCGCGTTGGCTTTGCATGTGACTGTTTTAATTCTCGACTGAGAAAGTTAGAGGGAGGACACTAATGATCAGTTATGTTTGACGGGGTAAGCTGCCTACGATCGGGTGATGATCACGTTTAGTGAGATTTGAGTGAAGTTTCGAGTATGACAGAGCGGTTGTCAGTTCCTGCGACGTAGCCCGATCCAGTAGGCCTCCTACTTATTGTATAAACAACGGGCTTCAGATTAGCTTTTGAAATAATCGCCGACCCGGACGCCCAGCTGTTCGTGTATCGAGACGGCAGTTTCAAATATTTGCAGGCCCTTGTGGCCTTCAGTAAATTATCTGTCATCTTTTTTTCAACTGGAACCTTTTCCATAATTTTATAATTATGTTTTTTAACGTTCGCGAATCATCCACTTCCAAGTATTTCAGCGCTTTCCGCTTAGGAATGTCAACACCAGTCTTTAACAAATAAAAATTTCTCTCTGCGCCATTGGCTTCGCTAATTGATTTTGTAGAAACAGTGTGTGTATTGGTTTGACTTTAACACAAAGAGCCTGCAGATTTCATTCAGGGCCTGTAGATTTTAGAGCCGGCAGGTGGCAGTAGGCCCTGGTGGCCATCTGGCAAATTAAAGTATTGCAAACACTGCATCAGGTGTGCTTCAACACATCCAGAATTAGTTTCCATTGCATACGGATACATACATACCCTCAACAACTGAGATGTATGAACTATATGGAGAAAATATAAACCATCACAAGCAAACACCACACTATTCGCGTAACATGCATATCTGCACACATATCATCACATGCACAAACGTACAACCATATCTACAAATATATCATCATAAAACAAACATACCATGAACACATGCATAAACATACTACAAGAAACACACATACCGCACAACCACATGCACAAACATACCATCCCATGTTCACACACACACCATCAAGCGCAAATAAACCATCATATACTCATATGCATACCATCTCGCGCACACGTGGATAGGTATCCCAATATAAGCTCCTACATACCATCACGCGCGCATGCGTACAATCACGTGCATACATACCATCACGCGTGCATGCGTACAATCACGCGCATGTATGCCATCACGTGCGCATACGTGTCACGGTTAAGCTTGCCTGTAATTAATTGTCACAAAGTCAAGAATTGAGGTGCCGGCCCCGTTCCACAAAGTCATCTTTAAGACTAAGGTGATTGCAACTCCCATACTCTGACATGGACGAAGCCCTCGTTTTTTGGAGAAAAAAAACTGAAACTGGGGTGTTCCTTTGAAGACTTGTTTTAGTCACATTTATTTATTTGTTTGCTTGTTTCTTTGGTTATTTGTTTCTTTGTTTGTTAGTAGCTTCTCAGGTGCGGAGGAGCTGAAATTTATCTAGCCATAAGAAGGTAAATGCATCACACTTCAAGATTGTTCACGATTTTAAAAGGTCTGTTCAAACACCTACCGCATGCAAATGAATTATTAACTATATGAATCGCCATTCGATCGACAGCGGGTAAATGACATCTGACAGGCCACAATCTGTAGGTCTGTTGATTCGGGCTAGCCCGCGACAATCAGTGACAAATACCGACGACAATGGGTCAGTGAACCATCCATGCAACCACACAGTGACGGAGTTATCTGCCTTCAGCCATACACCTGTTTGTATTGATCTCAGCTATTGTAATATTTCAAATTGAACATGACTTGAATGTTGACGGAGGAATTATGATTTCTCATTTCAAAAGATAAAGCGGGATTGTTTTAAGAAACCCTAATGATCTTCAGTTTTTAGTAGTGTTATAATATTTAGAGGTGTTATCAGAAATAGTTAATTAACTGGATGGGAAGTGGCCCTGCAGATTCTGGAGGGGGGTGGGGGGATCCTGCAGATTGGGTGGTTTAGGACGCCTGTGGATTCTTGTGGGTGGTGGTCCTAAAGATTGTGGTGGTTGGCTGCAAGAGCATGTATTGGTTTGTGTTTGATGATGTCAGAAAGATTGTGTTGCATGGAGGTCCGAAAGATTTTGGTGGATTGGGGATGGAAATCCTGCGGTTTGTTGAGAGAAAACCCTGAGGCTTGTGGAACTTGGGGGCCAGGCTGGCCAAGGATGGGTGTGGGTCTGGTGTATTGGGATTGGATGGGGTCCATCACAGATCAGCGGAGGTCCACAAAATCATTACCAACTTGAGTGAGGTTCGTTAAGAATATGAACAATCAATTTATGGTTAAAATATCACCATCTTGTTTCCAAAACTTGGTCGTTGGTATGACCACGAATTGCCTGTCGCTGAAAATATTTTAAAACTTAAGACAACTCAACTCGCCCCAGTATCCCCAGTTATCACTTCGTGTAGACTTTATTCGTGTCATTCCGGCAAGCCGGAAAGAGGCGAGTAGTTACGAATGTCCCCCAGTGATCTCTTCGTGTCGCCATGATGTGCTGTACGTGATACGTTATACACTGTAAGAGTGAGTGAGTGAGTTGGGCTTTACGCCGCTTTAAGCAATATTCCAGCAACATCACGGCGGGGGGCACCAGAAATGGGCTCCATACATTTTACCCATGTGGTGAATCGAACCCGGGTCTTTGGCGTGACGAGCGAACGCTTTCACCACTGGGCTACCCCACCGCCCCTACAGTGAAAGAGCGTAATACGGCAGTAATCAGCATCATTAGTCTGGGTAAGTGTCAGTTGTTTGTCAGTGGTTACAGGCCGTCTGCTATAGTAGGCATCGCTGTGAAGTCAGTCGAAGAAGGAACAGCGATCGCGCGGTTTTCTTAACAAGGGAGACAACTTGTGTCGTCACTATCTAGCCACGAAACGTACCTCCGAAATGGTAAGACTTTCTTGCCTCGAAAAGATGTAGAAAACTGAGAAGTCCGGGGAGGTCAATCATCAGATTTAGATCAAATTCAAAATTTGATTTTGAAAACGTATGTTATTTCATTCTGTATGCGACATGCATACACAAATCCTATTTCATAATGATGCATACATAAATTGCTGCCAAGTTTGTATTTGTTTCAGTGTGTGAGTGAGTGAGTTTAGTTTTACGCTGCACTCAGCAATATTCCAGCTATATGGCAGCAGTCTGTAAATAATCGAGTCTGGACCAGACAATCCAGTGATCAACAGCATGAACATCGATCAACTCAATTGGGATACGATGGTCAAACACGTGTCAACCAATTCAGTGAGGCTGACCACCCGATCCCGTTAGTCACCTCTTCCAACAAGCATGGGTTACTACTGAAGACCAGTTGTAACCCGGACCTTCAGGGGATGGTAGAGTATCAACCACTATTCCCTTGCTCAATGAGGTATTGCGCAGATAACGTGTTGCTAGGTAACTTTCTAATTGACCGCGTTACAGCGGCTGGTAAGAGTTTCGACGAACTTGCCCTCATCAGAGCCGACAGTGATCCCAGATCTTCACGGGTGGTGACACATCTAACAGGGCAGCACTGACATATTATGTCAAGATAAAGATGTCTAATACTATTTTGTGTCAACCCTGGACCCACTTGCACAAAGCGATCTTAGCGCTACAATGATTGTAACTCCCATTCTCTAACATAGGATTAAGATAGTCGTAGCGCTAAGATCGCTTTGTGCAAGTGGGCCCAGAACCATCATCTGCATGTAAGAAAATACATAAACGAGACTGCGGGAGTTTAATGCCTCATACACAAGTACGTGTGTACTCATGTACGTAAACAATGACATTTGTTTGTGACATTTGTGGACATTTGTCATGCGACCGTGTCTCCCCATGTGTGTAAAATTACACCCTGAGGACAACCTCGTTCCCCATTTGTCAGAAACTCCAAATCACAATCAATGCAGTGGAACGGTTTGTCAAAATATATGATGTTTACCGGTCGTGGTAATGGACCAGTCCTTGTGGACTTACCCTTCTTAATAATAAAAATGGGATTAATAAAGACGTTTGTGAGTGTGTGAGTATGGTTTTACGGCACTTTTAGCAATATTCCAGCAATATCACGGCGGGGGACACCAGAAATGGGTTTCCCACATTGTACCCATGTGGGGAATCGAACCCGGGTCCGGCGTGACGAGCGAACGTTTTAACCACTAGGCTACCCAACCGCCCCAAAGACCTTTAAAGTTAACAGGTAAAATAACTGCAGGTCTACTACGATATACGGATAACTAATTATAACTTACTACGGTTCAAGTCAAAACATTGATTACACAACAGTCTTGTATCCTGCTGACTGGGTTCCGTCCCATTGCGCAACTTAGTACAAAAACCAGTCCAGAAGTTTGAGACCAATTCATTCAACTGGATACATAAATATTAATCGGGATTATTTGATACATCTAAGCACTTGCATATTGCAACACTACGCTTCTTCTTATCCTTGCAAACACGTTGTGCAGCGTGCTCTGTCGTACAGCGTGCTCTGACAAACGGAAATCTGGAAATCGTGGAAATCTCAAAACGAGGCTCTGCCGCTAGAAAACTTTGCCGGTCTGGTACGGACTGGGTATTGTATCGATCACATTGTGCGTTACAAAACTAAACTGAATAAGCGCAAAGAACATATAACAGGTGT
This sequence comes from Haliotis rubra, assembly GCF_003918875.1. Taxonomy (NCBI): domain Eukaryota; kingdom Metazoa; phylum Mollusca; class Gastropoda; order Lepetellida; family Haliotidae; genus Haliotis; species Haliotis rubra. Next base: position 886,737 of record NW_025767074.1, read on the forward strand.
AACCAGTGAGCCAGGTGAATTGTGAATCACTTTACGACCTCATCAAACAGGGGCAGTCTGTGAGGTCTTTATCATACGCGTAGAAATGTTAATTTTACTTGCGTAGCTAAATGTACTCATGTACATGCGTCCCTACAGAGTAAACTTTATTGAATATTAAAATATGGAATACGACGTTATTAAAGTTTATAATTAAAATTAACTTGTAAATACCATTTTCTTATGAAACAAGGAATTAGAATTCAGTGTAACCATAGTTGTTTGTGTTGTCTCTTTTCACTTTCACAGGAGAAAATTCGGATCAGCTGAAAAGTAGGTCATTGTCTGAATAGGTCAATGAGACTCATGTTTCAGTTTGCACGACATTGTGTATTTAAATGTGTAAGTTCTCACTCCAGCTTCATGACAAATTTCTCAATTTATATACATTGTATTTTACTATATCGTGCATATATTGATAGATATATCCGAATTTCTCAACAACAAATAGGTTTGGAAATTGACTTACATCGCAGAACGGCAAAATACTGCAAAGTTTGAACTAATAACACCCAAAACGAGGATGTGAAAAAATATGTTTTTACTATTTAATATTTTCCTATAATACTGAAGAGTTGAAATTTTCATATAAACAAGAAGATGGAGTATTTAAGCCATTGTCAACATTTTGTCATTTTCAGGCAAAATTGATTAGGATGAAGACAGATGTTCAGTTGAGATGAATCAGTCAGAGTGAGTGAGTATGATTTTACGCCGCTTTAGCAATGTTCCAGCAATATAACGTCAGGGGACACCAGAAACGGGCTTCATACATTGTACCCATGTGAGGAATCGAGCCCGTGTCTTTGGCGTGAGGAGCGAACGCTTTAATCACTAGGCTAACCCACCGCCCCTTAAAAATACTGTATGTGACAAATGGGGTGAGACCGAGGGTACTTGTTCCCAATATGTGGGCGGAACAAAGTGTTAGTTGTATGCATACGAAAATTGGTCTTTATGTAACGTTATCATGCGAACTACCAGCAAAAGTTAGTAATGTATCATGCACTTTTTCGTTATAAGCTGCTTTTTTCAGCCAGCCTGGTTCCCGGGGTCTGCTGCGCTAACGCTTCAGACCTTGGGAATCAGGCTGTTTGTCACCAAACACTCCTGGATATGTAAGGATTATAAAACAACCGTTTCTTAATATCATACGCGTAGAAATGTTAATTTTACTTGCGTAGCTAAATGTACTCATGTACATGCCTCCCTACAGAGTAAACTTTATTGAATATTTTACAAATTTTTCAGTGTCTTTTTCTTTTCATTTTCGATGTGTGAACATTGGATTCTCGATGACCAGTTTTCCGGGAAATACAACAATTACTGTATTCATGTACTGCCGTCCTGTCACTATATCTAAACACTATATATTTCAGACAGACAGACAGACAACATTATAAGTTGTTTACTGGTCACGAGGGGATGGGTTGATGTATCCTCGATGTTTGTAAGCGGGGTACATTGAAAATATTAGAAGAGCTCTCAGCCAATCATCAGAAGCGACATTTATGTGTGAGGTAAGATAATTATATTTCAACAGCTGTAGAAAACGGAATACATCTTTTCAGTATTTCTGTTGTCATTGTCTAGACCCCTTTAAGCTCCCTCGATGTCTTCGGCAACGGAACGTCTACATGCAAAGGACAATTTCGCATCACAACAGAGACCATATATTATATGGTCTCTGATCACAATGACTAGTTAATCGGTGGGGTGGTGGGTTCACTCGTCACGCCGAGCCTAGTGGTTAAAGCGTTCACTCGTCAAGCCGATTTATATTGACCCGGGTTCGATTCCTTTATTTATGGGTACAGTAGGGAAATTAATGTGACACCCATTGTGTGACACCCATTTCTGATGTCCCCCTGCTGTGATATAGATGGAATATTGCTAAAAGCGGCGTAAAACTAAACTCACTCACTTATTCGTTAATCATGGTAGTTGTTAATCCGGATGGCTTCATATTATAAAACCGTAAACATATACTGTTTGCTGCGTTTGTATGATGCTATATAACAGTTATCTGTACATAATCGAGTCTGGTCCAAACAATCTCGTGACTGACATTGTGACCATCGATTTACGCAATTAGGATACGATGGCATGTGTCAACCAAGTGAGCGAGCCAGACCACCCAGTCCCGTTTAAGTCGCCGCTTACGACATCACGGGTTGCTGAAGGCCAGTTCTAACCCGGATTTTCACGTATCGGAACATTTATTTGAGTATCCTCAAAACAGAAGGATAAAAGGTCCTGAATTATTCATTTTAACTGCTAGTCCATATATCTACGGTGCAGTCCTGATTCACTTCATGTACCTCGTCCTCACAGAGGTTTGTTGGCGAGAATACAGTCCATTATCAAGGCTACATATGACCTACTCGCATACATTACCAAACCTAAATGTTCTTCTGAACACATCACTGAAACTGTAACAAAATATCTTACCTGTATATTCACCGCAAGTCCAATTTAAACTTTAAAAAACATCGGCAAAACTTCAAAACTGTGTCGCCGTCGTCAATGACGCCGCCGAACTGCCGTTACGTCAGGTAGTCTCGCATGCCACCGTAACAACGCGACAGTCTACACCTAGGAAAGCTGGAGTACGTTCGTCCGTTCTTTGTACATTCGCAATCACCTCATTATGTCCTTGCCTTTAACAATATCCCCACAGTCACGCCGAACACATAGACTACCCCTCAATACAAATCAGCCTTTTATTGCTTGATTGCTATACACAATTCAACATTCTTTTGCAATTCGAGAGTACAAAACTTTGGGTTAGAGGCTGTGCTTTCTTGAGGAACTCAAAAATCTCTTTTATTGTCATGAAAGGAAACAAGCCATGCATGCCGCTCGGTGACTGGTGTGATAGTATATTGAGATATACAGCAGGTTCGCATTTACATGTCTCCGTGCCTTTATTGCCCAAAGGTGAGAGCACTGATCGGCTGACTAAAGATTCTCACTATCACTGCACCCGATCCCAGGAGACATCGGCTCCGCTTACCGCAGTAGGCAGCGCTTTAATCGCCTTCAGCGATATTCATACATACCGGCGATGCAAAGAGTGCGTTTACAAAGGGTTTACGAGTGATCCTTTGTCCGTGATTGTGCTACTTGTTGACAGTAATAATACCATTATGCCAACGGTGTCTCTTCTTTAGTCACATATTGCATAGTTCAAAGATTACAGGGGTCAAAACGGAGCAATGAAATAACGGAACGAGGAGCGTTTATTATGGGTCTACATATTGAGCGAAAGTAATTGGGGAATTTATTAGTCTGAATGTTCAAGAACCACCGTTCGTTTAGGGTGAACGGTTCGAGAACATTTCACCTTTCTAAGCGCCTAAAGCTGACTGGCGACCTGAATATCCTATGGTGAAGTTTGTTGTGATCTTGAGGAGTTGGGTTGCTTAATTACCCGTTGTAATGTCAGTAAGTTGAAATCACTGATTTGCCCTGATTGTGGTCCTTGCTGTACACCAGATGGCGCCCATGACCTTCTCTTGGGTACTGCTAAATATAACTTTCCGACTTACTCACTGTGATATATAAACTGACTTAACCAGCGTTAAACCAACTCGCCAACATTAAAGTTGACTATTGATATGTTATTTGAAAACTTTGTCAAGATTATCAAGACAGAAGCACACTTGTGTTATCATTTTACTAGTCTGTCTCACAGTCCCTGAACCACATTATTTCCCTACTGCCTAACCCTCCCTGCAATGCTGAAGCCCTAACTAAAGCAAGTCTAGACTACCCCAGGTTCAGGTTCTCCCAACTCACCTGGGCTCCTTTTCAACTTAAATGGGTTTATTTATTACTATCAAAATTATACAAATTCAGGGACTAAACGTTAGTCTATCATTTTACAGAATGTGCGTATCAAAAACGGACCAACGAAAGATACGTTCATTTCACCAATGTTCGTTTTGACCACACTATGAAGAAGGTGATTAGACCCTAAACACAAATCTCGGCTGGTTATCTATAATATATTAACGTTACTTTAGGTCCAAATATACACCTGGAAAAAGGTTAAGCACCACTAAATATGTTCAGTGTCAGTTTGTGTATGACTGACTGACTGACAGAGTTTGGTTTTACGCCGCTTTTAGCAATATTCCAGCAACATCACGGCGGGGGACACAAGAAATGGGCTTCACACATTGTACCCATGTGGGTATTCGAACCCGGGTTTAACCACTATGCTACCCCACCGCCCCAGTTTGTGTATGACGATACAGATGATAATAATGTTCATTTCAGAAATAATGCTAGTATATTTGGTCGAAAGTGTCTCCCACGCACACCTTGTCGAGCGAGTCCAGAAGCACACCCATAAATTTTCACAAGTGCCGTTATGTCGGTATGTAATATGCATAGGTTACAATGTTTAATCATCCTTATGCCAATATAGCACAAAGAAGATTATCAAATGACCAGAGATGGCAAATTATTGGTATGCATAACTCCGGTATGCCTTTTAAAGCAATTAGTCGGGAAATTGCGGTCAGTCGTTTGGTCAGAACAAAGAACAGGGAAACCAATCACAGGCCCTCGTGTCTTGCGAGGATTAAAAATGTTTTAAAAACATATAACATTTGAGATGACCCCCGACTCAAAATGCTTCACAGTATGTCATAATGTATTGTACTGTGTAGCATTTCGGGTCGGTGGTCATCTAAAACAAATATTTTTTAAATCGTTAATCTTCGCAAGGACACGAGGGCCTGTGAAACCAATGAGGTGAAGGATTGCCAACGTTCTGGACCGCCCAGGGAGACGTGAGATCGTGAAGACAGGAGACTCTTGGGGCTCACTTGACGACAACCATTCGCCACAAGCACGACATTTGGCCGGATCTCTACAAGAACAGACCGGAATCACCCAAGGAGAGCCAGGTACAATCTCAAGAAGGGGCATCACACGTCTTCTACTGAGCGATCATCACCGACAAGCACGTGGTGCTTACCACGACAGCGCTGGATTCTGAGGACTTGGCGTAGGATAACACGTTTGTGTTATGAACAGGGCTGTGTATTGCAGTGTTTAAAACACCCCAAATTCCAAGTCAGAAAGTCGGACTGGTACCTTTAAAGAAATATCTACCAGACCAACGGACAGGCTACTTTTGAAATTTGACCGTCCGAGAGATGAAAATAGACCGTTGTGGACCGTTGCGGAATTTTAAACGCTGTGTATGGGCAAATAAAGTGCATTGCAATATATTGCAAATCAGGTACCCGTATTTCGATATATTGGGATATTATATTGCGATATTATACTTAAGTGTTTGACAGTGAGTGACACTAATTGTGTACATTAGAAGTCTCTGAACGGCATGTATGTTTTGGTTCTGATAACAGCTGTCTCAAAATTAGGATGCATTCCTAATTCATATATGTTCTATACCCAATACACCGGTTCTTACGAAAAACAGTGCAATACGAATCGTTTGGAAAGCGTATTGCGATATACCGGTATACCGGTAATACCATGCAGTCCTAGTTATGAAAGCCCATTCCTTCTTCTTATAACCAGGGATAATCTACAGCATGTAGTCTCCCTGTTATAACTGATGGACGATTGAGTGATTAGAGGCAGCAAAATATAGCATTTGCAGCAAAAAGCATTTAGCCAACTGTTGGCTTTGGTGGTGGTTCCGTCATGGTGTGAGAATTTGACAGTAGGTCAGTATATCAAGGAAGTGCTGGATCCAGATGCTGTCCCCCATTTTGATAATTGTCGTCATGCTACAAGACCTGTATTTATGGATGACAAAGCGAGGCCACAATGTTTTCATGCAGTAACAGATATCATTCAGAATAATGCAGGGGCTCACCTTTCGTGGCTTATCCGTGTTTACATTCAAAATTCGGGCTCGTAACTTATTTTGTGGGGTAGTAACTTTCAGGCATAGCTAGCCCGACTGGCTAGCAAAATTTGGAAACTCTGAAACAGATGTGTTCCCTGAATCCCTGAAACAGATGTGTTCCCTTAATCCCTGAAACAGATGTGTTCCCTGTATCCCTGAAACAGGTGTGTTCCCTGAATCCCTGAAACAGGCGTGTTCCCTGTATCCCTGAAACAGGTGTGTTCCCTGTATCCCTGAAACAGATGTGTTCCCTGAATCCCTGAAACAGATGTGTTCCCTTAATCCCTGAAACAGATGTGTTCCCTGAATCCCTGAAACAGATGTGTTCCCTGTATCCCTGAAACAGATGTGTTCCCTGTATCCCTGAAACAGATGTGTTCCCTGAATCTCTTAAACAGATGTGTTCCCTGAATCCCTGAAACAGATGTGTTCATAGTATCCCTGAAACAGATGTGTTCCCTGTATTCCTGAAACAGATGTGTTCCCTGAATCCCTGAAACAGATGTGTTCCCTTAATCCCTGAAACAGATGTGTTCCCTTAATCCCTGAAACAGATGTGTTCCCTGTATCCCTGAAACAGATGTGTTCCCTGAATCCCTGAAACAGGTGTGTTCCCTGAATCCCTGAAACAGATGTGTCCATAGTATCCCTGAAACAGATGTGTTCCCTGTATCCCTGAAACAGATGTGTTCCCTGTATCCCTGAAACAGATGTGTTCCCTGTATCCCTGAAACAGATGTGTCAATAGTATCCCTGAAACAGATGTGTTCCCTGTATCCCTGAAACAGGTGTGCTCCCTGAATCCCTGAAACAGATGTGTTCCCTTAATCCCTGAAACAGGTGTGTTCCCTGTATCCCTGGAACAGATGTGTTCCCTGAATCCCTGAAACAGATGTGTTCCCTGTATCCCTGAAACAGGTGTGTTCCCTGTATCCCTGAAACAGATGTGTTCATAGTATCCCTGAAACAGATGTGTTTATAGTATCCCTGAAACAGGTGTGTTCCTTGAATCCCTGAAACAGATGTGTTCATAGTATCCCTGAAACAGATGTGTTCCCTTAATCCCTGAAACAGGTGTGTTCCCTGAATCCCTGGAACAGATGTGTCCATAGTATCCCTGAAACAGGTGTGTTCCCTGAATCCCTGGAACAGATCTGTCCATAGTATCCCTGAAACAGATGTGTTCCCTGTATCCCTGAAACAGATGTGTTCCCTGTATCCCTGAAACAGATGTGTTCCCTGAATATCTTAAACAGATGTGTTCCCTGAATCCCTGAAACAGATGTGTTCATAGTATCCCTGAAACAGATGTGTTCATAGTATCCCTGAAACAGGTGTGTTCCTTGAATCCCTGAAACAGATGTGTTCATAGTATCCCTGAAACAGATGTGTTCCCTTAATCCCTGAAACAGGTGTGTTCCCTGAATCCCTGAAACAGATGTGTTCCCCGAATCCCTGAAACAGATGTGTTCCCTGAATCCCTGAAACAGATGTGTTCCCTGTATCCCTGAAACAGATGTGTTCCCTGAATCTCTTAAACAGATGTGTTCCCTGAATCCCTGAAACAGATGTGTTCATAGTATCCCTGAAACAGATGTGTTCATAGTATCCCTGAAACAGGTGTGTTCCCTGTATCCCTGAAACAGATGTGTTCATAGCATCCCTGAAACAGATGTGTTCCCTGAATCCCTGAAACAGATGTGTTCCCTGTATCCCTGAAACAGGTGTGTTCCCTGAATCCCTGAAACAGATGTGTCCATAGTATCCCTGAAACAGATGTGTTCCCTGTATCCCTGAAACAGATGTGTTCCCTGTATCCCTGAAACAGATGTGTCAATAGTATCCCTGAAACAGATGTGTTCCCTGTATCCCTGAAACAGGTGTGCTCCCTGAATCCCTGAAACAGATGTGCTCATAGTATCCCTGAAACAGATGTGTTTATAGTATCCCTGAAACAGGTGTGTTCCCTGAATCCCTGGAACAGATGTGTTCCCTGAATCCCTGAAACAGATGTGTTCCCTGTATCCCTGAAACAGGTGTGTTCCCTGTATCCCTGAAACAGGTGTGTTCCCTGTATCCCTGAAACAGATGTGTTCATAGTATCCCTGAAACAGATGTGTTTATAGTATCCCTGAAACAGGTGTGTTCCCTGAATCCCTGGAACAGATGTGTTCATAGAATCCCTGAAACAGATGTGTTCCCTTAATCCCTGAAACAGATGTGTTCATAGTATCCCTGAAACAGATGTGTTCCTGTATCCCTGAAACAGATGTGTTGTGTTCCCTGTATCCCTGAAACAGATGTGTTCCCTGTATCCCTGAAACAGGTGTGTTCCTGAATCCCTGAAACAGATGTGTTCATAGAATCCCTGAAACAGGTGTGTTCCCTGAATCCCTGAAACAGATGTGTCCATAGTATCCCTGAAACAGATGTGTTCCCTGTATCCCTGAAACAGATGTGTTCCCTGTATCCCTGAAACAGATGTGTTCCCTGTATCCCTGAAACAGGTGTGTTCCCTGAATCCCTGAAACAGATGTGTCCATAGTATCCCTGAAACAGATGTGTTCCCTGTATCCCTGAAACAGATGTGTTCCCTGTATCCCTGAAACAGATGTGTCAATAGTATCCCTGAAACAGATGTGTTCCCTGTATCCCTGAAACAGGTGTGCTCCCTGAATCCCTGAAACAGATGTGCTCATAGTATCCCTGAAACAGATGTGTTTATAGTATCCCTGAAACAGGTGTGTTCCCTGAATCCCTGGAACAGATGTGTTCCCTGAATCCCTGAAACAGATGTGTTCCCTGTATCCCTGAAACAGGTGTGTTCCCTGTATCCCTGAAACAGGTGTGTTCCCTGTATCCCTGAAACAGATGTGTTCATAGTATCCCTGAAACAGATGTGTTTATAGTATCCCTGAAACAGGTGTGTTCCCTGAATCCCTGGAACAGATGTGTTCATAGAATCCCTGAAACAGATGTGTTCCCTTAATCCCTGAAACAGATGTGTTCATAGTATCCCTGAAACAGATGTGTTCCCTGTATCCCTGAAACAGATGTGTTCCCTGTATCCCTGAAACAGATGTGTTCCCTGTATCCCTGAAACAGGTGTGTTCCCTGAATCCCTGAAACAGATGTGTTCATAGAATCCCTGAAACAGGTGTGTTCCCTGAATCCCTGAAACAGATGTGTCCATAGTATCCCTGAAACAGATGTGTTCCCTGTATCCCTGAAACAGATGTGTTCCCTGTATCCCTGAAACAGATGTGTCAATAGTATCCCTGAAACAGATGTGTTCCTGTATCCCTGAAACAGGTGTGTTCCCTAATCCCCCCTGAATCCCTGAAACAGATGTGTTCCCTGAATCCCTGAAACAGATGTGTTCCCTGAATCCCTGAAACAGGTGTGTTCCCTGAAACAGGATGTGTTCCCTGTAAAAACAGATGTGTTCCCTGAATCCCTGAAACAGATGTGTTCCCTGAATCTCTTAAACAGATGTGTTCCCTTTATCCCTGATGTGTTCCCTGTATCCCTGAAACAGATGTGTTCCCTGTATCCCTGAAACAGATGTGTTCCCTGTATCCCTGAAACAGATGTGTCAATAGTATCCCTGAAACAGATGTGTTCCCTGTATCCCTGAAACAGGTGTGCTCCCTGAATCCCTGAAACAGGTGTGTTCCCTGAATCCCTGAAACAGATGTGTTCCCTGAATCCCTGAAACAGGTGTGTTCCCTGTATCCCTGAAACAGATGTGTTCCCTGTATCCCTGAAACAGGTGTGTTCCCTGAATCCCTGAAACAGATGTGTTCCCTGAATCCCTGAAACAGATGTGTTCCCTGAATCCCTGAAACAGATGTGTCCATAGTATCCCTGAAGCAGATGTGTTCCCTGAATCCCTGAAACAGATGTGTTCCCTGTATCCCTGAAACAGGTGTGTTCCCTGTATTCCTGAAACAGATGTGTTCATAGTATCCCTGAAACAGATGTGTTTATAGTATCCCTGAAACAGGTGTGTTCCCTGTATCCCTGGAACAGATGTGTTCATAGAATCCCTGAAACAGATGTGTTCCCTTAATCCCTGAAACAGATGTGTTCCCTTAATCCCTGAAACAGATGTGTTCCCTGTATCCCTGAAACAGATGTGTTCCCTGAATCCCTGAAACAGGTGTGTTCCCTGAATCCCTGAAACAGATGTGTTCCCTGAATCCCTGAAACAGATGTGTTCATAGTATCCCTGAAACAGATGTGTTCCCTGAATCAGATGTGTTCCCTGTATCCCTGAAACAGATGTGTTCCCTTAATCCCTTAAACAGATGTGTTCCTTGAATCCCTGAAACAGATGTGTTCATAGTATCCCTGAAACAGATGTGTTCCCTGAATCCCTGAAACAGATGTGTTCATAGTATCCCTGAAACAGATGTGTTCCCTGAATCCCTTAAACAGATGTGTTCATAGTATCCCTGAAACAGATGTGTTTCCTTAATCCCTGAAACATATGTGTTCCCTTAATCCCTGAAACAGATGTGTGCCCTGTGTCCCTGAAACAGATGTGTTCCCTGTATCCCTGAAACAGATGTGTTCCCTTAATCCCTGAAACAGATGTGTTCCCTGAATCCCTGAAACAGGTGTGTTCCCTTAATCCCTGAAACAGGTGTGTTCCCTGTATCCCTGGAACAGATGTGTTCCCTTAATCCCTGGAACAGATGTGTTCCCTGTATCCCTGAAACAGATGTGTTCCCTGAATCTCTTAAACAGATGTGTTCCCTTTATCCCTGATGTGTTCTTAGTATCCCTGAAACAAATGTATCACATGCATCACTGAACCATTTTGGTGATGCTGCCAACGTATCATAACGGCCTTGTGTTTGCCATGAAATGTAAAGTTGTAACTTTATGCTTTCAACCCATATAAAATTAACACACAATTGAACAGATATACAGTTTGGGAGCCATTAAACCAAGCTCACTAACTCCATCAAAGGTTTATTTGCTTACATGTCATTCCACGCACGATAACAGACTTCACATCTGAAATTCTGAACTGCAACTAGATACCAAGATGTTCATGTAGCTGCAAGGCTCTCTTTCACATTGGTTCTACATGTTCAAAAGTACGTTAAATCTCGTTCACTCATTTCAGCAAGGAAAAGGGCTCTCCTATGCAAGTACTCACCACCTCGAGAAAATATATCGTCCATGCTGCTTCTAATCATAACGTAGAGAAACGACGAGATATTCAGTGAACACCGCTACAGATCACAGTAAATGATATCATAGGCCAGTCTGTAGCCAAGTCCTGCCAAGCGCAAATGTACCAATCGGCATTACAGACGAATAAACACAGAGTACAAATTCAAAATTTACAAGTACCTGTCAAATTAATTGATTATCCTGTCACAGTAAATAAATTTTACATAGTGTGGCTTTTGTGAATACTTGAGGCGACGCGAGTACTGCAGAGTAGAGCGGAACTCTACCGGGTTTTTGTATGGAGGTGAGGAAGAGCGATCGTCCACGTTGGGGCAAGGTCAATGAAGACGAAGTAAGCTCAAGTGATCGTTGCAACCTTTGAAAGGTACCGGTGGAGTGTGAACTGTTCGGTGAGGGAGTAACCCAACACCATGTCAATACAACTCATGTGGATTGTATGACACCTGTATGAAGTTTGTATAGAGCTGGGTTAGACACGTACCGTGGTCTTTAAGTCCGAGTCTAGTGAAAGTCTGAACGTTCCAGTTCAGTGTTGTTTTGGTTTGGTTTGGGTTATTTTATGTTTCTGCCGCCATTAACGCAAAAGGTAAAAATGTGAAGTCAAATCTGAAAATGAAATATAAAAGGCCGTATGTGCACTGGGCAGAAATATATTGTGAGTGATTAAAAGAAGGCCAAAAGATGAATTAGTCCACCATATGTGAATTGTGTTTATGTTACATGATGAGTCAGTCGACTTCTAAACGCAAATGCGAGTTATGTGCATTATTCACCATTGTGACGTCACTGTATGGACATCGTTCTATTGTCATGTTACTGTGTCTGACATCACAATGCTCTCACCATTAAGAGAATTACAAAATGACGTCATAGTTTTGTCTATGACATCATCTACTCTTTGGCAACATTGGCATCGTTACAGCCGCGGCATCAAGATGAGCGGCAAGGCGTCTATGCCGCGATCTTCGATGGGGGTGATCTCCGAATTCAGTGAGGGTCGGCTGGCTTGGTCTCCTCGCAACGCGACCCAGTCTCCCACTTCCAACGACGATGAATACGACACGGACCTGGAGGTCGAAGAAGAAAAGAAGGACTTTGACATGACAGGTCGGAATCTCTACATCAACGCCTGTAAAAGTCACGGGATCATTCCTGCTAGTTACTTCCTTAGACACATGCAGGACGCGGAACTCAACATGCAACATCACGGCCTTGGAGCTGTGGGGGTCAAGGTCATGTCGTTACCGCTGCAGACAAACACATCGGTTCTGAGTTTGAACCTGGAGGACAACTGGTTGGAGGGGGAGGGAGCAGTCTATGTGTCCAAAATGCTGAAAGAAAATTGTTACATTGCTGAGCTGAACATCGCTTGGAACAAACTAGGTCGGCGTGGAGCTCTAGCCGTCTGCGATATGCTCATGTCCAATACTACGCTACAGGTGCTGGATTTGACAGGGAACCAAATCACTGATGCCGAAGCGCAGTACATAGCTGATGCTTTGAATGAAAACAACCGTGTAAGAATACTAAAACTTGGTCACAACCAGCTCGGGGATGCTTCCGCGGCTTTATTAAGTCCAGCTATCTGCGATAATGACACGGTTGAAGAACTTGACCTGAGCTGGAACTACTTACGGGCCAAAGGAGCTATGTACCTTTGTGATGGCATCAAGACCAACGCCAGACTGAAGATTGTGGATTTTTCTTTCAACGGATTCGGTAACGAAGGAGCAGTTGGTGTGTGCGACATCCTGAGGTTAAACCAGGTACTGACAGATCTGAGAATCAGCTACAACCGAATATCAACACCCGGGGCACTGCTAATCGCTAAAGGCATGGAAACGAACGACATGCTGAAGACGTTAATACTGGATCATAACCCAATAGGGGTGGAAGGTGCAAAGGCCATTCTAAAATCCATGATGTCTGAAAATTGTGCCATCACACATCTGGACATGGCGGGTGTCGAGGTGGACAAGGAATTCATAGCCAACAAGAAGGAGTTCCAAGAAATCAAACACTTCACTGTCCTGCACGGTCTGGTTCTTGGAGACTACGTCATTAAGCCACGCCCGAAGAAGAAGTCGGCCATCTTGTTCAACGTTCCCATTTCAGAGGTGAACGCAGGCAATCTGTTCGAACATCTGGCGCGTTATTGCGAGGAGGAAAACGTCGACGTTGTCGACACTCTGTTGTCATTGGACAAGCGACGTGAACAGCGACTCGTTGCGACTGACATCATCAGCGCCATTGTGACATCAGGACTCCCAATGACGGATGAACAGATAAACATAGTTGTGTCGTTGCTCGGTGAGATGGAGAGTAGCGATGGCCTTGTGGACATTAGCCCCCTCGTTGGTGTCGATAGCTGATTCCACTACTGTCTGATTACAGACTTACATATGCGTACCTTTATTTTTTTTATTATTCATGAATTATTGCATTACAATAAGCCGCTCTAGCTAGCGGCGGCGATGCTAATGTTTGTAATGCGGATCATGGTGCTATTATATTGGCCTAATAAATGACATGCATTGTCTTGAGTTTTGTAAATGGGTGTATTGTGTTTTGTAATGACCTGTACATTAACTGCTCATCAACTACAGGTACCAGCGAGTTGTTTATATCGTTTCCTTTTTTAATTTCTCTCGCTTCAATTTTACGCCATTGCTGGTTAGAAAAGGATTTGTCTGTTACATCACATTATGTCAGTCCATACTTTCGTTGTCTTATACATGTTATACATATTTAAGTAATATACACACATTATTTCTATTGCCTTAGTGGGGCGGTGAGGTAGCCTAGTGGTTAAAGCGCTCGCTAAGTCCCGGGTTCGATTCCCCTACATGGTTACAATGTGTGAAGCCCATTTCTGGTGTGCCCCACCGTGATATTGTGGGAATACTGCTAAAAAACGGGTAGAGCCATACTCACTCACTACTGTCTTAGTCTTGGGCTTTTGAAGCTGTGGATGAATAATACGATTACCACACAGAGTATAACGGTCAGCCAGTTTCTTTGTTTAGCCCCAATATATTCCAGATAGTGGGCTGTATGTTACTCTCCTCCTCACGTTTGTTACCCATCGATGCTATTCGCAGCATATAAACTGAACATGTTGTTAACACGAGTGACGGAGTGACGCCAGTTACACCAAATAATCTAATGTGGTTTGTACCTGTAAATGCTTGAGTGAAGAGTTCGGTTCCACACCCTTTAACTGTGTGAGTGAGTGAGTTTATGTTTACGCCGCACTCAGCAATATTCCAGCTATTTGGCGATGGTCTGTAAATAATCGAGTCTGGACCAGACATTCCAGTGATCAACAGCATGAGCATTGATCTACGCAATTGGGAACCGATGACCTGTCAACCAAGTCAGCGAGCCTGAACACCAGATAACATTAGTTGTTAGTCGCCTGCAACAGCAAGGTTGGTTAGGTAGCCTGGTGGTTAAAGGGTTCTATTTCTGGTGTTCCACACAGTGATATTGCTGAAATATTGCTAGTGTGAGCATTTGTGTGCATGCGTATGTGGGTTTGCATGTATATAAATATGTATTTATTTGTTAGCTGTTTAAAGCCAGTTGGGCATAATGACACATTGGTGTAACGGACGACCATTAGAATTGGCTAATAGGATCAGGTGGTCATGCTGGCTCTCTTGGTTGACACATTGAATCCCAATTGTGAAGATCGATGATCTAGTACTTTATCACTGGATTGTCTGGTCCAGACTTGATTATTTACAAACCGCCGCCACATTGCTCGAATATTGCTGAGTGCGGTGTTAAACAACAGCCATCCAACAATGGTGTAACTCATGGTTGAAGACAAAAACATTATTGGTACAAATTCACAACAGTGAGTGAGTGAGTTTATGTTTACGCCGCACTCAGCAATATTCCAGCTATTTGGCGATGGTCTGTAAATAATCGAGTCTGGACCAGACATTCCAGTGATCAACAGCATGAGCATTGATCTACGCAATTGGGAACCGATGACCTGTCAACCAAGTCAGCGAGCCTGAACACCAGATAACATTAGTTGTTAGTCGCCTGCAACAGCAAGGTTGGTTAGGTAGCCTGGTGGTTAAAGGGTTCTATTTCTGGTGTTCCACACAGTGATATTGCTGAAATATTGCTAGTGTGAGCATTTGTGTGCATGCGTATGTGGGTTTGCATGTATATAAATATGTATTTATTTGTTAGCTGTTTAAAGCCAGTTGGGCATAATGACACATTGGTGTAACGGACGACCATTAGAATTGGCTAATAGGATCAGGTGGTCATGCTGGCTCTCTTGGTTGACACATTGAATCCCAATTGTGAAGATCGATGATCTAGTACTTTATCACTGGATTGTCTGGTCCAGACTTGATTATTTACAAACCGCCGCCACATTGCTCGAATATTGCTGAGTGCGGTGTTAAACAACAGCCATCCAACAATGGTGTAACTCATGGTTGAAGACAAAAACATTATTGGTACAAATTCACAACAGTGAGTGAGTGAGTTTACCTTTACCTCGCTTTTAGCAATATTCCAGCAATATCACAGCAGGGGACACCAGAAATGGGTTTCACACATTGTACCCATGTGGGAAATCGAACCCGAGGCCTTCAGCGCGACGAGCGAACGCTTTAACCACTAGGTTACCCCACTGCCCCTATATTCACAACAGAGAAATGTTTAATGATCATTCTTTATTACATGCATACACAATGAATAGCTGTCCAATTACATGATTATCAATAATAACTGTAACAAAACTAGTGTCCCAGCACAAATCCTACATTAACTGCAGGACTGACAGAAGGGGAGACAAATCCTCTGTCCATGAATACATTCATATTGCGTCGACATATGATGACACTCATAACAGTTCCTGTGAAGTGCCACCCAATCTCGAAGATGTTGACAACAACAGTGTGATGGCTTCTGCATCCACAGCATCATCCCAACTATCACAGCCTGTGTTTGTTCCACACATTACATCACTGTCAGGAATAGGACTGGCCAGAAGTCTCAGATGCCTACCAAAACAAAACAATAAAGTTCCTGGTAAACACAACATTCCAATAATCATGGTAATATTAATACAGTCATCCCTCGCCATAACGCGGGTATTGGGGTCCATGGAGGACCCCCGTGTTATGAGACACCCGCATTATATATAACTTGGCACAAACAAGTGAAATAGTATTTTCCCTGTGCATAGCATAACTGCTATTTCATGTAATGTGCCCAGTATCGTCAGAGGTGAATAAACAAACTTTGTAAAGTATTAATAGGAAACTTGCAATCAAACATCACTTGACATGATAACTCATCTGTCATTCCCTTTATGCTACCTGTTATGCTACCTGTATTAAAGATGACATGATTAAATGTTGTTATGATCTTTGTAAAGTAGGATCGTAAACTAGTATTTGAGGTGTACATGGTTAAAGGTCACATGCAACAAAAAAATCAAACATAATTAAAACACAATTATCACTTATTCATGACATATAATATACATTGCTGGTTACGAAAAAATATATAAACAAAATTATAAGCGTACAATCGCAAATCAAAAGTGCAAAATTGTGTACTTGGTTTACTTCCCAAGAAACGAAGCAGCCGGGATACCGAACCCAGTCAGAGCGGGTGGGTGTGCACTCAAGTGTAACGGCTGGTTCATTTGCAGATGCCTTCACGGCTAATTGTGTGTATATATATATAGAGATGTTGGGTTTTGTAAATACATGCTCATTTCTTGTGTATAACATTTTGCAATCAACAGACATCATAACATGTCATGTGTTCAAGTATCACACCTGCCTGTCTGTGTAATTACATAATGTGACAGAGACCGAACTCGGGCCATAAATCAATGCATTTTGTTTATGGTGTATAGCCTGATTGGTGTTAAGTTCAAATTGCATGTGGTCAGTGATAGCAGCTGTGTATTGAATATTGTCATTAGCAGACAGGCACGCAGACACACAGGTGTCAATAAAACAAGACATTGAGTTTTGTCTGTGACAACGACATATCTATATCACAGTTAAATAATGACATTGCTTTTAAGTATCGAACTGAGAAAGTGACTCGGTAAGAAGAACGTGTGGTGAAATAGACAAATGAAATTATATAAACAGTTAATTTACTGTCATAACATGTAAAAAGCTCGCGCCTGTGAGATATCAACAAAACATTAGAAAAATAGCTCACACCAAAGCCTTCACCGAGTATTCACCCGACAACCCGCTTCCAAGCTGCGCGAACCTATTTACTTGCGCATGCGTGCTATGAGCGCAGCCCAGCTGTTGAAACCCGTTTTCCCCAGAAAAGTCGGGGGAAAATTAGTGAAACGTTTGAACTCCGATTTCGCACGTTTTTTTTTCATCGCATTATTTTTCAACTTTATAAGTTGAATTTGCATTTTTGACGATTTGTTTCGGTATGTCAATACCGAAAGGTATCAGAATCTGCAAAGTTGAGTTTTACGTTGCATGTGACCTTTAATTGGAGAAAAATATCATTATTTTGGAAGAAGGCAGAATCTTTTACGTGATGATTTTCTAATTTAATACTGAGGTATAATAACCTCACATTATATACAAAATTTGCTGTAACCTTTCACTGTAGACATGGTAGAACATTCAAAGTTGGGACAATGTTAAACTGCATTATTACCTTGACAGCCGATGACTCACGCAGTAACTCTTGAATGACAAGTGCCAGAGCTTCAGGGTTGACACCCCCTTCACACAAACGTACACAGGTCGCCAGCGTCTCCCCATCAAGTCCTGTGTTCAACAGTTTGGAGATCTCCATTAGTGCTGCAATGAAAAAATGCTTCAATTCAGGACTTGTTGACACAAACAAAAGGGAAAACCTGTATCAGTATCAGTCATGTTAGACTTCTATGACAATATCTAGTCAAATAAATGGCATACCTACAGAATACCGGCTACCTACCAGCCATATTGTTTAACAGTTTAGTGTCACGTCACCCTAAACCTTACCCTAACCCTAAACCTTAACCCTAACCAAAAGTAAATTCGCTTGCTTTCAAAGATGGCGGAGGGTATCCGGTATTCTGTAGTCTTACCAAATCAATTCCAACAACATAAGAGACTGTAACACTATCATTACTGATTATAGCATTATTTCACATTTGATCTACCTGGACAAAATGGTGACTGACAGATGGGGAGACATGCGATTGCACACTGAAGCATTTATGGTTAAACTATATTCTTAAGCATAAGAATATAAGCAATCTTACATGTTATAAATACAACCCAGTCATTAAAATAATTCCTTTATTAATTAGTATATTTTGTGATGGTGTCCTCTGTAAATAATCTGATGCATGTTTACTTATGTATATTAACTACTCAATACATTCAAAAAAGCATATTGCATACAATGAAATAGTCGAATACACCAATCAATTTATTTATCATAACGTAATTTGTTGCAACAACAACTTAGAGCAAGTCAGGTTAGGTGCTGATATGGTAAGAAGATGACTGATTGACAGTCGGAAAAGTCTGTCAACACTGAACTGCGGAAGATCTTCAGAAAATAGCAGTTTAACTTAAACGGCGTAGACGGATCAGTGAATTTAAAAATGTAAGCCGAGTCAGACATAATTTTAAAACAGGGCTTACTTTCCATGGTTTCTCGAGCCGAGGGAACTCGCGATCTACTAGTATCCGCCATTTTTCAAACAATAACTGTACCGCAGAAAATTATTCATGAAAACAGAATTGACATTTTCCCGATATGTGGCTTTCTATTACGCCGAGAAAAAAATCTTCAGAATAATGTAAATCCCAATATATTTTTTAAAAAGTGCCCACAAGAGCAGAAACGATCTCTTTCAGAATATTCCAACGTAATGACCCACACGTACATTTGGAAACATCATCGTTATCCAGAGAAAAGTATGTACTAAATTCATATTTTGCGCTCGCGGTATTATTTAAACGTTATTTATGGTTCTTTCATAATGTTGTCTTCAACTAGTTTGAATATTGATAAATATTCATTTAGAACATCAGTGTATTGATGAACCCGGAAGTACATTTTCATTGGCTGCAAAAGCAGCGGCAGTTCAAAATCTGACGGGAACCCTGGAGCAAGTCTGGACAAATTCGCCGTGAATGTTTACAAACGACACACTTAAATGGTACTTCATTTCAACTCCTGTATTACTGTTTTCACTTTCATTTCTGATGAAATAGTCTGTTTTCTGATGATCCGTAATAACCATGGCATTTTCTGCAGAATAAATGCAACTGAAGACGTGAATGGGATCCCGAGTAGCTAACGACAGGTACTGCAGTACAGCTGAAATCAGAGCTGTTCCTCCGTGTAAACAACCACTTTTTAAGGGTAAACAAACTGTTGCATATGTTTTTCGAGGATTTTGATCATGATGAAGACGAAAAATTCAAGGAATCATTCTTCTAAACGCCTTGTTCATATTCACCTTTTTGTTTGACCTATAATTTCAGCTGATTACCACAAAACATCCACGCGTGTGACTTAATCTGATTTCGATGATGACGGACAAACCCTTTTAGTTTAAACCATAGAGTTTAAACTGTGTGGAAGATTATGAACTGTGATGAAGGATGGAGCTCGTGCATATCGAGCCTGAAAATGGTGAAAGGGGTCCAGTCATGCTTTCTTTTACAAATTACATGAACGGTAACATTTTGAATAGATTTACTGATTACAGTGTATGAAAGTACAGGTTACAGAATATTGATTGGCTGTTACAAGTCTATTTAACAGAGTCGTTTACTTCTTACTTAACTATCTTAGAATTTCACAATTCATGGGGATTTTCAGCTTTGATCAACTTATTTACATGTTGGTTGTTACTTACAATCTAGTGTCCTACTTGTAATATTTTCTACCATTACCCAACATGCCCAAATGTATGTGAATGTCTGTGTCTTCAGCAGGAAATATTCTCATGGGGACTCACAACAAAGTTAATAACACAAAGCAGCATGCATGTGTGTTTGATATGTACTGTCAGACTCAATATTTACTTAACTGAATGCAAAACAGTAATATCACATCTTACAGTAACACTCATAGCATGCACATGTTTGTTGCAAGAGCCCACTAAAGAGATCTGGTGTTCTGGCTCAGCGACTTGGTTCTCTGCATATCATCTTGTATTCATGACCATAACTTTGCCCTCATAGATAGACTTATATTTTTGCACAGTGTTTTGCCTATTGGATATTCAATTGTTTTGCTTTTTTTTTGTCTACTGTGATACGGCTTTGAATATTTGGACATACATTATCCACTCATCAGAACATTCCATTTTCAGATAAGAGGCTGGTGATAATATGGAAGCAGAGTCTTGTGCCAGTGAAACTTTGGATTCCAGACCAGCTTTCAGCCCTGTGCCTCACTTTGACCTCAACAATGTGACCCCAGACAAGAATGCTGACAGACCTCCCCGAGGATGTCCTCTTCCATTCTCCAAAACACAGGACTCCAACACACCCAGCACATCTCAAAGAAGCCCAGTTCATGTCAGATTTGGAACATGTGGACTTCGTTCAGACACATATCTCCGCCATGCACTGTCTAGTCCTTATCATAAACACCCTTCCATGGTGTCTGTTCAGACTGACTATGGCAGTCCACTCCTGTTCAAAACTCCGATCAGAGAGGCTGGTTCCACGCCTAGCAGCAGCCGTGCCAAAACTCCCAATGGATCCAGGCTCCATCCCGGAGTAGCCAATCATCTGACGCCTCAGAGTCATGTGATGAGCAACCCCTTTGACATGACAGGTGACCGTGTACATTTCCCAGGATTCAGTCCTGGTTTGTTTACTGTTATGTCGACGCCAGCAGGAGAGGATGGGGTAAGTATGACCAGGGTCCTGGTTCCTTATAACTTCAAAGCCCGTGAAGATATGGGTTAAAATTGATCTTCAGTAACCCATGCTTGTCGTAAGAGGCGACTAACGGGATCGTTTGGTTGAGTGACATTTAGAAGTTGGTGTGATGAACAACGAGGAGAGTTCTATGGATATACAACTTCTTTAATATAATATGAGCAACGTTTCGGTGTAGCCAGTGTTCACGAATGGTGTTTCAAAGTAACAGGACATTGAGTCCCATTGCAAATTCTGAGGACCCATAGAATAAAATTAAACACACATTTGAGATTTAACATTTCTTATAACTGGAATTGAAATTATTAACAAACATAAGATTTATAAACAGCAAACAAGTGTCACATGTCACATATAACAACTTCAGTCAATGTCATTGTGAAATATAGAGTCGGACACTGGGGCTGGTGGGTTGTAGACTTCTATCGGACCGTTGGCAAATCTACCGGATTTGTCAGAGGGTCAGACACTATTCGTGAACGCTGTGTAGCTACTAACACCGTTATCAAGCAAAAACAAAATGACTTTTTTATTTATTTTTTGCTTGATAACGGTGTTAGTAGCTACACCGAAACGTCGCTCATAATATATTAAAGAGGTTGTATATCCATAGAACTCTCGTTGTTATGGGATAGTGGTCAGGCTTGCTGACTTGGTAGACGCGTCATCATATCGTAAATCAATGCTCATGCTGTTAATCACTGGATTGTCTGGCCCAGACTCTATTATTTACAGACTGCTACCATAGAGCTGGAATATTGCTGTGTGAGGTGTAAAACTAAACTCACTCACTCACTCTTAACTTTGAACACTTTACAGTTGGGTTGTTACAATAATATCGTCAATCTCTCCTGCTGCTATGGTTTCAGTTAGGATGCATCTTTCACATATTTTACAATTACATACGTTTTCACACAATTAATTTCACAATGGATATCTTTTGCTTTTGGACTACACAGGAGACCAGACTACAGGGGTGGAAATAACTTTAAAATTGCTAGTGTACTCTGGTACAGTGGCACATGTAAAATCACTTGCCCTGATAATTTTTCCACTATACCGGCCGATTTTCTTGTTGATTTTTTAAATAAACAACATAATTAATATTGGGAGATCAACTGGACACCGGTACAGCATGATATACAAATTAGCTTGCCCGACAGAAAACAACACTGGACTCGGACGTCGGGCAATGGGTTATTTCCACCCCTGGACTAAATCAATTTGCACCAGTTATGTCATAATCTAAATGGCCTGTTTAACTTGGAAAACTAAGGCCTCATAAAAGCATAACATTTCAGCACTTATTATTAGCTATATTCTATTCAATGTGAGAAAAATGTGCGTATATTTTCAGATATAACTAATTCTAAAACTGGTATGTTTCAAATGAGGAAATAAGTGTGTACTTCCTTTTTAGAAACATTTTTTTATGAACATGAAATAATCAGTTGTGGAATGTTGATCCTCAGTTTCATGCTTTGTACATGTTGTATGGAGATCATACAGACTGACAGAATTAAACAGCTGTGTACAAATATTGCTGAATCTCTTTTCTGGGTGTGATTATTACACAAATCCAGCTATCAATGGCTATTATTAAATGTTTTTAATTAAAGTATTTAGTGATCTCAACATAGCAGACACCGTTTTCAGAATCCCAGTCTTGCCTATGAGAATACACATGGTACACCTGTGTAGGTCCGTGTTAGAATGAACCTTCAGGGACCTATGCTTGTCGAAAGAGGCGACTAATGGGATCGGGTGGTCAGGCTCGCTGGCTTGGTTGACACATGTCATCGGTTCCCAATTGCGCAGATCAATGCTCATGCTATTGATCACTGGATTGTCTGGTCCAGGCTTGATTATTTACAGACCGCCGCCATATAGCTGGAATATTGCTGAGTCCGGCGTAAGCTAAACTCACTCACACATGGTACAAACAAACCTGCCCCTTTGCTTAAAATGGTTATACAACAATTTATGGATATCTTTATACTCTATTCTGCAGCCTCAGGGGCTGTGGGGTAGCCTGATGGCTAAACTCAAAGCTTTCACCCATCACTCCGAAGACCCGGGTTCGATTCCCCACATGGGTACAAAGTGTTAAACCCATTTCTGGTGTCCCCAGACATGATATTGCTGGCATATTGCCAAAAGCGGTTTAAAACTCAACTCACACACTCTAAGGCTTCAGGTTTGGGATTAGGCTGTTGATGATCCCCATCTCCTGCCCACCCAGAATTGTCCTTCTAATTTGAAATAATCGTGATAATAAAAAGTTCACATATCTCAATTTACTTGCACAGTGGAATTTAAGTCCAGACATGATGCAAAAAATACTTTCACCTTTTCACACTTATAAAATACCCGGTGAACTTGATCTTTCTTCGTCTACATTTTTGAAAAAGTAGTTTCAGGAACAAAACGGCTCAATCTACATCAGGAAAGTAAACTAAAGACTGTCAGTAAGAAAAAACAAACAAAACATATCCGTGTCCGGTAACCCGACCGACCGTATCCTAAACCAGAGCTCCAGATTAGATTTAGCTCATGTGGGTACTGTACCCACTGTATTTTTGGAGTGGGTATTATGAATGTTGAGTGGGTATTTCATTTTCCGTTACCCACTGCTTTCAAATATGTGCGTATTTCAGTCATTTTATTCACTTACGTATTATGTCATTGAGTAAGTTTACTAAGCAGGTATGTTCTGCCTCATGTCATACCTAATCAAAACCAACTTAAATATAATGGAAATGATTTCATAATAAATCACTCATCCTATACTGACAGTACAACACTTGTCCTATACTAACAGTACAACTTGATAGCAATCGATGTCTTTTTCATTCCGCAAGCTATTTTTATAAATATATTCCGGTCGCATTTGTTTTAAACTTTTTGCGTATCTAACATTTTAAATGCGTAATTGGTACGCAACAATTATTTTTCAATGTGTAATTGGAAATTTTCTATGTGTATTTTACCCGGATACGCAGCTTATCTGGGCCTCTGCTAAACCACTCATCATTTTCATCCACATCGAGTGTGATATTTTCATGTTTTTCAGTGTACGTAGGGCTAAAATGGATTGTATTGAATTGGCATTATGGGCTCTCACTGACAAAACCTGCAAATAAATAACATACATAATGAATCGATATAGAAATCTTTCAATGTTTCATCACAAGGCATTGTCACTACATGATATGGTACTCTTGAAGACCTTCTCTGGTGCCCACCCGGTGCTACTAAAAAAAATTTAAAAAGGAGATAAAACCGACCCACCTACCCTATTTTTAAAAAAATATGTAATAGGAAACAGTCATTTATTTATTTTTGCCTAAGTGATCGTAGTTTTAAAAATTTATAAAATAAGTTTTACACAAATAACAGAATTAGTGAAAATTTATATTTCTAAAAAAAATTGTTATTTTTATTCATATGTTTACCTGCCCACTATCTTACACTTCTAAATTGGAGATGAGAAACAAAACAAAAATATAGATGACCTACATTGTTTTCATGGCACATGAATTATGTTTATGCTCATTCTGCTGTGGTTGTGTTCCAGAAAACCTTCCGTTGGTCAATAGAGCACATTGCTGCCTTGAACCCAGCTAACATCGAGGATATGCCGGAACAGCAGGAACATGGGTTAGTGAGTGAGACTGACACCCCGGAGAATCACATGACCCTCTATATCTATCTATATATAGTCCCTGGCACTGTGTAATGAAACCAGGTCCATTGTTTCACAGGTAATTGGTGACAGTGACATGACCAGTGTGTGGACGTGATAACATTCTAATTTAGTCTGAAGCTTCAGCAGACAGTCTAAATCTAGTTAGAATTTTGTGGAAATGGCTTATTTTTGATCACAGTTGCAGGGTTTAGTGTTTCATTATAATCAGTAGGACAACTTCAAAGATAGATTATTTAAATTTCTAGCAAGTGTTGCATTGTAAGTGTAATTGAATGTCATGAAATGTTGTCAATTTGTTCTTTTGGACAGGTCAGTTATTATATGAGTGGATTGTCTGTTTGTTCATTTGTTGTATGGCTTGGTTGGCTGTTTATTATATGGGTAGGTTGAACATTTAAATGACTGGGTTGGCTGTTTATTATATGGGTAGGTTGAACATTAAATGATTGGGTTGGCTGTTTATTATATGGGTAGGTTGAACATTTAAATGACTGGGTTGGCTGTTTATTATATGGGTAGGTTGAACATTTAAATGACTGGGTTGGCTGTTTATTATATGGGTAGGTTGAACATTTAAATGACTGGGTTGGCTGTTTATTATATGGGTAGGTTGAACATTTAAATGACTGGGTTGGCTGTTTATTATATGGGTAGGTTGAACATTTAAATGACTGGGTTGGCTGTTTATTATATGGGTAGGTTGAACATTTAAATGACTGGGTTGGCTGTTTATTATATGGGTAAGTTGAACATTTAAATGATTGGGTTGGCTGTTTATTATATGGGTAGGTTGAACATTTAAATGACTGGGTTGGCTGTTTATTATATGGGTAGGTTGAACATTAAATGATTGGGTTGGCTGTTTATTATATGGGTAGGTTGAACATTTAAATGACTGGGTTGGCTGTTTATTATATGGGTAGGTTGAACATTTAAATGACTGGGTTGGCTGTTTATTATATGGGTAGGTTGAACATTTAAATGACTGGGTTGGCTGTTTATTATATGAGTAAGTTGAACATTTAAATGATTGGGTTGGCTGTTTATTATATGGGTAGGTTGAACATTTAAATGATTGGGTTGGCTGTTTATTATATGGGTAGGTTGAACATTAAATGATTGGGTTGGCTGTTTATTATATGGGTAAGTTGAACATTTAAATGATTGGGTTGGCTGTTTAATATATGGGTAAGTTGGCTGTTAATTGTATGGGTAGGTTGAACATTTATATGATTAGGTTGGCTGTTTATTATATGGGTAGGTTGAACATTTAAATGATTGGGTTGGCTGTTTATTATATGGGTAGGTTGGCTGTGTATTATATGGGTGGATTGGCTGTTAATTGTATGGCTTGGTTGGCTGTTTAATCAGTAGAGGATATAACGTGTACACGAGACGGTTCACCGTTACGCGTACAAGTGCCTACCTGAGAGGGGGTCACTCATTCGCGTGACTGCCTGATTACAGACAGGGAAATTCTGCATGTCACACAAAAACGAGTCTAAAAGTGTTATTTATGAAAATAATGAAACAAAATTTGCTACAGTCATTGATAGATGTTCAAGTTATTGATTGACATGAATGAAAAAAATGATTGTCATGGATGAAAACGTATGGATAAAACATTAAATAGTCAAATTTTGACCAAAATGTGCAATTTTTTTTACGATAGTGAATTCACCTATGTGCATATTTTTATATATGGGTAAGTTGGCTGTTTATTATATAGGTGAGTTGGCTGGTTATTGTTTGGATAGGTCTTTGAATGGCATTTAGAAGTGATACACATCAGGAAGACATTTTTTTATGGATGTCAACTTCTGTATTATGAGGAACACAACGTTTCGGAGTATATCCTTACTCCTTTATCAGGTTAAAATTTTCACCTGTTGAAAGAGTAAGGATATACACCGAAACGTTGTGTTCCTCATAATAAAGATGTTGACATCCATAAAAATTCTCTTTCTTATTGTATGGATAGTTTGAATTTATCATATGATTGGGTTGAGATTTGTCTTGGGTCTGTATTTTGCTGTATTTGATACCAATATATTTGATTTTAAGGAAATGATGTAGGTATCTTTCTACAAAGCTTGTAGGGTGGCATTCACGCTCTATCACAATTTTGTATGTATTTGTAATGCTCGTGATTTTATGTAATGCTAGCTTCTTCATCCATACAGACTCGACCGAGAGGCAGAAGAGAGAGCACAGCAGGCCATCTCACACTACTTTGCCTCCCAACTCATCGTCCCTTCCCCCTGGAACGCACCTGAGAGGAAATACTTCAGCCCCTGCACCCCGGTCACTCAGTCCGGTAGGTCTTGTTAGTGACCCCACACACTCAGTCAGGCACCCCAGTCACTCAGGGTCTTGTTAGTGACCCCACACCCCTCACACCTCTCTCTCCCTGGAACACACCTGAGAGGGAAGTACTTCAGCCCCCTGCACCCCTGTCACTCAGTCAGGTCTTGTTAGTGACCCCACACCCCTCCTCACACCTCCCCTGGAACACTTCTCAGTCAGGTAGTCCCCCACACCCCTGGAACACACACCTGAGAGGAAGTACTTCCAGCCCCTGCACCCCAGTCACTCAGTCAGGTAGGTCTTGTTAGTGACCCCCTGGAACACACCTGAGAGGAAAATACTTCTGCTCACTCACCTCCCCACACCCTCCACCTGGAACACACCTGAGAGGAAGTACTTCAGCCCCTGCACCCCTGTCACTCAGTCAGGTAGGTCAGTGACCCCACACCCCTCTCAGTCTCCCCTGGAGGTACTTCAGCCCCTGCACCCGGTCACTCAGTCAGGTAGGTCTTGTTAGTGACCCCACACCCCTCTCATACCTCTCCCCTGGAACGCACCTGAGAGGAAGTACTCCAGCCCCTGCACCCCGGTCACTCAGTCAGGTAGTCGTGTTGGTGACCCAAATCATCTCTCACTTTGATAATCAGGCCCCGATTTCTCAAAACAAACTTAAGTGTGAGTCTTCTCAAATTTGAGATAATGCATTTCCCAGAATAAACTGAAATCGACAATAAACTCAAACATAGTAGACAATTTGAGTTTGGTGGATAGATTACTGAAGTTGTTTGGGCTTTTTTATTTATAAAATGCAGTTGAGTTAAAATTCAGCTGTTTCAAATTGTCAAACTCAGTTTGAAATTTGAGTAAAAACTTAGTTTGTTTCGTAAAATCGGGGCCAGATATTGTAAGCTATGATGGCTGCTGTGTTTGATATTTAAGTATACAATGCTCATCAACAATATTTCAATTATTTCCTCTGATGCATGGTATCCGGTAAATAATGGAGACTGGTACAGACAAAACAGGTACAACATGTTCAAACCAAGAACAGTGATCGGCATCAGTGTGCTACAACAAAACGCAATCCACCATGCCACACCTTGTAACCACTGGGCTACTTGATCATATTGATGATCATATTGATGACTTGAGTCATCGGCTGTTGCGGTTCCAGACCACAGGCTCTCATGTCTTTGCCAGGATTAAAGATGTTAAAAAAACATATCTAACATTTGAGATGACCCCCGACTCATGAAACCCACCAATTCTTTATTGTTATTTCTGTAAGTCGATTGAAACCCGATTTTGACCCCCAAACTAAACGGTCTTGACACAAATGGATGACGATGAGTCCTCACAAAACAGGTGTGGTCAAAGCAAAATCGGGTTTCAATCGACTTACAGAAATAACAATAAAGAATTGGTAGGTTTCATGATTGGTGCTCGATAGCCTATCATCCATGATTATGTTCACATTAAGTTTTAATCGATTACATGCGATGGTAGTGTAGCGATCGGCAAAGCCGGCGGGTTGGGTATACCGAAGTGTCCGGCCTTGTCATAATGTATTATACTGTGTCATCTAAAAAAAATTATTTTTCCTTATCCTGACTCATGCTTATTGCTTGTCTTCTTCCTCTTGCGAACCTAGTGGAACACTTGTATCTCCTTATTGAAGCTCCCTTCAATAAAACATACTGTAAAATCACTACTCACCAGAGTTATCTCTGTTTCCGTTTTGGCGGTTCGCAAGAGGAAGAAGACAAGCAATAAGCATGAGTCAGGATAAGTATAAAATATCAATTTTATTCAGAAAATTACATTTTTATCGTTACTCTTTGCAAGGACACAAGGGCCTGTGTTCCAGACTAGAACCCTGCCTTCATTGCTTCTAGCTTGTCATGAGAGCCACCCAATAAGGATCAGATAGGTATCCTGTAGGGCTGTAACATGCATCGAACTATCGATGGATTGCAATTGTTAAATCTATGATAGCAATTAATTGATGGTAGAAACGAAACACTATCGAAGTTTCATGTCAGTTGTTGAAAGAGACTTCAACTTGTTTTTATTTCATATAAACTTACTGTATGAAATGACTTGGGAAATGACTTCAAATGATACAATTCAAGGAGATAAAAATACCTATTGCAATAGTATTGCAATAGTTGGTCGCAATAGACTATCGCTATTGCAGTAGTACGTTGCAATAGATTATTGCTATCGCAATAGTTGTTTCCCCCTCAATAGTCACCCCTAGTGTCCTGTGTGATCTGGCTTATTGTGTTACCTGTTCCCTGACTAAAAAGCAATGCTCATGCTGTTGACCTCTGGTTTGGCGAGGTCCACACAGAAAGATTTACAGTCTGCAGTGATGTAGGTGAATAGTTGACTGCAACTCAAAACAACATTCAGTCATGTATTTCAGTCTCATGAGAGCATTGGGCATTTGGGGGCTTTTCTGCAATGATTTCTCCACTTTTTGGCACATTCATGAATCCTCCTTAAGATGCACTTCGTTTGTCTTTCATGACTGACAATTTTGATGCAGGAGCCAACAGACCAACACAGATATTTCCGGAGGATCTACAAGGTTCTATACAGAAGGAGCTGAATAAACTCCGGAAAAGTCAGGAGGGTGAGTGTCTTCTAATCTCTGTCATCTTACCCTGCTGCTGGCACATAATGGAGGGTCGAGTTTCAGTATGGCTTTTGAATACCGTAAATTGAATTGTTGACGTGGAGGACACAGTTTTCTAATTTTCAACAATTTGCCGTGCAGAGTTGCCCCCCTTTAGCTGAAAGAGAAACCAGTGCTCATGTGTTCAGATCCGAGATTCGTATTTCTACGTGCTGTTGTTTTTATTCCAGTGTCTTGCCAAACAACATTGTCCCTGCCGGTGGACTTCGATATGCAAACTGTGCTGGGTGAGTCCTGCAAATCCGCAAAATTACACATCATTTTTAGTCCGTTTGGCTCAAAATCGGACCGATGAATTGCAATCTAAAAAAACAACTAAACATAGAATACTGAATGAAACACTAATCATAATGATAACATCAGACCAACTCTGATTTTTTGCAGAATTTGACCTAAAAATATAAAAGTTGTTTAACAAACTATCATTAAAATTTTGACATTTCACTATTTGTTACGAGGGAGGACTGCAAAGGGAGGAACAGACAGGTGTACGTGGAGCACGTGCACAAGTGCCGACAAAGTCATTGATTCATTATCCTGTGCTGTGTGGTCTCCATCCTTCTCGCACAACTGGCTGTTCCTCTCTTTGCACCCCTCCCTCGTAACAAATAGTGAAATGTGTAAACCTTTTCTAAAATTTCTAGAAATCAAATCAACTTGTCAAAATCTATGCATTTCTTTGCTGGACAGCTGCTATTTTATATCTCATATACCAAACCAAATTGACCAAACCAAAGGCCTTGTACCGCAATACATACCGTGCCATGGTAAAAGCGTACCGCTTCACCCCCATAATAACAAAGTTATATTGCTTAAAAACGTAAATGGTAACAGAAACTGTTCAAAAAGGAAATTATGCAGATGCTCTTGTTTTTTATTTGTATCTTGCTCATTTATTTCCTGTTTTACGGATCCACCTGTCATATTTTTTCAAGAATAAGAAAAAAATAAAAATTAATTTTACCCACTCAAAAATAAAATCCTAATGTTTTTCTTGACCAAAAATGTAAACTTACACAAAAAAAAATTTTGGATAGTTTTTGGCCCCATATACACTTCATAAATTGCCAAAAGTAAAATACTTTGAGTATTTAGAAGGAAAAATACTATGACTGGTGATATTTTTTATTGATTTTTTTGTCCCTCCTGCCTTTAGGTTTTCTGAGGACAAAAATCCGTAAAACAAGAAATAAAATTGGTCTGGCCTTGGCTATGAATAGCAGAATCAGCATAGTACCCCCAAGCTGATATGTGTCTCCCTTACAATATGAATTCTTTTGCTATCTGAAATGTGCAAACAAATAATGCAGGCTTGTGACTGACCTTCGAAAAAGGACAATACCAATTTATGAAATCATCAAACTGTGTCAGGATACGAAGCATTTCGGGATGCTTATCGTATCATGGCTTCTGTATCATTACATTACATAGCTGAAATATTGCTGACTGGGGTGTAAAAGTTCATTGGCTCACTCCTTAAAACATGGCTTTCATCATGCGTACAGGGAGATGGAGGAGCCTAGTGGTTAAGACATTTGCTCGTCACGCTGAAGACCCAGGTTCAATTCCCCACATAAGTACAATGCATGAAGCCCATTTCTGGTGTTCCTTGCTGTGATATTGCTGGAATATTGCTAAGACTGGCGTAACACCCAACTCACTCACTCACTCACTCATCATGCGTATGACTGACTAAAGCGTTTTCCCCCAGGAGAGTACATGAACTCTGAAACAACCGAGGAGACAAATCAAGAAGCTCTCAGCACGTCCTCGTTGCGACGGAAACTCTTCTTCCAAGGGGAAACAACTACGACTTTAAGTCCTGTCAAGTAGGTTCTTATCCAAACTAATGAACAATTTATCATTGGTACCACTTCGAGCTGTCGAACCACCTTAGTCTGCCGTGTTGTGACATAAGTCTGAAAGGGAACAAGGCTCAGGCAAATTTACATGTTAGGAAATATTTTTCAAAAACCATTTAACAAGTGTATTTCATTCATTTCATAATGTATGAATATATATTGTGCTCCTGAGTTTCAGAAAATCTGTAAACTTGTTTGTGACATTTTGGCCTGTCCTCATCATGGACATGCTGAAATATTTTTCAGAGCATTGTTTAACACTACTCACTCGAAACAAAAAAATTCTTCTTATCCTGACTCATGATCTTTTGCTTATCTCCCTTTCCTTTTCGAAAGGTAGTGAGTGGAACACTTGAATCCCTTGAAGTTCCCGAAGCAGACGTAAAAATACACTCACCCACGAGTTACCTCCCTTTCCCCGCGTAAACAGTCATGTGACCAGCCTTACTTGTCACTCTCTCCCTTTTCGCCCAAGTGGATGGTTGGGCGAGCACTGGAGTTCCGTAGATGGCATTATATCCTTTTTATTTAGGTCCTATTTTTGAAAATTACGCTGTGTATGGATTTGGCAATAACTACTATGTATTATATGTAAAAATGTTGTAAAAATTATTTGTATTTGTGTCATAATATCATCGTTATGTAACTTTGTTTACATTTCATGAAATCTTGCAGTGTTTGCAGGCACAGGTTATCCGTGGCTGATCCTCACCCCCAATGCCTTTCGTGCATCAAACCATGTTCTTCCAGCTTGCGCTGTACTTATTGTTTGGTTTTATCAAATCTACAATTTAATCAATATTTGTCTTATATCTATAGACGTGCTATGGATCGGGTGAGGAAGTCATCTCAAGTCACGGCTTATAAAACAGGAGATCAGCCTGCATACCGTATGTTGCTTGCTACTGCTGAAATTCATAATAGTGGTGCTATGTTGAGTACAACGCAGTTGTCTCCGACTCAAGCCAAGAAGAGATCGGCTACAACGCAGTTGTCTCCGACTCAAGCTAAGAAAAAGACGTCGTCTTCTTCTACGTCTCAGAAGAAAGCATCTGTTACCAGATTGGAGGGTAAAGTCAACGCATCAGAAATTCTTCAGCGAAGAGATATTACCTCCGCATGAAGTAGACGTTTTTTGATGATCCTCTGTTACTTCTACCCGAAGTACCTACGAGATCGGCGACTCAATCGACTTCTACTACTACTAGATCGTCTCCTGCAACGGTCACAGCAGGCCAGCTGTTTGACGAACTACCACCAACTTCTCAACAGAGTGAAGTCGGGGCACACAACTCATCAGCATTCGCGAACGCTTCTACACCGCAGCAGCTTCAATCAATGCAGAACTTGATCCGAGTGAAAGACAATTCACCAACCAGATGATGGCCATGATGAAACGTAGGTTCGAGGAAGAAGCGAAGGCTCGACGAAGCCTCTCATCTACTGACATCGTGCGCAAACCTTACGGACCTGCACGAACCTACTCCTCAGAGGACTACGTTGGCAAACGTACACCTTTGCGAAGGTCTCCACAGTCGGACGACTCTGTCATCTTGGAGGAGGATAGAAGACATGAGATGCCTACTTATCATTCTACATCTGTGAACCCTCAACGTTCGAGAACATCGAAGGATCCATCTCCTACACCTAGCCGCTCTAGATCGAGATCTCATATCTCTCACAGAGGTTCGCGAAGTCACTCATCACGAGACAAAGGTTCGTGAAGAGAAGGCTCACATTACAGACGTTCGCGAAGGGATACATCTAGCAACAGATGTTCGCGAAGAGAAAGCTCACATCACAGAGGTTCGCAAAAGAATACATCTAGCAACAGACGTTCGCGAAGAGAAAGCTCACATCACAGAGGTTCGCGAAAGGATACATCTAGCAACAGGTGTTTGCAAAAGGATGATGGAGGTCGAGAAGGGATACAGGTTTGCAGAAGGATGATTCTTGGAGGCATAGCTCTACCGATCAGGAGATAACTGATGAACAACCAGACTTCGTCTTCCCGGACTCAGAGGTTACAGCCAATGGTTTGAACTTGGTGTCTCCTTCTAAGGATATAGATGAAATCTACACTTATAAGATGCGTAATGACGACTTTGACTCGGTGACTATTCCTCCCATTGAACCTATATCCAAGGTACCTTCTAACCTACGCACAGCTTTGTGAAAGCTGTAGACGTCTACAGGGTTCGCGAAGCCTAGGGTTAACAAACCCTTACATCAACAGGCAGGATGTTGACGTCGACTCTATTACCATACGGCTGAATAAAACGAAGCAATGATGAAAACGGATGGTTTTGTCAGAGTTTAAAACTCAACAAAAAGATCTACAACATGTGCGATCTCTACAGTTTACAGCCTGCACAACTCTACAACCTGCACAAACCTTATACCTGTATAGGTTCAGTTTCGGACAACAACCTACTTGATGAAAGGAATCACTTCACTTCATCTATACGTATGCTGAGGTCTTATACCGGGTAGCAGATGGCCTGCGGATATTGTTGTTCACTCACTCACTCCAACCCAACAGAGACGTACTGCATATATGCTGATGACTTCGACTCCAATATGATATCACCTATGAAGCCGATATCTGAAGTATTGGAGAACCTCAAGGCGACCTTTGTAAAGGGCTTAAGGTTAACAACGCCTTCAAGTATTCTTGAACGGCTGTACGGATGATATTATTAACACTCGTCACTCAGCATGGGGATTAGGATTTTATATCCTATCAACTACATTCAACATCGGTATTTCTTCAAGGTCCATACAGACATACTTCTCGACAGCCTCCTTCGTCATTCTGGCTTATATTATCCACAATGGTGTTTCGTGATTTATATCACTGAACAAGAATTTACACTTGGAGCAACCCTTATTCAAGAGGTTTATATGAGCGGCGTAGAATTACGCACGCTTTTACTCAACCAACTAATTGCATCAGATTTTATGGAGGCCAACTTGCTACAACACTGGTGACGTCATGCTTGGAAGCTGATTGGTCCACGTCAGACAACGCCTTCCACTGACAGAGCAGGCTCCAGCATGTTTTCTGATTTGTAAACAAACCCGTGGTACGGGGGAATACTTCATCAGCAGCCTTGGAAACAGTATACAACCATGGCCTGTTATCATCATGGGGATCTAATAGATGTCTAGCCTTGACAGCAGGATAAACGATGTTTATTTTGGAAGTTGTTGCTGATAAAAGTCGGTATGAGTACCTGTCCCCTGCGATGCTACACTGGAGCCAGCCTTGCTATAAATAGACAACGCTTCGATGTATGCTGATCAACACAGATCGCCTGCGTATATAAGGGGAAGAATGATGTATCATCACTGCAATCAGAGGTTAGCACTTCCAATGGAACGTCCTTCCATTTGGAATATCGTCGGCTCTATGATTATTCATACAAATAACCAAGCCTATCGGCACCTATCTGCAGCATCGAGGTCTACGCAGTGCCGGTTATCTGGACGACGGCATACAGGTTCTTCAAAGTGCCAATCAACTCAGACAGCAGCTGAACTTCACAATTAAGTTGCTCACGCAACTAGGATGGCTAGTGAACCTGATGAAGTTGGAGTTAGAATCAAACAAGATCTTCAATTGCTGGGAATAAGAATTATCACAACACAGAATCGAATTGTGGTCCCAGAAGATCATTGGTTCAAGATACAAGCCATGATTCCACAAGCAGTCATCTCTCCCTTAACACTACGAACATTGCAATGTCTACTCGGTCTACTAACCTCAGCGCAGGACTTGACTCACACAGGAAGATTACAACTAAGGCTGCTGCAACGGTTCCTGACAACACAACTGGACAGCGTCGACCCTATCTTGCTGCCAAACAATCTTAAGAGATACCTACTTTGGTGGACCCACAGGTCGAACGTCTGCGGAGGGACCTATTTACAAGAGCCGGGCCTTCGACACACATCTCTACGTAGATGCATTGATATAAGGTTGGGGTGCACTTCTCAACAATCAAGTTGCATCAAGGAAGTGGTCCAAACAGATCAGCATTTTCACATCAATCTGCTGGAGATGAAAGCTGTGATCAACGCCTTACAACTATGGTCGAGCTCGCTGTTCAACAGAATGCTGATGGTCCACACGGACAACTCTACAGTGGCATTCTCCATAAATCGGCAAGCCTACTACAGCTCACATTCCAGTTGTTTGACATCACGGAGAAGGCAAACATCTGGATAAAGGTGTGTCACATACCCGGAGCCAAGAACGTACTGGCAGACGCTCTCTCCCGACCACTGCACCCGTCACCTATGGAATGGATGCTCCATCCAGAAGCATTTCAGCGCATCATAAGGGAAATAGGATCCCCATGCATAGACCTGTTTGCCACGAGGTTCAGCAAACAACTACAGACGTTTGTCTCACCAGTTCCAGATCCTCAAGCCTGGGCAACAGATGCACTGAACATATCATGGGAAGGACTAAACGCTTATGCATTTCCACCACTGATATTACTACCAAAAGCACTGTTGAAGATCAAACAGACACAGGTGCTACAACTGACCTTGGTCGCGCCATACTGGCCAGCGAGAGTATGGTTCCTAGACGTAATAGAAGATCTCGGAAGTCCAACAATCAAGTTATCAGATTGGCCGAACCTACTCATACATCCGCACACCAAGCAAGTCCACAGGAACCCAACACTGTTCCAGCTACACCTGTGGACCATATCAAAACATGTTTGAAGAAAAGAGGATACTCCGCCAAGGCAGTAACGCTAGCATTACGCAGATCTACTCGTAACCTGTATGATGACAAGTGGCTGAAGTTTGAGACTTATGCATGGCGGAAAGGCTTCATTCAGTGATGCCTACGAACCTCTAGACCATACTACCCTCGAGCTGCTGACACAGAAGACTCTGTTCCTGCTTGCTCTAGCCACGGCAATTCGAATATCAGAGATACATGCGCTGGACTTTGGTCGAACCAGATTCTACACGGGGCAACATGCTGCAGTTCATCTAGGACTTAGATGGGACTTCATTGCCAAGAACCAACTACTTCCACGTACCAGCACTATCTATAAATCTATAATCCTCGGACCAGAGGATGTAGAGGACCTATCCTTGTGTCCTGTCAGAGCCCTGAAGATATATCTTCAAAGACTAAGACAAGGAGACGAAAATTCAAGCGCCTGTTCATCCCATTATCCACAGAGACATCAGCAGAAGTCTCAAGAACGACCATATCGTTCTAGATGAGAGCCGTCATATTGAGAGCCTATAAAGCAGCAGGACTAGAACCTCCAAGTGCTTCCAACCCACACGAAGTCGGAGCATTGGAGCATGGAAATTGCTCTATATCAGCAATTATGGAGGGCTGCTTTTGGAAATCGGACACAGTGTTTGCCAACCTCTACCTCCGCCACTGAAGACGTCTCAGGCATTCACCAATTTGGGCCTCTTGTTGTAGCACAGCTACTAACGGTTCCACAAAGGCGCTGAGTTGGAAAATCTCACCCTTTATCACGTTGACTTGTTGATAACTTTTACTAAGGAAAAGTATTAGTTTGAAAGTCCATGTGCACAGTCTAGGACAAGCTAGCATGAGTGATTAAAGATCCTGTACGGGTAAAGATCTTACCTGTACATGAAGGGGTCGCAACTCATTTATGATAAAGATCTTATCATAATCTATGGATTGTTATAAGATATCTAGTAATAAGTAGATACTAAATTAATCTGAAAACCACATGAATCAAGATGATTCAACTTGTCTGATATGGAAGTAAGACAAGAAGTGGTCCCCCCGAGTTATAACGGTAGTTGGAAGAATAGGATCTCGGAAATGCCGCTACGCAGTTCCAATGGGGGGATACAGGACGTATCTAAGGACAGCTGTTGAGTCCAGGAAGTGGCCTGACCCACCACCAATCCGTCGGATTCTATAAGCAAAAGATCATGAGTCAGGATAAGAAACAATATGTAATTTTTCGAGTAAAATTGATATTTTTATACTTATCCTGACTCATGAGGTCAAGCCCTCCCGACCTCCACGCTGGAAACACTTCGGATTGCACAGCAGATCCAAGTGCTTGGGCAGAAAAAGCAGGAGAGAGTGACAAGTAAGGCTGGTCACATGACTGTTTACGCGGGAAAAGGGAGGTAAATTGTGGGTGAGTGTATTTTTACGTCCGCTTCGGGAACTTCAAGCGATTCAAGTGTTCCACTACCATTCGAAAAAAGGGAAAAGGAGATAATGAGTCAGGATCAATTTAAAAATCAATTTTACTTGAAAAATTACATTACGTTCAGTATTGCTATGAACCCTGTATGATAGTGTGCTGTGTTACCATGGTTACAGGAGTGAAACAAGGCTCCTGGAAGAGTTATCCTCGCCACCAGCATCACCTCTAGCCCAGACAACTCCAGAATGGGACAAACAGACCTACAGGACATCATCATCGGTAATCTTTGTCTCATGTAGTATACATCTTGTTAGTGATGTCGTGATGATCAAATGTCGTCAATAGTTGGACAACCAGGCAACTCATGATACATTTCAAGATCTGATAACAGGGTTTTACCTTGACTCAGAGCCAGAAACTTTGGGTACCCCTTATTATTAGTTTTAAGGGTCCTTACAGGTAAAACGAGGGTCGTGTGAAGCAACGGTGTAGAGAACTGTATGTTTTGATAATTTCTTTAGAGCCTGTGATGAATCATCGATCATGTTGACTGATGGGTGAAATGATGTACATAATGGCTCTGAAAGAAACAACCAAAGTAGCTAAGTCATGGATGTGTTGTGGGTACAGCGAATAACATTGTGCTTCCAGAGGGATGCAGTGAATTGTCTACATTTGTGTGTACTGGACACACAATTTTCCCGTTGCATAAAACTCTGTGATAAGTCAGAAGAACAGAAAAGATTACTTTCTGATGTATTTTTATACTTTTTCAGGCCGCATGAAAACAGTTTCATTTTTACCTCTTATTTAGTGTCCATAATTCTTGTTTTGTTCTGTGCAGGGTCAGTTTTCCTCAAGTCCTATCAAAGGTCCTTCTGAACCATTCTTCAGGAGAACATCATCTGAAGCTGACTTCCTGGCTTCACCAGAGTTATCTCCCATTAACAAAAAGCGCTCTAACAGAGGTAATAAGGCCATGTTTGAAAATTGTGAAAAATTACTTTAAATTTGAGGGTTGAATGTGCACTGTTTTGGTTCACTAAGATTTGAATAGGAAAACAGAATTTTTTACATTTTTTTATTCATACATTAGCAAACCCCCCCAAAATTCTCCTTATATATAATGCGATGAAAATTCCTAGTGTAGGAACTCATTTCGGGAGTGATAGAAACCAGTTGAATGATTAGTGACTATGTATCCAATCAGCAGGATTACATTCTTAACAGTGCAAATGAGGTTCTCAGACAAGGCTGGAGGTGAGAGAAATGATTTTGTATTCCACATTCACCAGCAGGTAATGGAGATTTTAGCAACCTATCAATTTGGACTGTAACGATGCATCAAACTATCGATGGATTGCAATTGTTGAGTCTCTGATAGCAAGTAATCGATGGAAGAAACAAAAAAATATCGATGCATCGATAGTATGTGTGACTTTCGATAGTTTAGTAATTGACTTCTGTTGATAAATGCGCAGCGCAAAATGCAGGATGTTTGTTGCAGACTTGCAGCTTCATTGAGTTCATGTTTTAACTGTTTACTTGATCTGGGTTTCAAGTTTCTTGTCAGTTATCAAAAGAGATTGAAACTAATTCAACTTGTATTTCTTTCATATAAACTATGCGTTCATTTGGGAAATGACTTCAAATGCGACAATACAAGGAGAGAAAAATGTTGATCACAATAGACTTTCGCTATCACAATAGTTGTTTCCCCCTCAATAGTCACCCCTACCATCAATTATAAATAACAATATGAATGGAATTTATTTGTCTATTTCTCTAACCTCAGTAACAGATGATACGTGTTGTCAAGTGGTCAAAAAGCCCTTATTTCAATATGCAGAGTTGTGTCCCTTAGCTATGCTAGGATCCACTTAACTTTCAAATCCAAGTTTTGAAATGATTATGACCCATGATTTCTCAGCATGTAATTATTTATGAAATGTGTCACTTTTTGCATTCTCCCACATTTAGCTGTAACAGCATTGATTATCATGAGACCAAACTCTCAACTCAACACACCCTGTTTTCAGGTGCATTCTGTCGGTCGTCCGGTTGTGGAGTACCAGACGAAGAAGAAAGTTTTACATTTACCTGTAACACCAAGCGGCGGTTGTCTCCCTTGCCAATGCCTGACATGTCACCAATTGGCTGTGATCCTGATGATGAGTATGACATAAAGAGGCGGTTATCTCCCTTACCCATGCCGGACGTGTCTCCTATTAGTTGTGATCGTAATGACGGAGGTGATCTAAGACAGCGATTATCTCCCTTGCCTATGCCGGACATGTCACCGATTAGTGTTGATGGAAGTGTTCCACGTTGTCGTCAGTCAGCGTCAGTGCCAAACATGTCACCAATCTATCACAGACATAAAGAGACAATGGACACCCAACAGTTGCCAGTGGCAGACGTGTCTCCCATCACATTCAAGTCTGCTTCGGAGGGGGAAAATCTGGGTGCATCTTACTTACCAGGTACAGTATATAATTGGTCAAAAGATTCTGTTTTTATGTGCATTTAAGGAACAAAATATTTTTCTGTCCCTTCAAAAACTTGTGTTATCTGAAAGCAAGAGTGTACAATTTTGTTTTTCCCACCCAACACATGTTTATTCAGAATATCCAGCAAACCATTTTGTTGGTGGTGTAAACCAATTAGGCAAAATTTAACATATATGTTAGAGTATGGGGAATGCTCTGGTAGCCTAGTGGTTAAAACGTTCGCTCGTTACACCAATGGAACCATTTTGATTCCTCACATGGGTACAATGTGTGAAACTCATTCCTGGTGTGCCTCACCATGACAATGCTGGAATATTGGTAAAAGTGGCGTGAAACCATACTCACTCACTTTCAAAATGAAGAAATCTGATTGGGATGTTTTCATATTTTGGAAATATTTCTGTATACAGACTTTATTTGGTTTGATTCAGACATTCTTTTTAAATTCAGATCTTAGTTCATGCTACTTCTAAACAAAGATTTCATTTTAATGAGATTAAGATTTAGATGTAATTTATTTCACATGTAATTTCATTAGATATTTGTTGTTTTTTCTCTAAAGAACCCAGTTCGAGCACCTATCAGATGAATCATCAACACCACAAGCAGAAGACTGCAGACAATTAAACAGAATTCCCTCCTTTGGTGCAGCAGATCCTGCTCCTAAGGGACCAGTTATGGCTTTCAGGAAATCCATTGCCATGGAAACCGATTCATCCAGTCAGGACGGGTTCTACTTCCAAGTAGACAATAAGACCTACACCTTTAACTTTGGCCAGGACGTCTCAATGGACGACATGGACACAGCAAGGCGACTATGCACCCCAGCCTAGTTCAGCCAATCAGGACACAGGATACCAAACTGCCAGTCTCCAAATGACCACTCACGATACAGGACTTCATACAAATCTCACCAGTCAGTTCAGCTCTCTGCCTTTCAAATCTGAGTGCAGTATAGATCAAAATGAGTTGGAAGACAGTGTGGCCTCCAAAGACTGTCCACATGTGTGTTTGGACTTTGATCAGCCGAGTGACAACGATCCCTTACAAAGTGACTCTGGTTTGGCAGAGGACAGAGTGTTAGAACGTGCACGGCAGATTTTAGCTCGCACCAGTGACAAGTCTTCTGCGCAAACATGTGAATTAGACGGCAGTATTAGCCAATCAGCATCCCTTCCAATCCAGCCAATCAGCTCCTCAACACCAACAAAACGATGCAGACGCGAATAGAGAGAAAGATCGCCATTATAGATAAACCATCCAAAGGGAATTGTCAGCTTGCCAGTGAGTAAACACATCTTGTTTCAGTGTATATTACACCATTTCAAAATCAGAAGTATAAGTGCGTTGTATTTGACTTGCCATGCATGCAGTGTGTGAAATAGCTACTGGCCTGCTAGCCAATTAGAAATGATTGCTTTCAACCAGTTTGTGTAACCATGGGCCCTGAGGGACCAGTGAACAACGTATTTATCTTACCGAACACCTCAGTGGTAATTTTAAACTGTTTGAAGCACGGGTATCGGATCATAGTATGGAGGACCAGATGATAAGACAAGAAAAACAAATTTAGAGTTATCTCCCTTCCATCTCCCTTCTCCCGTACATTGAAAATAATAGGAGAGCGCTCAGCCAATCAGAAAACGACATGTATGTGTGAGGCAAGATAATAGTTTATGCTTGCCCTAACCCTAATGAAGCTAACGCAAGCATCTTCCTGTGTGATATTGTGATACAGAGGTTAAACTCCTGAAACAAAGTAATGTGATCTAAGTTCTCAGAGCGAGTGAGTGAGTGAGTTTAGTTTGACGCCGCACTCAGTAAGATTCCAGCTATATGGCGGCGGTCTGTAAATAATCGAGTCTGGACCAGACAATCCAGTGATCAACATCATGAACATCGATCTGCGCAATTGGGAACCGATGACATGTGTCAACCAAGTCAGCGAGCCTGACCACCCGATCCCGTTAGTCGCCTCTTACTACAAGCATAATTGCCTTCTGTGGCAAGCATGGGTTGCTGAAGACCCATTCTACCCCGGATTTTCACGGGTCCTAAGTTCCCAGATAAATTCAAACAATATTACATCAGTGCCTAAAGATTACGCCAGCTATAACTCTTCGTATCATTGCGATCATTATGAAGAGACAGACTGACCTTTTGTATCCAATGAACTCAACCATGTACATTTTCAGGTGACGTGGCTTCAGAGTTGTTGAAACGAGCTGGAGAAGACCTAGCGAAATATTGCCCCGAAACGAAGCCCATGTCCACATCATGACGATGCATCAGTCATTAGCCGTGACAACAGGATTAGATGAGACATGTTTTGTCACTTTGACATGTCACTCATGCAGTTTGAGTTGAAACGTTTCTAATATCTTAATGATCCACATATTCAAGTCTTGAATCTCCTCAACACAGTGCTGAGACAAATAGCCATTATATTTATTAGTATAGATGCCAAAGCAGAAGTCAGCATGTGATAGAGCCTTCAGTTTACCTTTTGGCTGAAGATTATCTACTTTCTATTTAGAAAAAAAACCCAAGAACACTGTCATTGATGAGGTATCCATGTTTTTTGTCAGGTTTGTAGTGGAAAACCTGTACTGATTCTTAACATATTGAGGTAACACTATTAAATCAGGAAGCAAATTCTTAATTGACAACTCCATACCTCAGAACACATATGATCTCAGAATCCCTCCATTGTGTACATGGAATCACCCACACAATGTGTGGGACAATCCATGTTAGGTCTTTAGGGGATACAAACTGTGATTGGTTTCTTATTAAAAGCCATCTAATTTATTATTCAGTTTATTTTATCTTTGTGTGATCATTGTGTGTGTTATGTGATAGGCATTCTGAACATCAGTTTTAATTTCATGGTGGGAACTCCTGATTGGCAGGAAGCAGGGGCTAGTAGATTTGTGAACCTCGTGTTTTTCTCATAATTCTTTTGGTGTATTGGGGTAAAACACAAATGGTAATACTGCTTTTTAAGTAACTCAAGTCCAGGATGTTTAGTATGCACGCTTGCACGGGTGTGTGCGCACGCACATGCACACACATACACACTCGCACATGCACACACAAAGACATAGACCTACATACTTACATTCAGTTTTTCTGCTGGCTTTTTACAGCTGGACATTGAGACCGACTAGCATTTCAAATATTAGTCATTTGTAAATTTTACCTGTCAAGTCATCACGCTTTTCATTGTGCTTGAGACCTTGCACCCTAACGAACTAATCAGAATTGTAGAGGGTATCGCAGTGCACCAATGCCACTATTTTTAGCCTGGGGTTTTCCAAAACTGCTATTTTTTTTTTTGACAACACCTCGATGTCATCATGAAAACCTAATCTTTTTCGAGAAGAAATAGAATTGAAAGAGGTAATTAGAAAAATGATTTTAAAATTTGCCTGACACAATGACCGACAGCTTATGAAATTACCAGACATTCTTACTTTGTACCAGTCAAAGTCCGGTGTATACCAGATAACAGAAACACTGATTGCATGCGTACGTACATACACACACACACACACACACACACACACACACACACACACACACACACACACACACACACACACACACACACACACACACACACACACACACACATACATTACTTCTAAGAAGACTTGAGAAGTAGGTTGCAGTGGCAAAAGACAGCATTTGTATATTTGATCAGTTATTGCATAAAGAGTTAGTACTTATGGCTTTTTTAGAAATATATGATTTTTGGAAGTGTATCTTTATATTTTTTCTAACCTATAAAAGTTTTTCATGATTGTGGATTTTGACTTGTCGCTGGATAATGTAAACTCAGAAAATGAAGTTGTGTCATGTATCCTACCAGAAGGTTCATTAATAATAGGTTAATTAATTATAAATGAGTCAAAACAATTAGTAGTGTGGGGAGAAAAAGTCTTCCAAGAAAATTGTTTGTGGTTTTGAGTTAGGAATATTTAGGATCAATAGTATCTTTGCAACATAAATTGATGCATCACTGATTTGTTACAGAAGCTATGTTGTGTATTATTCAACAGTAGCCCATGCAAGAGGCCTTTACCACCTCCACTTGTAAGGAATAGGACTTCTTTGAGTGGCATTTTAGAAGTTGGGAAGTACAACCTAGAACAAACTTTTTGGATAATGTTGCACTTACGAAATAAATGAAGTTGTTATCCATAAAGTTTG
This sequence comes from Haliotis rubra, assembly GCF_003918875.1. Lineage (NCBI taxonomy): Eukaryota > Metazoa > Mollusca > Gastropoda > Lepetellida > Haliotidae > Haliotis > Haliotis rubra. The sequence continues at coordinate 931,286 of NW_025767074.1, forward strand.
TTCTATATTGTATGGAATAAGACTGTTGGAATGTACTGTATTCATTTGCATGTTGTTTTGTTCAAACAGATGTGATAGGCAGCACCATTTTGTCCACTGCACAGCTGGGGAACGTTTTGTCATGAGGGTTTCTCTTTATACCTGATTACGATGCAGGGCCTAGATTTTCTAAGCTCTCTTAGCTAAGATAGTCGAAAGTGCCTTCATTAACATTAACTTACGACTATCTTAGCGCTAAGAGAGCCTCGAAAATCTAGGCCCTGATGAGCGTGTAGGTCTTGTGAGCATTATCATAGCAGCAGTCATGATCACCAGGGGTTGCGTTTAGTTTTAAAATATTATTTCATGTCTACAGTTTTAGTTCATAAAAAAAATAATCATCTGCATTCTGTTCACTTAGATGGACTGTCTTCTTTTGTTTCATGATTTTTAAATATGCAGGGTTGGAAAATATTAGTCACTGAAAGTCTTTCTATATGTTTGTCAGTTGTTTTGTGTTAATTTTCAATATAAATATTGCTGAAAATATATAGCCAAGGGAAAATGTTTTTCATTTAATTTAATTAACTCTAACTAAAAAACAACCAATATGAGATCAGTAGAGAAGTGTATATAGAGATTAATGCATATATAAAATAATGTAGCCTGTCACACACAAAATCATGTATGCAGGATGCCAACCCATACGATATTGTCATATTCCTTACGAAAAACAACACAAAATACGCAACTACGATAGCAGTAAAAATTTGTGGTGTTCCGATATATTGAAATTATGTAAGATTGGTTGTAATGACTAAACGACCAAGCAATCGATCATAATTTCTCAGAATCGAACAGAAACAATTCTGGAACACATGTTTTCATTAACAATATTTTTCACATTAACAACATTTCGTAAGCACTACAAGCTCGTTTCAAGTTATGATTGAATTTATCTTAAAAGCTGCAAGAAATTTATGTTCCTAACATACTAAGTCATCCTTTAAAGATGTGGAATTTTGCCAAAACCCCAAAAGAACTAAATGTTCTTTTCCTTATGTTTACGTGCATTAACAAATTTCATAAATGACACTAACCAATTATTTTCGATGATTGATCGGTTGTAATGAACCAATCATCAATTATGAGATTTTAACCAATTCCCAACACGTAAAATATATGAATTTTTTTTTAAAAATCCATTGAATTAAATTATCAAATAGCATACTTACCGTACACAATAAATTTCAACAACATTTTATTCAGTATCAAGCTATACATACTACTGATTTAAGTGAGTACAATGTTGATAACAAGCTCTAATAATATCTATGTATTTTTTATTAAATATGAAATTTCTTTGGAAATGTTACTAATTTTGATAAAAAATTACTAATGTTTGCATCAGTTTTGGACAAAATACTAATTGGGCTAAATTAGGGTTGGCATCTCTGTGTATGTCTACATATTCAGTATTTATTGGATTCTAGATTGCTGCAAGTCTAGTTAAGTTATTGAAACAGGCAGGCAAGGTATTCATTCATTAGCTCAGTATGATGATTGATCACACATGATGGAGTAAAGTATTTAACAATTTCATTCAGAAAAATGTAGCTATTTCCATGATTTCCGTGTTTTTTAAATTGTAGGCTTTTTCTAAAAGCACTCCTGCTGAATATTTTCAACATTTTGTTCACATATAGACATTACATGGTATTCATCTTCAATATATTTACAATTTTGAGCAAAATAGAAATCACAGAATCATTCTGGAGTGTAACTGTCTTCAAAGTTTCCTTGTTAAATGGAAATTATTGCATCTAAACGTCTTAAGGTAATGTGAAATGTCATCAGAGTTTATCATCGGACATTTGTATATTTCTGTCAAGCTTGACTTCAGTTTCTAAAGTATTTTCACCCTTGGTATTAGATTCTTTTATGTAAATCTTTTAACACTGAAAATGGATTTTTTTTATTTAATTTAGCATTACTGAAAATTGTAAAATAAGAATTACAAGAAAATGAGAATTTTTCAAATTCTCAGATTTTATCTTATCAAAGGTATAAAAGTTAAAAAAAAGGAAATTAATATATATTTCACATTCCATATTGGTTTTTATTTTTATAATAGATGTTTCACCCAACTTGTTTCCAAATACTTGTAGTTTTAACACTACACATTCAACATGCATCAGGCTGCAACATCGACTGGTGAAAATACTAATTCATGGGCTCAGTAAAACACTAATTCGTTACCATGGATATGGTGGGTGCCCTCCCTTGCATGCTTTTTAATTTGTCTGAAGGAGAAAGTTTCACTTGCCAAGTGCCTTCAGACAAAATATCATTTCTTTAAAAACATATACAACCAACATTGTGTATAACATATCAGATTGTATCTTGTCCATTTTATTCAAATTTGGCTGAGATTTGATATATTTATCTTTTGTATATTATTACCAGAATTGTAACTTTTTGTCATTTTACTTGTAATATATTGAAAGATGACAGAGAAACTGGGTTATTTTTATGCATGTGTATAGTTCACAAATGGGTGCAATAAGATTTGATCTCTGTGTGTATAATTGTGCCATTGGGAGTGAGCTGGCTGTGGTATGAATGAGTCTGTAGCTATGTGTACTTGTGTTCAGTATTGTCAACCCAGGTCCATGTCTGAGGGGCAGTGGGGTAGCCTAGTGGTTAAGGCTTGTGCTCCCCATGCTGCTGACCCGGGTTCGATTCCCCTTATGGGCACATTATGTGAAGTCCATTTCTGTTGTCCCCTGCTGTGATAATTGTGGACTATTGCTAAAAGTGGCATAAAACTTAACTGCTCACTCACTAAATGAGTTAAAGATAATGTGACTTGACACTTACCAGTATGGCACTATTTACCTAAAAACAAAGTATTACTTATGTTTAAAGCAGTGAACTTTATTCCGTTAATAAAGGATTATTTTATCGTGGGTAGAGATATATTTTACAATGAGCATAGGAATATGGGGGGAATAGCAGGGGGGGGACTGTGCACATATATCATGAAGTCCAAAGGTTAGGGGGAAATACTCCTCAGGGAAAATACGTACTTTCAGGTGAGGGAGGTGGTGCTGAATCCGCCCCTGTATAGATCGTCTTTGCTACACTCGCAGCTTTGAATGCATTCTGCTTCACTCTCAGCTATGTCAGCGAAGTTCTGCTTGTTTTAACCAATAGGGATTCAATCAAGTAAAAACTACTCTTCACATCTTAGCTCAACTGAGGGTTGCTCAACTCCTAATCCGTCTGTTTATTTATGGGGCGGTGGGGTAGCCTAGTGGTTAAAGCGTTCGCTCGTCACGCTGAAGACCTGGGTTCGATTCCCCACATGGGTACAGAGAGTTAAGACCATTTCTGGTGTCCCCGTCCTGATATTGCTGGAATATTGCTAAAAGCGGCGCAAAACTAAACTCACTCACTCACTCTGTTTATTTATGGCGGTTGCGCTGGTGTACAACAGTATTGACAGATCACTAAACAGATGCTTTCATTCGACATTTTTCATGTTTTCTATCACAAAATCTGTGATTAACAGTGAACTATGAGTGCCTACTTTCAGTGGCATATTTAGAAGTTGGAAAGGACACATTTTATGGATGAACAACTGAGTAAAGAAGTTGTACATCCATTAAGTTTGACCTTATCTATAAGTGCCATTTTAGTCAAGCCATTCATGCGGGGAAGTCTGTTCTTTCTAGTTTTATGGTTTTAGTTCTTGGTACAAGATGAACGATTGTTGTGTACGACTAATGAAGAGATGTGTGAATGTTGAGCTGGCTGAAGTCTTCACTCTCGTAAAGTATTCTTGATGAAATGTATTTTTTTGCCACTGATAATATTCATCATATTTGTGTTTGTATGGCATGCAGTGGTATTTCAGCCATACTGAAGTTACTAACAATCCCAGGATCTAAAAACTTGTCGGTCAATCAATCATGTGTTTATGAAACTTGATTTGTGTACTTTTGTTGTGTAATAGCAGCCAACTTTCAATTATGATAAGCTGAAGTTGCTCAAGGTATTGGTTGACTTTGTTGATTAAATTCAGCGTGGCAGTATACAGAGGTGTAATAAAGGTTGTCATCATTATGCAGTGTTTGTTCTACATGTTGTGGACAGAGCGTGTTAAGGTTGCTGGACCATCCAATACCCCTCAAGTGCTGCAAGGTTCCTCTTTATTAATAATGGATTTCTATTGCGCCTGTTATCCAACTCGAAGCTGTTCAACGGCGCATCACAAAGTCAACATTATTACTCCAGATAACCTAAGCTGTGAGGCGCTAGAAGGTTATAGTCACATGACTTATCCCACCGGGTACCCATTTTCTCCTGGGTGAACAGAGGCAATTTTGAACAAACACGTCTAAGGTGAGACCACATGTATCACATGTGCTTCACTGTGGGGCAGGACTGAAAGTCCCAGAAAGTCTGGGGAGTCAAACTGCCAAACACCCTCACCCATCCAAGGACTCTCCGTGCTCAATGTTGCTTAACATAAACATTTCTGACCTGAACTCTACACATGGGAACACACACAACATTCCTCATGTTATGAGGGGAACACCAGAAATGGGCTTCACACATTGTACCTGTGTGGGGAATTGAACCCTGGTCTTCAACATAACAAGCGGATGCTTTAACCATTAGGCTACCCCACCACCCCTTATCATGGAGGTGGGTACAATGTGTGAAACCCATTTCTAGTGTTCCCCGCCAGGTGGTGTTATTGTTGGAATATTGCTAATAGTCCAGGCATTCTAGGCCAATTTAGCACTCAACTTGGAACAAATTGTAACAGAAATGTTTTAACCACAGTGCATTTCTATGAGGTCCCTAGAACACCATACCAAAAGTCCTAAGGAATCCCAGGGTTGGAAAGTTGTTAAATTTGCATAAATCCAATTATCAATAATGTAAAGTAAAGTATTGAAAATCAAAATTAAATTGTAGTTATGGTAAGGTAGATATGGTTTCGTCTTGAAAAAACGCCCCTGCTTCTAGACCATGTATATTTCAGCAATATCGAAGCTAAGCAAGTCTGGGACACCAGAAATTTGCTTCCAACAATATATTTAGAGGGAATCAAACACAGGTGTTTGGTGTGATGAGTGAACACTTTAACCACTAGGCGTTCCTCCCGCACCAACTGACTGGGCGATTTTTCTAGAATATTGTCAGAGACATGTTAAACGTTACTCCCTTTAATAGTAAGGTCACAGTGAGTTAACACTGTTAGTTTTACGCCGCTTTAGCAATATTCCACCAATATCACGACGAGTGACACCAGAAATGGGCTTCACATGTACAAATCGTACACATGTCAGGAATCAAACCCAGGTCTTCCGTGTAACAAGCGAACGCTTTCACCACTAGGCTACGCAACCGCCCACGCTAGAAAACAAATACAATTGGATTGACTTAGCTCTTTTGGAAGGAAGTTATTTCTCACCTTTTTTTCTGAATGGACTAAAGAAAGAACGGGCTATTGATGATTTGCCATTTATTTTTTTCTGTCATTAATCACACTCCTACATGTCCGTATTAGGTGTATGCACGAGCGCACCTTTTCAATTGCAATGGCAGCCCCTCTGACACTCTCAGTGACACACATCAAAATTAAAAAACCTATTGTATACAATGGGTTTTGGATACGTATGGGAAAATCAATTTATTCCTAATATAAACCTTTTTATTTCTGAATTCATATCTAGAGCCCAAAACACATTTACAGGAATGGCATTCCTCGTTGTCTAATGGCTCAAAAACTTACCTATATTCTCAATTTAAATTCACTTTTGGTGTTGAGCCAAATCTCCATTGCATAACTATCAAGAAATTTCGTATTGCCTTAGCGAGGTTCAGGTGTAGTTCACACCAACTGAATATAGAAACTGGTAGATATATAAAGAAACCAAAAAACTCAAGATTGTGTGAAATGTGTTCCTGTAACTATGTAGGAAATGAGTACCACTTTTTACTGATTTGTACTGCCTATGATGATCTACGTAAACGTTTTATCCCTGTCGATGTTTTCACCCATCCAACCTTGTGTAAATTTAATCGACTGATGAGTAATGCTACTCCTTTAGTTTTAAGACATCTTGCCTTGTTTACCTTCTATGCTAACAATCGTCGTCGCTACAGCTTGAAGGCTGCCAATGTATAACGTTGTACCGTGGGCCGATGGCCTACATTCACATGAATAAAGACTTAGTGCTAACATTATATTCAAATGGTACTTCGGACACCGTTATTCTGATTCCTTTACGTCTTAGACATTGCATGTATGTGCCCTGAATGTATTCACAAGCATAACAAACGACGTCTAGAAGTAATGTTGGCAGCCTAAAACGATTCAACGGTATAAGCTACAGAAGGTTATAGGCATTATGAAAATCTGTTCTTTTATGGATTCGAATCCTAGCTGAGTCAATCATGCAAAGAAAAAGACTTGACTTCAATGAGATTGGGGAAAATTTAATTTAAAATTGTGGCAACCATTTCAGTGAATCCATTCAATCTGAGAATCGTTAAAAATTCAGGAAAAGGTATCCATTTCCAGTGATTCCATTCAATTAGCTTCGAGAATCGTTAAACAATTCAGGAAAAGGTATCGCCCTCATTTGACCATAATTATGGTGATATTCTGTATTTAAAGCGGCGTAAAACTAAACTTAGCTTCGCCTATCAATGATTAAAAATAATTTCTAATTTCTTTTCGGTATTCTGCATTGAATGTGGTAGCATATTTTCAACAAAGTTGTGTTTGTTTGAACTTTTTGAGTAGCTGATCTTGTACACGAATCGTAAATCTTAGTGAAGCCTGAAACATTAATCAAATTTAAATGGTAAAATGCTATTCTGTGTACGTGTGTACAAAAAACAAAAACAGTTAAAAATTGATTTCAAACGAACGACTCAGGTCTTTGAATGGCATTTAGAGGTGATACACATAAGGAAGAGAGGTGTTTTTATGGATGTCAACATCATGAGGTTCCTCATAATAAAGAAGTTGACATTCATAAAAAAAATCTCTTCCGAACGATTCAGATTACGAATCTCGTTTCAGCAAGATTTCCTACTTTCAATGAGACCGCCTCTTAACTTTCAACCAATCAGAGAAAGTTATTTTTTGAGCATGCGCACATCTTGCATCTAGCAGACGATGGCCACTACATGACAGACGAAGGGTAACAGTAAGATTATTTTAAGTTTTAACAGTCTGTTAAAAATTTAGCAAATATCACATAAACCACGGTAATAACATTTAGCTTGCTTTACATATTACAAGTGATTGGTATAGGCGCCAAAACAATCCGCTCGGTCAACATAGTGACATCCTAATGCCAAACGTGTTTTTGACCTAGGCTAGTATGTAAACTGCATGCCCAGTTCTGATTAGCCTTTCATCTTTTTAAACTTTGTTGAAAGGTCTTTATTCAAAAATCTTCTTCGAAACCCCGTTTTTCCGTCCTATGTGTATTAGCCTAATATTCTTAATTTTGTTATAGCCTAATCTTGATAATTTCTTTGAACAGGATAGGGTAGATATCCGTAAACATCATAGGAAGCAACATGGACCTCGGGCGGAGGGGAAGAAAGCAGCAACATATTGTTCGGAAAAGCATTATCACCGGCAATGCAGAATTATCGGAAAGAACCATCAACTACGCGAAAACACATTCGTTTTATGCGAACCACCCTAGTCAACGTTTCATGCAAAATGTCCACAGAGGACGAAAGGATGCCCCAACAAATCAATATTCAAAACAGGAAAGAGTGGACAAGCAGCCAAATACAAGAGGTACGAGAAAAGATCATTGTTGACTTACGTTTGTTGTATGTATGTAATCCACAAGTCACAGAGATTATTTGTTTTGCACTTTGGACATTTGATCTGATGTGCTTGTCTTCGAATATTTCAAACACAGCGCACATTTCGACAGACAATACTGATACTTGCTTTAAGTCATTCTAACTTTATTGTTGAAAGTCAGCTTGTCCGAGTAGTATACGATTCATGACGACAGTGCACCTGCTATTTTACCGCAAGATAGATTGTAACACTGTAGTTGGTCAGTTTAGCCTACAGATGAAAATGAAATTTTGTTTCTACAAGTAGCCTTAAATACGCGCGCGTGTCTAACCAACATTGTTCTTGCAGTTTACAATTACCCCAATTAGCGAAACAGCCGGGTGAACCGTAACACCTATCGGAAGAAAAAATGGCCAGCAGGAAGTGTCAATGATGGAAGAACTTTTTTCTCAATGAAATTTCATGACTAGTGGACAACCTGTGTCTTCCAGACTGAGATGGTTTAATCATGAATGTTAAATAAAAGTACATTTACAATAAACTAGAGTTATGTCCAATGTGGTAACAGCATGCATTTCTGTTTCTTCCCGTGCACAAAAACCTGGAAGCATGGTTCACTATTGCTCAGCCTATAATGTTGTTTCGTTCTTTAGAAAACTTGTGTGCAGGAATGTTCCATTTCTGTTGTAGATTTCTTGCAAGTGTTTTTGTTTTTCTTAAGATAATATTGGATGGATTTATATTATAGGACAAAGAAGGACAGGAACGACAGACAGAGTAAGAGGCAGTCTTTTTCAGCCAACCTTTACACTGTCACTGGTGGAACCTTCAATAGCAGAAAGAAGAAGACTTAACATCAAAACAAAGCTGTTCACGTCCTCAGATACATGTTTCACTAGGGTAAATATCTAAACCAAAGATGCATTTTTAAATTTTCCCCAGAAATTATTGATGTTTCTTTAACTGGATTGGTTTTGCATATTTGGGGAAGTTTATTTTTCAAAATTTGAAAATAATAAGTTTGCTGAAACAAAGTACTTAGTTCAGTGATGCAAAGTGTATAGCTTAACTAGTGTTTAGGTATTGTGAGTATGTTAAATTCAATTCAAATCATGCTTCACTTTCAGCTTGAGGAACAAGAAATAAACCAGAGAGCAGATGAGTATGCACTGTCAACTTTGGCACAAAGTGAATTCTACATCCTACCAGAGAATGTCAACAATGAGGAATCACAGTCCACCAGTGGTGGCAAGTCCATGTTGCAAGGAGCAGAATCCACAAAGGAAAGAGCAAAGAGAAAACGCAGATCCTACAGCAACATTGACTGCTTTGTTACACAGTCAAGGAAGGAAGTTGCCCATGGAGATTTTCACTTTCTACCACCTGGTATACTATTTTATTAAAATATTTAACTGGTTTTCTTTCACTTTGCCTACTTTCAATACTTGAAGCAAGCCCAGTTTGATCTTGTTACAGTAATTGTTTGATATCTGATACAGATACATTATTGATAAAGGATAATGTTTCAAACATATCTGCAACCACATTAAATCATACTTTTCAACAAAATACTTTGAAACTGTACCATTAAGCAATATTTTTTTTTATTCAGTGCATTAAAATGTGAAGCAGGATATATTTAGTTTTAATCTTTCAGTTTTTAAACAAATTGTTTCAGACATCTGACAACACTTACCTATCTGTTATTAAGCATGGTTGTTTGAAAAAGTGTAGTTATTAGTGTATATCATCAAATAAAAGGAAAGGAACCAACAATGAGATTTTTTTTTCATTTGTGGGTATAATAAAATGTTATGACGCAGGGTAGTATCTTTTGGGTAGTAACCTGGTTCGGAAGAAAACCTAAAATATATATTTTTACGTGTTTTTTCTTATCTTGATATGGAATAAAGCTTTGTACCTTTCCATTATGTAAATGTTGGTTCATGTTCCAGGTACAAAATTACTGAAACCACCCAAGAAGCTGGTGGAGCTTGTAGCTGAGGCCATTGACCAGAGTCCAGATGGTCTTTTACAAGTCCAACAGATCTATACTGTTTTACAGTATGTATTAACCTTAAATTGCTGCATTTAATACTTTCCATTTATTTCAGCTGACAATAAATGCATTAAAAATGGTTTTCCTTTTCTTGGTCCAAATTAAATAGGGAATGAACTACTTGGGAGTTTACCTCCATCCAGGCATATTTTTAGTGTTAACAAGAAGACAAAGTCATCAATATCCCCCGCAATGGCAAAATACTCTTCATGATTATGTCTACGAGTTATGATTATGTCAAATATTTAGGTGTGTATATAGAAAAGTGGAAGGAGAGTATTGAAAGGTTTTGAAAGTTCTGCTCCAGAAAGGAGCACTATCACCAATTTCAGTCTAAGTCGAACTTGTTGCCATGGAAACGCCAAAAATATTTTATTCAGAATTCCAAAACAACCAAAAGGCACCAGTACACCACCAGATCTATCTATGTGCCAAGTTTGGTGAAGAAATATTGAACGGTTTTAGAGTTCTGCTCCGGAAAAGAGCACTACCACCAATTTCAGTCAAAGTCGAACTTGTTGCCATGGAAACGCCAAAAATATTTAAAACTCAAAGAATTCCAAAAAATAGTGAACTACCAAAAGGCACCAGTACACCACCAGATCTATCTATGTGCCAAGTTTGGTGAAGAAATATTGAACGGTTTTAGAGTTCTGCTCCGGAAAAGACAAATTTGCACGTACCACCAATTTCAGGCTAATTGAAACTTGTTGCCATGGAAACGCCAAAAATATTTTATTCAGAATTCCAAAACAACCAAAAGGCACCAGTAAACCACCAGATCTATCTATGTGCCAAGTTTGGTGAAGAAATATTGAACGGTTTTAGAGTTCTGCTCCGGAAAAGACAAATGTGCACTGACGGACGGACAGGCGGACGGATGGAGTCCATTTTAATACCCCCCGCAAAACGCGTTGCGGGGATAATCAACAGTGAAAGATATATACAGTTGGAATCAGTATGTACTTTTCCAGATGGCATAAAGCATGAAGAATTTCGTGTCAGAGATCATAACCACATCTAATCCCAAATTTTTATGACGTATTACTTGCAGATGTCAGAAAATCAGAGAATATTATACTTTGACTAAGATGACAGATGTCATGTTTTCTATGCCTTCGTTTCAGAAACAAGTTTCCTTACTTCCAGTACATTGATAAACTTGCCATCAACAGTTGGAGGGTAAGTTCTTTGAACATAATGAACTCTAAAACTAAACTTTTATGAACTTGATATATGATATATGTTGGATGAGTGAGTGAGTGAGTATGGTTTTACGCCGCTTTTAGCAATATTCCAGCAATGGGACACGAGAAATGGGCTTCACACATTATGTGGGGAATTGAACCCTGGTCTTTTGCGTGACGAGCGAACGCTTTAACCACTAGGCTACCCCACAGCCCCAATATGTTGGATGAAAAGTATTTGTTATCAGTAATGCACAAATTAAACTCACAATTACCATCTGACTCGTGCAGTTCCTGATCTCGATAGTAAACACAGTATATTCAGACAGGTACACATTTTCTGCTTATGCATTTTAGAACAGTAAGTTTAGCAAAAGGAACAATCAAAACAAAATTGCAAGTATTGTTTTGTTTCCAGAGTTCTATACGCCATGCACTTTACCAGAAGTGGTTCCGAAAGATTCGCTTTTCAACAGAAGCCATTAGCACAAAAGGTTGTTTCTGGGCTATAAACCGTTCCCTTGCTCCCAATGAATGGATTGTTCCTTACAACCCAGGTTAGTCATTTCTTCTGTAAAAAGTGTTTAAAGAATGATATTATACAAAAATACAGGTATATTATTAGATTTACAATACATTGAGATATATTTTCTGTTTTATACAAAGTTGATCTCATCTTTGTATATTTAACAGACCATTGCATGATTTCTCAAACACCCAAACCAAAGTCAACAACACCCTTTTTGGACATGCTGCAAGTACCAAGTGGTGAAGATGAACACCTCAAGGTAATCGTTGGCCACAGATTTCACTTCTTAGTATTGTGAAGTGAAGTTGGCAACAGCAGAATAATGTCCTAGAAAAACGTTACTATAGTTTCTGAAGTGTGGTATATTCTTATTGTAACAAATTTTGGATATAAGAGTCCACTAAAAACATTCTGAATCTAGGAGCACAACATGGTTCTAGACATCATTTTCAGTAGATTGTAAGCTGTTAATTTAGTGACTATTGTAGGATGGGCATACGAAGTCACTGCAGTCTACATGTATATATGATAAGCAGTAGGCTGATGATGCTGGGTAGTTTTTAAGCTTTCATATACATATTTAATGTGAAATGTTCATGTGTAGTAATGTAGCTGAGACTAGATGACTTTCTCAAAAATTGACTAAATTGAAGGTGTCACTGCCACTTTAATAACTGAATGAGATGAGTAAAAGCAGAGCCTTTGTTGCAGATGCTTGCAACGTCAGTTAACTCTGTAAACTTCAGTATTGTGCTGACAAGCCATGTGTCATAATCTGGGTGAATATGGGTTTCAAATCTACAACCAGTCCTTGCTGCCACAAGAAATCTGCTTTGTAAACTCGCATACTTTGAAACACGTACCATGTATTTCTTCTTTGATGGGCATTTTAGAAGTTGAGGTGATGAAGAATGATGACAATTTTTATGGATATTCAGGGGCGGATACAGCTTTTTGAGAAAGGAGGGGTGCAAAGTTCAGAAAGGGGGTGCACAGTTTGCTTTCACGAGAGTTTCAATGGTCATTTTTTTCATAAACTTTCAGGACAAGGGGTGCACACACACACCTGTAGATCCACCTATGATACACAACTTCTTTTTTTCTGTGAAAGGCGACGTTTCAACATAAGATTCTAATGTCATTGTCAAGCAAGTGTCATCACAAGTGTCATCACTTGCTTGACGACATTACAATCAGTCAAAACGTCGCCTCTCACAGAATAAAAGAAGTTGTATATCCAGAAAAATTGTCATTCTGCACGTACCATGTAGTGAAATTAGCTATTTGCTCCACGTACCATGTATTGAAATGATCTTTCTTCTCCAACAGGATGTAATTCAGATAGCCAAGGAATACGGTATCAGCTTCCCAGAATGTGTTGCAGAAGCCAAAGGAGAGTTTCAGTCTCTCCAGGTTCTGAATGTCCCTTCCCCTGTTCGAGACCCAGACCCAATCTTAGTAGCATGCGTACCAGACAGATCAGCTAACACACCCAAGGCTGTAGCATTCCCAGCCTACTTTGACACTGATGAAGGTAAGTAAACCTCAGTGATCTGTCCAAGGGATTTATGGACAATTAACAAGTTTGGATGAGAAAATACTGGGGAATAATGTACCTTAATACTGATCTGTCATCAACATGTAATCAGTTTCAGATTATTGATATACCATAATGTGGTGCTTGCTTGAGTCAACTTGAATGAAACGTGAAAATTATTGTCACATCACTCAACCAAAGTTATCATAAACTTAAAACAATTTCTTTCAAGAGTCTTATAAAGCATTTTTAAGCATGATATTCAACATTTGTTAAATGCCTGATGTCACCAATGACAGGTTTTGATGAAATGCCGTTGAAGTTGACTCCGAAGAAGGTAAGTCCTGTGACTGGCAACACCTCTGACGGCAACACCAACTCATGCTGCACTTCCCCAAATGACGACTCACTGCTTGCCTGGACTTCCCTCAGTTTTGACGATCTGCCTAATCTGTTCTCCCCAACATTCAGCATTCATCCCTATGGCATGCCAGTCTTCCCTGATCATTAGATCTGGATCAGTCAATCCAAAACATATGTTAGCTACCGGCATATCAAGCACTATATCATACCTTGATATTCACATGGATTCAATTAAATGTGGCCATTTAACCTTGATCACTACTTACACTGTATATACGGTAATTATAAATGGATGTCATCTTTAATATTTTCTTCTGGAGCAGAGACTGAACTACAGTATCAAATGCTTGTCTTTGCAGCACTTTGAGTGGAACAATACTGACGATGTAAACATAAGCTGTCATACAAGTCTTGAAATGAAAATGAATATATAAAAAGCCATTCTCACTAAGATGTGTGATGATGTTCGGTTTCTAGATTCCTTTCTTTTATCCATCCACTTCTTAGTCTAGACAATTCATCATTTTATACATAGGTATTCTCTTATTTGGTATGTGCATGCATATGTATAATACTTGGGTGTCAGTAGTTTCACTTTCCCGTATCTATGCTAGGAGGAAGGTCATCATGTGTATCTTTTCGTATTTTATTTTATGTGGCAGTGCCTGAGAAACATGAATATTTTTTGTAGCTTTGCATGTTATACAAAATTACCAAGTAAAATGGACCTATAATAATTTTTCAATGGATTTCTTGTGAAACATGTAATGTGATGCATTACTGAAGAATATTATTAATGACACATCATACTTTCATGATCTAATGATACAATATTTTTCTTTCATTTTCTTTTTGTGCTGTGTATGGTTTATTTTCATTGTACATATACTTTTTTTGTCTGAATAAATCTGACATATTACTCAAATGCATTTCCTTATACTAGTGAGTGAGTATGGTTTTACACAGCTTTTTAGCAATATTCCAGCAATATCACGGTGGGTGATACCAGAAATGGGCTTCACACATTGTACCGATATGCGTGATCGAACCCAGGTCTTCAGCGTGATGAGCGAATGCTATAACCAGTAGGCTACCCCATCACCCCTTTCCTTATACTAAGCCTGAAAAGGAGAGTCATTATTCTGCTTAATAAAACTAGAAAAAAGAACAAAAACGGGATATCAAAACAATTTAATAAACAGTGATATAGAAAATGTAGACCATAGATAATTATAGTGTTGCAGCTGGCATGAGGTAAGATTTGTTTCACACTGCCAAGATGATCACTTAGACAACTATTCAGACGCTCATGGGATGTTGTGGTTCTTTACAATGTTTACTTATTAACAAATAACAGATCCATGTACATGTCAACACCAAGGACAAGTCTTATTGATGACAACACATGCTCATAACACAGCATTCACAAATAATTAGATGGTATCAAGGTTTGATATCATTAATATTGTCTCATTCATATGTCCACTTAAAACACGCATGTATCATGATTCTGTTATGCCTTCTCCAAGATGACAGTAATTCCCTGCCCACCTCCAATACAGGCACTTCCTAAAGCAAATCTTGCGTTTTTCCTCCTGAAAGCAAATGAAAAGACTTCTGTTTACCCTAGCATACTTGGCACAACCATGATTCCCTATTTGGTACTCTAATTTACAACTGATACTGCCTTAATGTGATGAAGATTGCTGTGAATAATATGTCATGAACATCAAAGTGTAGACACATGACAGTTTCTTCCATATGTTCCAGATCACCTACTGATCTCTACTGGTTTTATTCTCTACCTTAAACTATGTATGGAAAATCGGATACTGGTACATCCTTAAATCACTGTTTTGGAATTTCCTATCTGGCCCACTGAACATTATGGTAATCTTACATCAATAAAACAACAGTACATAATCATAACTACAATGACATTATGCCACAATCAATGCATGCATTTAAATAAGGGCCATTCAAAAAGCATACTTTTTAACAAACACTTCCACGTCATCAAATGTACATCTTAAATTCTTTGTGAGAGACATAATGCTTTATTGTACAATTCCTCAGTCATATTGTTATGACAAATGTAATCTACACATTTAAAGCCATTTGAGCTTGTCTTGAATAAAACAAGATCAAAATAGGCATCCAATCACCTGTTTATTGAAACAAGCTGTGATATCACGATCATTTGTCATGCATGTCATATTGAAACATAAAATATTTCTCCCTGACATCTTCATTTATTACTTCATTCAAATAAATATACTGAAACTGGCTCGAACAAGGCCAAACTCTAGAATGTAGATCTCGATTCAAGAAAGGGCAGTTTCACTGATCGCTGATTGGGGATGAAAGACAGTAACACAGCTTACCCCAACTCATGTGCAAGGTGAGCTGTTATCCTGGCTCCAGAGGATCCAAGAGGGTGTCCCAAGGATATAGCTCCACCACAAGCATTGGTGATCTCTGGGTTCAAACCCAGCTCTTTTATCACAGCTAAGGACTGGGCAGCAAAGGCTTCATTCACCTGAAACAAACACGGTTTCATACAACTTCATACAAAATTATGGTGTGCCCACATTTGGAAACACAATTCCAAAGTTTTTCATTTCACAAGGGCTGTTTTAAATTTGTTTGAGCGAAACATTTGACTGAGAATACCTTTACCTTGGGGATAAGACAGCACATTAATATTTTGACCAACAACATGCTGAGTGCCTAACTCAATTTTTCGCAAATGTGAAACGTGTGTGTGTGTGGCTGCCTGCACAAATCTGGACTGCAATCTGGTTTCAAGAGCACTTGCAAGCTGAGATAATATTCCAAAGTTTAATAGCAGTACCCTGGTCTGACACAATATACTGACTCTGTACTGTCAAGACCTTGTTTTAATCATCTCAGTGCCATACAGGTTAACAGCCTTTTGGTAAGACATGGCAAGACTGTAATTAGGGTGACCCTACTATCCCAATTTGAGCAACCAATGTTGTAGTGTTTGCTTGAGTCAACACTACACTTGAAATCTCTCACTGTCAAATACTTGAAAACACTCACAAAACCATACCTTCCACAAAAGGCACACACTATCAGTAACCAAAAGGATATACAGTGAAGCCCCGTTAGTCCGGACTCCGATAATCCCGATGTCTCGGCTCCCGGACGATTTTAGCTTGTTACCAATCTATGCCTATTTAATTTGCCTCGATAATCAAGAGATTCGGTTTAGGAACAGGACGGTAAGTAGCTGTAACCAATCAGTAAAATAAACAGTAAATTGCTTCACAGTCCGGACGCTGTAAGTCGTGTTCACGAACCATAACAACACCCCCGGCGATGTTTACTTAACTGGCCAAAAACAATAGAAACTCGGTGTCATGGAGTTGACACCGGAGATGAACTCTTGTTAACTTCTGAGAAATGTCTATTAAGGGTTGTTGTTTTAATTGACATTAAAAGTTCCCGACTGAAGATGCTGTACATTTACGCTTTGATTGACACCACAATACAAAGGCGTGGATGACAAGTGAGCTGTTTTGTGATTGGTTAATGTACTTTGACAGACAGATGTGGTCACGTGGTCTTAAAGTGATTTTGCTTCTCGACAACGCTGCAAGTCACAAGTGTGCTTCGCTAACTTTGCGAAATGTGACCAAATATCACATCTCATATTCAACCGATGGATGCAGGAATAATTCCGACATTCAAGGCATACTACAATAGATCGCTTGTTAGACATTACCTCACCTGTGCTGAGGAAGGACGTGATCAGACACGTCGGATCAACATGTGGATGCCACTCAGTAAAATTATTGATGTGATGAATTCAATGAGGAAGGTTAAACGAACACAAACAACAATGAAAGACCCCTTTTGCTATGACTTTATTATTGTTGTACTTGCTATTCATCGTTTTATAAGCTTTACATTAAATGCTTATTTGTTTTATCCAGATTCGTGTCGTTTTGTAATAGTAAGGGAAGCAACTCTTGCTTGAACTTGGGTCTTGATTCAGTAGTCCGGACTATTCGCAATCCGGACGAATTTGCTGAGAAACGCAACCGTCCGGATTAACGAGGCTTCACTGTATAGGCACTACTGCCTAATTCATGCATTGGTGCTCAAACAATTAATCTGTTTCAAGCCTCTCAATGTTTTGAGCCACCACGCCACAAGTCATATTGTCAAGCCATGTATCAATAATAAAGAGCATATTATGTATCTATGACAATGACTTGACATGGCATGTAAATTCATGGCATATACAGCTTGTGAGACATTTTGTCACGTGTTATTTTGTTCTCAAATAATCCCTTGCATAATGAGATACATCTTCATACACATATGACAAGTGTAAATGTTCAAGTATTATTCATTATAGCTAAAATACATGGAATTATCATGAAACGGCCCTCCTATTATCAGAAATTTGCAGGCCGCTGTAAATGATATTGGACCGCTCAACCTTAACGATGGGCCACTATCAGTTCTGTTGTCAAGTGACGTCATAGTGGGTGCGTGGGCTTACGGTTCATTCGACATTGGCTTTGGACTGGGATATATTCTGGGTCAAACAAGTCAAAGCAACCCGAATTCCCGCTTTAAATAGCGGTAATATTGCCTTTCTTGCTGGTGCTAACCTTAACAATTGCACTATTAACATTGTTCTTGGACCAAAACCGAACACTGGCATAGTTTGACATGTTGCAGGCTATGGTCTTGTCAAAGGCCAAGGTCGAATATCGTCACTTTCTGTTGTGACGTCACTTGAATTGTTCGATGACGTAAATGCATTCGAGCAGTCCACCCCGTCAGAAGTTTGTTCACTGTTTCCTTTTTCTTTTCAACACAAATTCCATACATTTTAGCAATAATAAAGGTAATGCTATTTTTGAGGGCATTATCATTTGCAGAGGCCTCAGTCTTTTTCAACTGACCTCCTTCATCGGGCAGTTAATGGAAGACCTCGGGCTTCTGCAAATGATAATGCCCTCAAAATAGCATTACCCTTATATTGTATTGCATCACAAGATATTATGTCATGCTACTATATTCCCCATGGCAAGAACCAGTAGCATTTTCTGGAATCTGTGTTTCTTGTGCTTATTACCACACTAAATATTGCGGGAACATGATGATAGCCTGTTAACAAATACAGTTTGGACCATATAATCTAGTGATTTTTATGAGAATTGATCCACGCCCATTTTGTATGATTACAAGTGATCAAACAAAGCCCATGAGCAACTGTCATGTCTACAAATTTCAACTTTACCTCTGTGAGATCCATGTCTTTCAATTCCTTCCCTGCAGCCTTGAGAGCTGCCTTAGATGATGGAACAGGACCAATACCCATAATATTGGGGTCACAACCTGCAACATAACTTTTGACCCTCAGATTCAAACTTACGCCATGCATAATCCTTGGTCACAGCTTGAGTTCTTGGGTTTATCATACTGTTGGGAATTGGTCAAAATCTCATAATTGATGATTGGTTCATTAGAACCGATCAATCATCGAAAATAATTGGTTAGCGTCATTTATCAAATTTTCCTGGTTGTTTCTTAATGCACCAAACAAAGAAAAACATGTAGTTCTTTCTGGGTTTTTCTGGCAATTTCTGCATTTGCAAATTTCACATCTTTACAGGATGACTGATATGTTAGGAACATAAATTACCTGGAGTCTTCAAGATAATTTCAATCATGACCTAGTAGTGCTTATGAAATGTAACAGACAAAACCAACCTTGTGAAAAATATTGTTAATGCAAACAAGTGTTTGATTATGAGAAAACATGATCGATTGCTTGTGTTTAGTCATTGCGACCAATCTTCGATTATTTCAATTAATCGGACCACCACTAGTTTATCACATTCTTTAAAACCTTTCTAGTCACGTCAGAGTGGGTCAGTCTGATGTGGACGAAAGACCCAAGTGATGCTGGTCTAAGATGTTTACTACATTGAGGAAACCCATGTGTACAGACTTGATGCTGTGAAACCATGATGTTTGATCAGTGTAAATGATAAAACCCACATCTTTAGGAAATCTTAACACAAGGGATGCAACTGCACATTTCCTTGTTTTATGTGAGAAACACTGCATACTGCAACTTTGCTGAAAACCTACGACATACATCCTTGACATTGCATTCTTGGAACTGGCTTTAAAAGCGTATTCCTATGGCAATGTTATATTAATGGCGAGTAAGTGACGTATAGGTTGAAAGACCAGATTTGCCCTTATTCTGATCCTTTGAGTGCCATACCCTGGAATTGTGGTGTCCTTCAGTGAATGAATAACTGCAACCTACTTCACTTTGCGATTTTCAAAAGTAAAGTTGACATAACTGAAATACTATTAAAAGTGGAATGATGGAAGGAAAAGGCTAAATGTTTGTTGAAAATGAAATCATGTGAACTGAAAGATTTTAAGATTTGAACTAAACAATGCAGTCCGCAATGTTAAAGCTACATAATACAACAGCAGCCAAAGTGACTGCACTAAATAGACAGCTTGATAGCACGAGAAACATCCAACACCATCAATGTACAAAGATGCAGTCAAACAGGTCACACCACCTATATCTGAGTTCTGCTGAAGGTGTACTAGTAATCCAAAACTGAGAGAAGAAGACATTGCCAGTGTACCCGAGATCAGTCCAGTGCAACACTGGCTGTTATCCTGTAAAGTAAAGAGATCAACTGCATACCTGAGATCCCGTAGGACACAAGCCGAGCCAGTGGAGTGAGGTTGTGTTGCTTCACAGCTGCCTCACTTGCCAGGATGAGGGCTGCAGCTCCATCACATACACCCTGTAAGGATCGAAACGAAGTGTAGTTGACAGAAAATGCATAATATAGCTTCTCTAAATATCATATTTATTGTAGCAACAAACTGGTTTGCTTATTTTACCCCATTCAACAATCACGAACTGATTACCGCCTCGTTTTCCATTGACTGCTAGTTTACGTGAACATCACTTTTTAGTAAAATAAAGACAGAGACAATCACAACAAACTATGATGTGAATGATGTCCTCAAAGAAACATGCATGCGAATTGCTACATTGTCTAACTGGCAAAGGAGATGTTTTCTGGGCCCAAATGCATTTTCAGTAACATTTCCGGAGATAGTTCAGTGCAAAAGCCAAAATTCCATTTCAGTACATAAAATTATTAAGACTAGCCATCTTCAGTTTTGATTGTTAGGATATAAGGAGTGAGGGAGTAAGTTTTTCCCCGCTGTTTTGATTGCTTTAGCAATTTTTCAGCAATATCACAGCAAGGGATACCACAAACAGGCTTCATACTTTGGTACCTATGTGTGGAATCAAACCCAGGAGTTTGATTTGACGAATGAACACTTTAACCACTCGGCCACCCCACTGCCAGTTTATGATATGAGGAGAACCAATCTTTCATTCATTGAATTCTAAAGAAAGTACAATGAATTTGCTTCATTTAACTCACAGATGCATTTCCTGCAGTAACTGTGCCATTTTTCTTGAAAACAGGAGGTAGTTTAGCCAGTGCTTCTGGACTCACAAGCCGGGGGTGTTCATCTCGCTCAAACACCTCCTCACCTGTAAAGGTGAGAAGAAAAGTAATCTCACAGACAAACACTGTCTAAGATTTTTCAGACTAAATTTCAAACAAAAGGCAAAGTTTTAGATAAATTGTCAATTTGTCTAGAATCAGTATGGTACTTGTCTCAGTTACAAAAACAAACATTTAAGTGTGCTTGAAATAACAAACATTTTTTCTCCAATCTGTAGTTTAATATTTTCCTATCATGAGCGTGTCAGACACAGTGACTCATTGTGAGAAGGGTAGTTTCACACAGCTTCAGCAATATTTCTATTATTATAGGATATTCACATAGCGCACATATCCACGCAACGATTACATGCTCAAGGATCTGGTACTTTTTCCCCTCGATCATTGGATGTCAATCTCAACGGTACATCTTATTATCAATCTCAACTCCCTGGGGATCATACAACTCTTGCAGCCACTAGGCACAATATTCAACCAATATCAGGGTGGTGACACCAGAATGGTCTTAAGCCATTGTAAATTCACTCACTAGGAAAACTTAGAGTGATATATTTCACCAAAATGCTACCTCAGCATACCTTTATTATTGTGAAACATCAGTAATGAAACCTGAACTATTTTAAACAATATGGCGTAGGTAATATGATCTGTGCACCCTTGTGAAGTGCATTCCTTTATACACTGAAAACTGCAACAAGTGTTTGCAATGATCTGTCACCAAGTAATCACCTTTCTTTCCTTTAACTTTCATTGGAACAACTTCAGCCTTGAATGCTCCTTCTTCAAAAGCTGAAAGAATCATCACATCAGTTGTAAAGCTGAGTAGCGCCACTTACACGGCTCCGGCAGATGACATTTCATTACACCTGTATAAACAAGGGGACCTGGAACCTGTCTTTACCATTACCTAAGTCAGGTTAAAAAAACCTTCAGAAATTATGACTATGATCAGGTATGTTGATGTAAATTTGTTGAAAATGGCATTTGGTAAGGTTTCACGGTAAATTCTATAATACCTAAGGGACCATTCATAATTTATGGCTAGGGATGTGTGGTGGTGATTTTTGTACAATGATACAATTTTTGTATAATGTGCCCCACCCATTAAAAATTCATGCACAAAGTTAGTGACAACCCACCCACCCCTGCCATGTCATGTACAAAATATATGACAGCCCCTTGTACATGTGTCCAAAACTGAAGATCCCCCTACCTTCCCAAAACAAAATGGGTGACTGCCCCATAAATCATGATCACCCCCTCCAGCCATAAATTATGAACGGCCCTAATCAATAAAAAGAATAAAAAGAAGATGTAACCCAGAAAAAATCTCTATGTTCACCTAATCACATGATTTCAAAAGGGCTAGTTCTAAGGGATGTGAGCATGTCAGAAGAGCTCTCAAAACTATTTTTCAAAGCATTTCATAAATTTGAAATTACACACTACAAATGCTCAAAATGACACCTCCTCATGAAATTCCAGCACCCACCCTTCTGCCAGCGTGTTTGTGAGGCGAGAGCGAAGTTGTCACATTCCTCCCTTGAGATGTTGTACTTGACTGCCAGGTTCTCAGCGGTGATGCCCATGGGTGTCTTGATGTGCATGTCAGTCAGGCCTGCCCACAGCGTGTCCTCCAACTGAGAAAAACAGAATCTTCTCATGAGACAGTGAGTGTGTGAGTTTAGTTTTACGCCGCACTCAGCAATATTCAAGCTATAAGGCGGCAGTCTCTTAATAATCGAATCTGGACCAGACAATCCAGTGATTGACAGCATGTGCATCAATCTACGCAGTTGGGATACAATGACATGTGTCAATCGAGTCAGCGAGTCTGGCCACCCTATTTTGTTAGTCGCTTCTTACGACAAGCATGGGTTACTGAAGATCAGTTTTAACCTGAATCTTCACAGGTTCTCATGAGACACACCAACTTGAATTTATGGTTGATTTCTTCTGCAATATGCCATGATGCAAACTTGAGGAAATATACTTCAATTGGGGAATATTTCCCCCTAAGGCTATTCATTAATAATCAATAATTTGATTTTAACACATCATGGGCCAGGTTTGTTGGTAATAAAACTGGCCTAAAAGTGCCCAAAATTCAAACTATGTGCCTGATGATAACAGACACTCAAACATGCTTGGCTGAGTTCTACTGGAACACTGGTAGGATTAGATTGTACTCCTCACCTTGATGTCGGATCCAAGTCGAGTCCCTAAGCGGATGTTACGTACAGCGTATGGAGCCTGAGTCATGTTCTCAGATCCTCCGACCAGCACAATGCTGCTCTCTCCAAGCTCAATCTCCTGTACAGACAAACAATGTGACATCACTGACCTAAGCTAAAACCACATATATACATACAGTTTCCCCAGAAATTATTGAGAAATCTTTGTTTCCTAACACTGATAATAGAATTCTAAAATAAGTGTTACATTATGTAGTAAGGTACACAATATGGGAGGCAACTCTTGTTGGCTTAAGAATGAACCGTACTACATCAAGAGTTATCTCCCCTGGTGTAGCAGACAGCTTCCTTTGTTGACACGGCAGATTTGACAGCAGAAGAGAAAAGAAAGCTGGTTCTAAATAATTTTGAAAGGGGTGTGACTAATGCAAAAGAGTTAGATGACAGTATACAGAATACAGAACTTTGAAGAACATTCAGTGAGGCGTTCGGATTGAGCACAAGACAGAAGGCCAAGGAAGTCTAGTCCTACAGATCGCCAGCGACTTGGTCTGATTGTGAGTAGGGGAAAATGGAAAAGCGTTGAGAATATCAGAAATGAAATGATTAATCGAGGAAGTCCTCAGGTATGTAATGAAACCCTTAGACAAGAATTGCAAAGATTAACTGGGTGAAAAAGCACGGAATTCCCTTTTAAACAGGTGTTGGCCCATGAAATTCAAGATTGGGATGATGTTTACTTTTCTGATGAAAGTTCTGTCTGGCTTTTTCCAAACTGTGTGAAAATTTGGACAAAATATATTGCGAAGCCTATCAACCTAGGCCCAAAACATAGCCAGAAATTTCACATGTGGGGTGGGATATCATCACGTCCAGTGACACCGTTGAGTATTTTCACTGGAAATTTGACGAAGGAACGATATGTTGACATTTTAAATGATCACCTCCTTCCAATGGCCAGTACACTGTATGAAGATAATTGGATTTTCCAGCATGTTAACGACCCAAAACACACTGCGGCTTCACAAAACAGTGGTTGTCGGACGAAAATGAAGCACTAAATGAGTGAGTGAGTGAGTTAAGATTTAAAGTCACATCGGCAATATTTCAGCCATATCGTGACTAAAACTAGTTCTAAATGCATAATACATACATATAATATATAAAACCCTGTCAACGAAGGACAGTAAAACATCTAGATTATCACAGATTGAGTTAAAACTAGCTAGCATATATCTTTAAAAGTAGAAAATTATTTCTGGACAATACAATGTAAAAGTGGGCAAAAGATCACCAACAACTGAAGGTAGATCACCATAATAGGAACCATGGGGACTTATAACACCACCACCTTTTACCTGAAAACTTAATCTTAATGCTTAATATCTTTGAAATATATTTTCTGAAAAACATACATAATACAGACCACAAGCTGAACATCTTTAATTATAACCAGGTCAGAACCCTATTCCACAAAGCAATTTTGGGGGAGTTACGATCGCATTAGCTTAAGATCATTTAGTGGAATGGAGCCAGAAGGATATCATAATTGTCTCCCCTAAGGAATGAAATCATACAGGTGCCACTGTACCTGAGCTCCATTAACGACAGCCTGGAAACCAGATCCACAGAGTCTGTTGACAGTCAAGGCAGGCACTTCAGTGGGAACACCAACTCGCAGACCAATGTGACGGGCGATATATGCTGCATCTGCTGAAGACTAACCAAATCACAAAGTGTCATTAATTCAGGTGAGGTGAGGTGAAATTGGGTTTAACGTCGTGCTTGAGAATATTTCGCTCATAAGACGACGTGTAACGGTGTGTATGTGTATGTGCGGCTGCTTGTACTAGACCAGACTGAAGCTGGTTTTATAGTGCTAGCCCACTCAGATACCATGCCGCAGTGAAGCATGAATACCCCACTCAGACACATTATACTGACTCTGAGCCGACCAGTCCTTGTACCCATTAATGCCGAGCATCAGGCAGGGACCAACAAGTACCATATTTTAAAGTCTTTTGGTATGACGCGGTCAGGGATCCAACCCGCGACCTTCCGCTCTCCGGGCGAACCTCTAACCACTACACCACGGAGGCGGTCTTCATTAATTCAGAGTACATTATGTATTACAGTATATCGTGTACGTCATCAAGTAATCCAAGTAAGGAAAGAAGGATACTGAGTGAATTTTTATAAATATTGATCACATCATAACAAGTGTATCAAAATATTGATCATATCATGTATAATGTGTATCAAGATATGTATCAAGATATTCACCATATTCTAACCAGAAGAGCTTGATATTGATCATAACCAGAATTTTGAGATACTGATCATATCCATCCTCGATAATCTCCAGGGTATACATTCGGAAAAAACTCCACTATACCCTGGATGCATCTACAGCAATAATTTTATTACCTCCCTTTGCTGGATCTTTATCCCATCAGGGGTCTACGCTGGGAAGTTGAGCGTACCAATCACAAGGCTTCTATCATAACTCAGTTTCACTTGTTTTATCTAACCGATTAAAATTAGCAACACTCCGAAAGGGGTAGGAGTTCTTGCATATATTTTTTGAAGGTTTCAGGCCTGTCAATTTGTCTGCATGATTTTTGCCCTAAATCTGAGTCTCACAGCGAGCAAACCGTCTAGGCTTGTTGAAAGCTTTGTTGAAAGCTTTGTTGACATGGGCAACCTCATTGTAACAGCTTATCTGATTGGCTACTGTGAGAATGCAGAGCCAGTAAAGGGAGGTAATAAAATTATCGGTCGTAGATGCATCCAAGGTACGAGTGGAGATTTATCATATCATGGCGATCTGTACTGATGCACCGCTATTAATAATCCTTTGAGATGAACAACCCATCATCGGCTTGGTTGCTGAAACAGCCTATAAAATATGGTTTTCTTTATTATTTTACCTGAATAACATTTCCAAAAGTAATGGAGTTGATAAGTTCAGGTTTGACTCCTCCGGCTGCCAGAGCTCCCTGAGCTGCTATTGTGCCAAGGTCGGTCGCTGTGAAGTCCTTCAGTTTCCCTCCATATGTTCCAAATGCTGTTCTCCTTGCAGCAACAATGAACACACCTGACACACCTGTAAATGTAACATATAGACACTAGTATTGTAGGATGGGGACATGTCACCCATTAGTACCTCCAAACCTCCCAAAATGTTTGTCGTCCTGTTTTCAAGATATCAACAAAAACAAATACATTGCATCAGATATTTGTCACCAGGAAATCACCTAAATATATCAATCATACTGAAAAGTATTTAATTAATATCATGTATGTCAGCTTTATATGGGAGCAAGTGACATGACAAATTCTGAAATGGCGATAACTGTTACAGTTAGTTGTGAGAAAAGACCCATTTGTACTGCCATGATTCACTTACGCCGCATTATATAAAAACATGATCGACAGCAGTGAATGGGCTGGACACACCGGTCAATAGCTAATTAAGTATCATAATTAATTCTGTTTCATTAATTCAACGAACGACGGAATAATTTTGTAAATGCCACTAAAATATGGCGATAACTGTTCGGCAGCCAGTAGTGGTTCCTAATATTCCCTAACCCAATCATTGCATCCAAAGGAAAAGGACTTGGTGAACAATAGTTCATATGAATAAACTCGTATTCCAGCCAAGGCCTACATCGAGCACACCTTCCTTGGTATAATGCAAAGTCGTCTAGTTATATGCTGGACTAGGTGACCAAGTGTGACAAAATGTCCACACTACATTTTACGAATTTTTTGCCTATAACAGAGGACAAAGAGTACAGAGCAAATAGAGCGTGCACGAAGTGCTGTCGATAGGGTTGTACTCATACTGACATTGTCGACTGACAGCCGAAGTGCAAAGTCCAACCTGCAGGAACGTCAGTCTTCAATTTTTATTTACAGGTGACAGCAATCAAACTATTTAATTTAATTCAAAGAAAGGTTGTAACACTTCAAATAGAGTACTGGAAGTTAAAAGAAAGCATCTGTATAAGTGGCATGTCATCAATGAAATGCTCGAATGTCAAGAGCATTAGTTTCGTGCGAGCTTACCTCTGGACACCGCCATGATGAACTTTGAACCCCAAGATTGTTCAACGGAGTTGTGTCCCTTTGCAAACCTGATCGCCGGGCGATAGTGTTGAGTTCGAGTTTAGTGCAGCAGGGGAACAGGTAAAAATGGCCACACAATATAAATGGCCACACTGACCCTAGTCAAAATGGCAACACACAAAACAAAAGTAAAAATCGCCACAACCCCTAGTCAAAATGGCCATACCAAAAAGTCAAAATGGCCATGGAAAAAGTCAAAATGGACATACATTTTTTCAAATTAATGAGTCTTGTTCTTGAATTGGTTTCTTAAAGGGCACATGCAACGTAAAACCAGGGATACTCTACAACAGGGATAGGTCACTCGCTTGCTTTCTTTACCATTTGTACTAATTAACGTGTGCCTCGTCATGCTCCAACGCACACAGTGACTTGGTTCGGTCCCAGCGCAACTTCGGCTGCGTTTAACAGTACTTCAGCCAGTGTATTGTATAGGTCGGAATTTTACAATGAATGAATGAATGAATGAATTAAGAGCAAGAATTTTATGTGAATGAATGAAAGAAATTAAGAAAAAGAACAAAAGAAAAAGAACATATGTGAATGAAAGAATAAATGATACACCACGGCCATCCCTCCCCAAACATGTTAAAGAACGCAAAACTATCGGTAGAACACATGTTAACATCAGCTGTCCTTTTTATAAAAAATCTACTTTGAGACATTTTTTTACATTAGTAACTAATTCAGATATCTTATTGCATGTGTGGAATGACATGGGCATTGACAGAATGTTAACTGACACTGTCACAGACCCCTCAAGAACAGAAAGTTTAGAACTATCACAAAGCCTTGCAAACACCTTTCCAGTTTTGTCACATACTAAGATCAACAAGAAAGAAAGAAGTTTTAGAACTATAACACTCAAGCATCACAAGCACCAATGGCGTATCAGAACAGATCGGCGATATGTCATATTTTTTAACACACTTCAAATACACACTAACAAAAAAAAAAAAAATAAAACTATCACTATTACTTGCAAAAAACTTTCACCTGATGGTATATTCCCCTCATAAAAATTAAAGGTGTATGTGAAAGATGTTTTAGAACAATAACTAGAAACACTCAAACAACGCCCTGTAGTATTTCAATGGCAGATCGGCGATATGTCATATTTTTCACACACCTCAAATACACACTAACATTTTTTTAAAAATTATAAAACTATTACTATTACTTGCAAACACCTTTCACCTGATGGTATATTCCCCTCATAAAAATTGAAGGTGTATGTGAAAGATGTTTTTGAACACTAACTAGAAACACTCAAACAACGCCCTGTAGTATTTCAATGGCAGATCGGCGATATGTCATATTTTTTACACACCTCAAATACACTAACAATTTTTAAAATTATAAAACTATCACTATTACTTGCAAACACCTTTCACCTGATGGTATATTCCCTCATAAAAATTGAAGGTGTATGTGAAAGATGTTTTTGAACACTAACTAGAAACACTCAAACAACGCCCTGTAGTATTTCAATGGCAGATCGGCGATATGTCATATTTTCACACACCTCAAATACACCCTAACAGGCGTTATAAAAATATCACTATTTACTTGCAAACACCTTTTAACAAAAGGTATATTTCCCTTCTAAAAATTAAACGAATATGTGAAAGAAGTTTTTAGCGATATAAGTTAGTCTTTCTTCGCTGTGTACTGAGAATTGAAGCCAGTGAGCTACAACATGCCCACTTGAAACTTTACTTTCAAAGTTACTGTATTATACTGACACTAATAACAAGTATTTGACTTAAAATGAAGTGACAGAATAGGTAACTAATCTTCTACATGTAGGTTTTCAGTTGTCACAACACTCAGCGTATGTAATCAGCTGTTGAAAATAAACCGGGCTCAATCTTAAAAACTACGCTTCCGCCATATTGGCTGCACTGGTCACGTGACGAGCGGAGGCATAGCTTAGGAGCTTTCCGAGGAGTGACCACTCCCCCTTATAGTCTCCCTGGTAAAACACAACTTTGCAGATTCTGATACCTTTCGGTATGGACTTACCGAAACAAATCGTCAAAAATGCAAATTCAACCTATAAAGTTGAAAAATAACGCGATGAAAAAAACCTCAATGTCTTGTTTTATTGACACCTGTGTGTCTGCCTGCCTGTCTGCTAATGACAATATTTAATACACAGCTGCTATCACTGACCACATGCAATTTGAACTTAACACCAATCAGGCTATACACCATAAACAAAATGCATTGATTTATGGCCCGAGTTCGGTCTCTGTCACATTATGTAATTACACAGACAGGCAGGTGTGATACTTGAACACATGACATTTTATGATGTCTGTTGATTGTAAAATGTTATACACCAAAAATGAGCATGTATTTACAAAACCCAACATATCTATATATACACACAGAATGAGCCGTGAGGGCATCTGCTAATGAACCAGCCCTTACACTTGAGTGCACACCCACCCGCTCTGACTGGGTTCGGTATCCCGGCTGCTTCGTTTCTTGGGAAGTAAACCCAAGTACACAATATTGCACTTTTGATTTGCGATTGTACGCTTATAATTTTGTTTATATGTTTTTTCATAACCAGCAATGTATATTATATGTCATGAATAAGTGATAATTGTGTTTTAATTATGTTTGATTTTTTGGTTGCATGTGACCTTTAACTTTGAGATTGTTACTTATCTAATATTTTGAGATGGTTCTTTTGTCCTGTACTTTGAGTGGTTTTCTTATGTAATACTTTGAGCTGTTTAGTTACTCTCGCAATGTTTTCTTAGTCAATACTTTTAGATGTGAATTTCAAAACCTTATGATCAGTGGGTAGTGTTTTGATAACATGACAATAAGTGACCAGGACACCTTTACTGAGGGCTCTTCACCACACTCCCATCCCATAGAGCCGGGTAAACTTCAGGAGGCACAAGTGAAGATGAAGGTAAGATGCAAAAATGACCACTTATCCTTTAGTTGGCTCGTTAATTACTAATCAACATGTCATTACATACATTATGTAACCTTAATTAAGATGTGAATCCAGAAGTGCCTTGTTAACTAATTAAGCCGTAATTGATCAATTAATCGTTAATCTCTGTGTTTATTGCAATTTTTCTTATACTTTTCGGGTCATCTTCATGTGAGGTCTGGGGTTTTGAAAATACTTCTTGGCTTAAAACTGTTATCAAAAGTAAATTAAAAAATATTTGTCAGCAAACATGGATGTCAACAATTGAAAGCTCTTTCATTATTTATTTACATGTCCCAAATTGGAATTAGAAAGAGAAAAATATGTTCAGAAGTATTAATATATTAGACCAAATATGCATAAAATGAATATCCTATTTAACACTTAATTAACTTTCAGTTTTTCGTAAAATAATTATGGCTTTATTTAAAAATAATTTTAATAATTTAATATGTAACTTGCCTGATGTAAATTGCACCTATCAAACCGTTTGTATATACTGTTTATGTTGTATAAATGTAAATATTATTTATGTACCTCTTGTGCTGCAAGCGTCCGCCCGGAGAGCGGAAGGTCGCAGGTTCGATCCCCGACCACGTCATACCAAAGACGTTAAAATATGGTACTTGTTTGTCCCTGCCTGGCGCTCGGCATTAATGGGTACAACAAGGACTGGTCGGCTCAGAGTCAGTATAATGTGTCTGAGTGGGGTATTCATGCTTCACTGCGGCATGGTATCTCAGTGGGCTAGCACTATAAAGCCAGTTTAAGTCTGGGCTAGTACAAGCAGCCGCACATACACATACACATGCATGCACGTCGTCATATGAGCGAAATATTCTCAAGCACGACGTCAAACCCAATTTCACCTCACCTCACTTCTTATGCTGCAGTTTGCAGCCTGAGTGAATAAAGTTCAGTTCAGTTCAGTTCAGGGCGATGGGGTAGTCTAGTGGCTAAAGCGTTGTCTCGTCACGCCGAAGACCCGAGTTCGAATCCCCACATGGGTACAATGAGTGAAGCCCATTTCTGGTGTCCCCCGCCGTGATATTGCTGGAATATTGCTAAAAGCGGCGTAAAACCAAACTCAGTCAGTCAGTCAGTTCAGTTCAGTTCAGTTCAGTTCTATGTGAGCCCTGTGGAACGGTTATCTCCCATTTGACAGACAGTCAATTGACAGACACCGAACTGGAAGGTTAATTAGGGTAACACCTACGGTATAATGGAACAGTCCACTGTCTAATGAGTAGAGTAAGGAGAGCCCGAAACAGGGTCGTTAATACTGAGAAGTTTGATTATGTGTAAAAAGAACTTTGATGTGATTAAATGATAATCTGTCTTCTTTTCTCAAAATTGTTTTACTATCATTTACTATCGAATATATAAACAGGTTTGTCATTGAGAGGTTTGATTGTGTTTATTGATTTATTCATTCACGAAAATGATTAGGCACAAGTTATCCAACTTAGAGTTCTGATTTTAACAATATTTTCTAAAGATTGTAACATTTTATGTCTTTGAATAGCATACACTGGACATTCAGGGAAGTAATGAAAACATTCTCACATCCATGGCCACATTGACATGATGCATTATTTTTGTAAATATATTTATTCTAAATATATCATAATTAAGTGTACTCATCATATATCTTAATCTTGTGTGCAAACTGGCATAAACTCTTGTTTGCAAAACATTTGCCTTCCTTATTCCATATAAATAATATTTAGGTGCACATTTTTCTTTCACGTGGATATAAGACTTAAAGGGCAAGTGTACACGAAAATAAACCTTTTTGTCTTGCACTTTTTCATCATGAAAAATGTTTGTCAAGTAGTTTTATATCCAAACCCGTACACATATCAGAAGTAACTAATTTATTTTTTGCGTTATATCAATTCATATGTTCAACATTTACCGAGAGTTCTGTGTCCACAATAAACACACCATGGCTTATGTCCCCCCTTGGAAATGACGTCATTGGTGCCCAAATGATAAACGAATGACGTCGATAGACCTTATTAGACCCATTTCACGTGGTGCAGGTATAGGTGCGGTTCTTGTGTCTCGATGCGCAGGCTACTGTTTTAATCCAGCTGTTGCCTGGCCGTCAGCTGGCTATGTCATCAGTTCTACGCTGTAATGAAGTTGCAGTTTGAAAAAACGTATACATTGTACTAAATGTGTTACCACGTAACCAAATTGTATAACATTCAACCTGTGTCGGTTGCCTTTTCAACGGTATCTATTTCACAAAAACTAAAATGTGCACTACATGTAGCTTGCCATCGGCGAATGTGCCGGCATTCTACGTTTGTTACTAAAATTCCTACTTAAATCGTACAATATGTCCCTCCTTTTCCACCTTCACTTTGATATCGATACCATATCCATGTACATCACGAAAATAAATGCAATTTGCACTTTTGAACTCTGTTTGAAATTAGTTTTTCTATATCAACCGCTCATTGTAGATCAAATATACTGAAAATTACATGTATCGTAAATCTCGCCAGTTTTGACACATTTTTACATCCCCATTCACTGCGTTTTGCGTGTCTTAATTCAAATGTCAAATTTTACTGGGAGAATTGAATTTAAAAGAAAAAGACCTATCATTGTGATCAGCGGTAGTTTTGTTGTTGTATGATCAAATCACTAATGCTCGTTCTGACACATTGTCGATGAACCGAGAATCGCTGAGAATGTTTTGGAAAATACGCTTGCAAACACAATTAACGTCAAAGTGAATTTTCAGCCATTTTACAGAGTGTTTATAAAATCACGTCACATGTATGTCGGCTATATTTCGCCCATAAAATCAATTGTTTATAGTTCAACACCATCTTCCTGACACGAATCCCTGAATTTCTCATACAGTTCAAAATAAACTGACAAATGGACTTTGTCACCAATTCGAAGTGTTTCACTGAAATCGAACGAAATATATCAGATGCCGAAATGTAAACAAAGCCAATCCCATTTTGACTTTGATGTTTTGTGCCCATTTTGACTAGGACCAGTACAGCACACACACACACACACACACACACACACACACACACACACACACACACACACACACACACACACACACACACACACACACACACACACACACACACACACACACTACACACACACACACACACACACACCCACTACACACACACACTTCATAGTGTTTTAGGGACCGTTCATAATTTATAATTTATGGCTAGGGCGTGCGATGACGATTTTAAGGGGGTCACCCATTTTGTCCTGGGGAAGGGGGTCAGCAATTTTGTACTTAAAAATTATGCTTAGAAGTTATGGGAAGGGGAGGGGCGGTCATTGATTTCGTCCCTGATTTGGTCCCTGCCTGGCGCTCGGCATTAATGTGTACAACAAGGATCGACTGGTCGGCTCGGAGTCAGTATAATGTGTCTGAGTGGGGTATTCATGCTTCACTGCGGTATGGTATCTGAGTGGGCTAGCACTATAAAACCAGCTTAAGTCTGGGCTAGTACAAGCAGCCGCACAATACACATACACACGCATGCACGTCGTCATATGGGCGAAATATTCTCAAGCACGACGTAAAACCCAATTTCACCTCACCTCACACCTCGAAGGTTGAAATAGCACACAGGGTGGGGAGCGGTTCCAAATCATACTCCACCGATCATTGTCAAGTTCTACAGTCGATTGGAGCGTCAAAGGATCCGGAAGGAGGGGAGACTCAAGCTGAAAAATACGCCACTTTATTTAACTGAAGATCTGATAAAGGAGGATAAAGAATTGAAAAGATCTCTGAAGGTTGTCAGTGATACTGCGTTTCAAGCCGGGAAAAAGTGTTCGTTTCGAAGAGGTCGACTGTTTATTGATGGAGAGTTGTACCGTGGTCCTGAAACAAAGAACATAGTAGTCTACGTAGGAATCTGTATCCATATCTTGGCGACAGAAGACGACTGACAAATGCTCCATTTGATGTGTTACAGTTACGAAGATTTCTACAATGTGTTCTAGGGCGGGAGGAGTTGTCCCCTTTCACAGAACTTGAGATCAAAGCAGTTCTACCATTATCTTTTTAAAGACTTGTGAGTTTAACCGTATTAATGGTAACTGTAGCCTCTTTCATCCAGGCCGTAGGAGGCAAAATGATTAATTATGTTCTCGGTTTTGTTTGCATATATTTGGTGAAACAGCATGACACGATTTCACTTAATACCATAGTGATTTCATAGTAACTGATCTTTTATCGCTGCTGTTTGTATTACTTTTCTGTGGCATCAGTTAAATTAGTTTCACTCAATGTTAGAGGACTACAAAAAAGGGGAACTCAGAAGAGATCAGAAGAGATTCCAGAAAAAAAATTGTTTATTTTTAATATTTTCACATGGAGAGATCAAAAGGTGCTACTATTTTGAGTAAGCATGTTTACAAGGAAGGATGATTTATACATGCTAATATTGATATTAATGGCAATAATCATCGGATATTTCATATTTATGCCCCAAATAATGTTTCAAATAGAGAACCCTTATTTGAGGATTTAAATGATTATGTTAGTAATCTAGCTGTCACGACATATATTAGTATTGGAGTACATTTCAACACAGTAGTAAATCCCTCTCTTGAAAGATTAGGGGTTTCTTAACACACCAGCATAAATCTGCCTGATTTAATTAATGATCATAACCTTGTGGACATTTGGAGAAGACAAAATCTCAGTAAGAAAGCATTTCCATGGAAGATCAATAATACTACTCAGTCGCACATTGATATGTGGCTTATTTCTGAAAATATGTGTAAAACAGTTCAAAAGACAACCCAGCATTCGTAGTGACCATAATTTTACAATATTATGAGGAAAGGAAAAGTAGCCCTAACTTTTGGAAATTTAATAATTCATTACTTAAAGATCAGGAGTATGTAGATACAAAATTATTTTTTTTCAAGAATGTAAAGGAAGGTTTAGACCCAGCAATGCACTGGGATTTCAATAAATTCAAAATAATGACAATAAGTATTGAATATGCCCAAACTAAAAATAAATTGCAGTCCAAAAGGGAAAGAGATCTTATACAGAAATTATCCATATTGGATAATCAGTTACAGGATAGTGTTGATGAAAACCTACAAAGGGAATAAAAGGGTAATAAGACTGATTTAGAATTGATTTATGAACAAAGAGCTGAAGGGGCTTTCATAAGATCACGAGCTAACTGAAAAAGGGTGAGAAGAGTAATAAATATTTTTATAATTTAGAAAGACAGAGGCAAAGTAAACAAGTTGTCCGAGAATTAGTGAATGGTAACGGTGTCAGAATAGAAAATGAACAAGATATACTGTCAGCAAGATTTTTATTCTACTTTATATTCAAGTCAAAACACAAAGACTGTTGAAAACATTTTAGAGTATTTTGTTCAAGATGTACCTCAGATCCAAGTGGAAGATTAGCCCATGTTTATGAAAGACATTGATTTCGATGAGCTTTATAATGCTTTAGAACAAATGAAGCCGAATAAGACGCCAGGTTGTGATGGTTTAACCAGTGAATTTTATAAATATTCTTGGCAAGATTAAAAAAGTTTTCTTTAAAACATCACTGGGATATTCTTCTGAAATACATACATTAAGTGTTTCACAAAGACATGGTGTTATAACATTAATTGACAAACCCAATAAAGATTGTAAAATATTTAAGAAATTGGATGCCTATTACTTACGTAATATTGATTATAAAATGTTTGCTAAAGTTTTAGCAAATAGGATAAAGTGTGTTTTAGATTATATAATGCATGAAACTCAAACTGGTTTTATGAAAGGTAGAAGTATACATGAGATTGTTATTAGATATTGGAACATACGAAGATGAAGGACATATATTATTTTTAGACTTTGAGAAAGCGTTTGATTCTGTTAAATTTAAGTTTATTACCAATGCTCGGAAAAAATTCGGGTCAGTATAGTTGCTATATTCTCAACATAGTTGCTACACCACAAGTGCTCCGTCCGGCTTGGCCCGGGCTCTCAAAAGCAACTTTAACCTCACACATGTATCCAGAATTGTATTCATATCTATACAATGGTATTACATCAACCAAAATATCACTTTGTAATGTTACAATGTTACAAAAAGATAACTGGTCCGTTAAAGTGAAGCCCATTTCCCTCTCCATTCACGGGTTGTAGTCAAAAGGGCCAAAGGACAAAAGTTCCAAGTTGAAAAAGTCAAAAGGGCCAAAGAAAAGTCAAAAGGGCCATAGATTTAAGTCAAAAGGGCCACAGATCAAATTCAAATAAGAACCTACAAACTAATATAAGAGTCATTCTCAAAATTCGTGCAAATTTCAGTAGGCAAAAGTAGTAAAATTTTGTTTGCATGTTTTACCTTGAAATATTGTTGATTACATTTGTATTAAATTATGCAATTAGTGTTATGCATAAATTATTCCATTTATCATATTATACCCTTTATATCTGACATTTCATATGTTATCAAATATTCATTTCTCTGCACTCCTCCCTCGTAACAAATAGTGAACTGTGTCAAAATTTTAATGATAGTTTCTTAAAGAACTTCTCTGGTGGAGTCCGGACAACAAATATAAGAAAGCTGTTGGGTATTAGTAAATGATAAACATGTGTACTATTTATATTTATGTGGCAATTTTGTACAATGATAAACTTTGCAATTCATCAGTCCGTTTCTGACTCAAACGGACTGTAGTTCAAATGCTCATAATTCCCACATCTTCAAAGTTCACTACAGACATCATCACTCCACACATCAATGTAATATGCTCATTCTGAGTCAGGACACCAATCACAACTAATTAAAATGTTAACCGTTTTAGATTGTAATTATTAAATAAACAGTGTTATGGTTCACTATACTCATAAAATAAACACTTAACCACTCTGAGATGTTTTAAATAACTTGACACGGGCCGTCAAAATCAACTTAAACCTCACACATGTATCTTGAAGTGTGTTTAAATTCATATATAAGTGAGTTTAGTTTTACGCCGCACTCAGCAATATTCCTACTATATGGCGGCGGTCTGTGAATAATCGAATCTGGACCAGACAATCCAGTGATCAACAGCATGACCATCGATCTGGGCAATTGGGAACCGATGACGTGCGCCAACCAAGTCAGCGAGCCTGACCTCCCGATCCCGTTAGTCGCCTCTTACGACAAGCATGGGTTACCGAAGATCAATATTCTAAGCCTTCACGGGTTTGTATCTGTGGAACAACAGCCGCTGATAACTGCACGACTGCTGTTATTGCTTTGAAAAAATTACCATTGTAACATATGTTTGCGAAAACCCAACCAAAGTTCTCCACCCCCCACATCCCCACCCCAGGTATCTGTAATGAAAAGAGAACAAAATGGAGAACATATGTCACTTCATAGTAATTTAGTTGCTATATCAAATCAATAGTGTTCGGTCCGGCATGGCCTGGGCTCGCAAAAGCAAATTAAACCTCGCACATGTATAGCGACTGTGTTGAGAATATATAGGACTTCCTTTTCAGCAACATGTTTGCTTCACTACGCAGTGAGACTCTGAAATGAGGTATTTAAGTAGATATAATACTAATGTGTTGATTTAGACACACTTCAAGATACAAATGTTGCAAGGCAATGGGTACGTTTTAAACACCTGCCTGATAGAATTAAGAGGTTTGTATTTAAGTGGGCTGAAGTTAAAGAAGGATGAAATATTAAAACTTGGAATTTTAGAATAAGGCAAAAGTTTAATGCCCTTGGTATGTCGTATGTTTTAAATCCATCCCATAGCCCAAGTAAAAGTTTTCTTTGTACAAAGTAAAAAGTAAATGCATGGAAGAATAGATTTTAAATTAGAAATATTTGTTAAATAAGGAAGAAGGTTCAAGGGGTTCTAACAAGCCGAGAACATATAGACTTGTTAAACATGTTTTTTACCCTGAACCTTATGTTACTTTAAATATGCCCAGATGTTACTGTTCAGCTATGACCAAGTTTAGATGTGGTGTAGCCCCAATAACAATTGAAATTGGGCGGTGTGAAAATCTACATCTTAGTGATAGAATAAGGTTTTAGTTCTACAGTTTTTTTTCGTATTGTATAGGTTACCTTCTTGTGAAAATTGAAAATCAGAAATGACTGTTATATGGTCACATAATTGTCATTTTTGACAAATGAAACCTGAGTTTAATAGTGTTGTATAAGCAGAATAGGAACAGTTTTTTTGCTTTAAAAATCAGTGCTATCATATGTTTCACAATATTCCCTTTAATTGTAAATACAAGTGATTATGATATCTCTAAATCAGTTACCAGATGAACCTTCTCTAAATTTGGATTAGACTCCAAATTATTTTAGCCTAACATTTCCACAGCTTCACATCTTAGTTTTGAAATAGGCTGGCGCTTAACCTTTAATTCTTGGTATAGATTGGCAAAAAATTAGGCTTCTACGAAACAAAGTAACAGCAGCTGTGAGAACAGCCAAAATGAAACATATTTCTGATTTAGATGATAAGATCAATCAGGGGAGTAATTCTAAATTTTGGTGGGCTTTAGTGAACAAGTATATAAAATCCAAAAATGGAGATAAGAAATTTTCTTCGATTGTTCATAACGATAATTTGATCAATGAAAGCAATGATAAAGCAAATATATTTAATGAATATTTTGTTAACCATGCACAAGTTGATTATCCTAAGACTCCTACACTTGAATGTAAAGTAGAGACTTCTCATGCGTCTATTGTATTGACTACGCAAGAAGTAAGAGACATCCTATTATCAGTTGCCATTTCTAAGGCCAGTGGACCAGATCAAATAGGTGACATACTTATCAAAATAATTGTTCCATCCCTTTTTACTCCTCTTACTAATCTATTCAATTTATCATTAGAATATTGTAAATTTCCAACAATGTGGAAGGAAGCTACTGTCATTCCTATTCATTAAAAAGGTAGTTTTAATGAAGGTACAAACTACAGACCAGTAGCTCTTACCAGCTGCTTATCACAGGTAATTGAAAAATGTGTTATTAAACATGTCTTTAACTTTTTTTCTAGATAATAACATAATGATCAAATTGCAGTCAGGATTCATGCCATGGGATGGCACTGTATATCAACTGACATACTTGTATGATTTTATACTACGTGCATTAGACAATGGCAAAGAAGTCAGGGCAGTTTTCTGTGACATAAGCAAGGCATTTGACAATGTTTGGCATAAGGGAATCATAGTGAAAATAGAAGCTTATGGTATTAAGGCTAGGTTACTTTATTGGTTTTAGAAGTTATCTTGACAATAGATTACAGAGAGTAGCTATAGACAATTACAATTCAGGTGTAAAGAAAGTCACTGCTGGGGTGCCACAAGGATCTGTCATTGGGCCATTACTTCTTTTAGTTTGCATAAATAATAACACTGAGGGTATCATTACTAAAATTCGTCATTTTGCCGCTGATACTTCGGTAATATGTTATTGTTGATAATCATGTTTTTACAGCCGCTTCCTTAAATGATGACTTAAACGGGATCTCTCACTGGGCTGAAATATGACAGGTTAGCTTTAATCCTGGTAAGACTGAAGCTGTTTTATACACCCGCAGAGGTACCGGTAATCAATTTCCATTTCCTATGCTTAAAATGCAAGGTGTAGACATTACTGAAGTCAGCTATTATAAATGCAGAGGAGTAACCTTACAATCAGATTGTAAATGGAACTCCCATACTGGTGTATGAGTCAAAAAGGTTCGTCCATTGCGGCTATGTTGTGAATGGAGATGGAAAAAAAGATCCACTTTAACGGACCAGTTATCTTTACATGTGGCATTTTGTAACATTACTATATGACATTTAGGTTGATGTAATACCATTGTATAGAATACAATTCTAGATGCACGTGTGAGGTTTAAGTTGTTTTTGAGAGCCCGGGCCAACTCGGACCGATCAGGGACTAAACACTTTTGATTGAGGCTTGGAATGGATAGCTTCACTCTAACGGACCAGTTATCTTTACATGTCACATTTTGTAGCATTGCAAAGTAATATTTAGGTAGATATAATGCTAATATGTAGATTTAAACACAATTCAAGATACATGTGTGAGGTTTAAGTTATTTTGGACGGTCCGGGCAAAGTCGAACCGATCAGGGACTAAACACTTTTGTTTGAGGCTATCTTGGGAATGGATAGGGAAAAGGGCTTCACTCTAACGGACCAGTTATCTTTACATGTGGCTTTTTGTAACAGTACAAAGTGATATTTAGGTTGATGTTATACCATGTATACATACGAATACAATTTTGGATATGGATAAGCAAGATCTTCACGAGGGACAAGTCAGAGAAACAACATCTATGAAACAACACAGAACAACAAAATGCAACAACAGCAGTTTTACAGAGATTTATTCATTAAGAAACAATTCCTCACAAGAGAGAAATAGATCACTACAAAACTATATTCATGTAGCAGAAGGATTACCTAAATAAAACCGACAAAAAGTGCCAATACAGACACATTTTGGTTCCAATAACTGGCAATACAATTTGATTTTGTCCATGACCCAAAAATCATGGATTTTAAAATCTTTGATCGGTAATAATTCTGTTTGCATTGTAGATTTTCCAGCATGAATTCGGTGGTTTTTCTTGAGCATACACCGAGTCAGCAACACATTTGTGCTAGTGGGAATTTATGGAAAGTGGAACATATCATCCAAGACATTTGTAGCATAGTCAGCATCATTCACATCAATGGTATTTTCTTTCACAGTGAACAACAAATATTTGATAAGGCTTTGTTTCATCACCGCTTACGGGCGGTGGGGTACCCTAGTGGTTAAAGCGTTCGCTCGTCACGCCGAAGGCCCGGGTTCGATTCCCCACATGGGTACAATGTGTGAAGCCCATTTCTGGTGTCCCCCGCCGTGATATTGCTGGAATATTGCTCAAAGCGGCGTACAGAGATATAATGTACGCACAAAAAAAGGAATAAATAGAATTATATTCAGTGAAAGGCGTGATCACGCTTGTAATAGCAATAATTACTATTTGTGGTCACAGAAGTTGTTGTCACTGCTTGTCCTCCTAACAAGTCAAGATGCCGCACTTTCTTCTTGAACTAAATTGTTTTGCATATTTTCCAAAGAGAATTTCTTCATGCAATATTTATTGTGATAACATACGGTATCATTCAACAAACAAATGTAAATTAATTAAGGAATAATAATCAATTAGAAGTAAAAATTCCTCTACTTACTATGTACCCGTGATGGTCCGGGTAAAAATATTGATCTTCAGTAACCCATGCTTGTCGTAAGAGGCGATTAACGGGATCGGGTGATTATGCTCGCTGACATGGTTGACACAAGTCATCGGTTCCCAGTTGCGCAGATCGATGCTCATGTTGTTGATAACTGGATTGTCTGGTCCAGACTAGTGTTGGGAATTGGTTAGAATCTCATACTTGACTTGATGATTGGTTCATTACAACCGATCAGTTATCGAAAATAATTGGTTAGCCTCATTTATGACATTTTCCTGGTTATTTTTGTTAATGAAAAAAGAAAGAAAGAAAAAACATGTAGTTCTTTGGAGGTTTTTTTTAAAATTGCACAAAATGCATTTGTAAATTTCACATCTTTAAAGGATGACTAGTAAGTATGTCAGGAACATAAACTTCTTGAAGTCTTTAAGATAAATTCAATCGTGACAGGAACGAGCTTGTAGTGATTATGAAATGAATATTTAAGGACAGACAAAACCAGCCTTGTGAAAAATATTATTAATGCAAACAAATGTTCCAGAATCGTTTGTGTTCGATTATGAGAAAACATGATCGATTGCTTGGTCGTTTAATCACTTCGACCAATCTTAAATTATTTCAATTAATCGGACCACCACTACTCCAGACTCGATTATTTACAGACCGCCATATAGCTGGAATATTGCTGAGTGCGGCGTAAAACTCAACTTACTTACTCACTCTCTATTCACTATGATAGCATTCTGGAAAAAAGACACACATAAATACAAGTGTCGGCATTTGGGATCAAGATGAATGAGACACTCAGTATCTCTTGATATATTCTCTGCTGTATACTTAGCATAGTTCCATTTCCTAATAAGGAAGATTCAAGATCATTTATAAAAATAGAAAATAATAGTGGTGATAAGTTTTCACCTTGTCTGATACCTTTTCTTCATTGAAAGAAAGGCGACATTTCATATTCAGCAATAACAGATGGTTTTATGTTATGATACATATTTCTAACAAGCGGTAAGAATTTGTTACTGATACCATTGCTGTTACGACGTAAATTGTAATAAAAACGCAAATTGTAATACTTGCAGCAAATTGTAATAAACTTGACGTAAATTGTAATACGCAAATTATAATGAAAATTGACGTAAATTGTAATAATTTTAGTTGCGGTAAAATGTAATACATATTAACGTAAATTGTAATAACAGTTTTAATCACTCGTAAATACGCGTGTGTTTGTTTTTCGTTGCATTTCATACATCATATAAGCTTGTTAGGGCGATAACTCAAGAAAGAAATGATGGATTTTGTTCAAATATGGTACCAAGGTATATTGGCGAGATACACCGACACAAGTGAGATTGAGTGACCTTGAGATAATTTGCAAGGTCACAGCAAAAATCTGAGGGTTTTGCCAATATAAAGATTGTTAGCGCGATAACCCAACAAAGAATTGACAAATCTTAGCTAAAGGACGAAAATGATATTCGTCCTGATATATAATCAATATAAAATCTGTAACTGTCCTCTGTATCATGTCTTTTGGCAAATATCTGTTGAGGTTTGGATATGTATACATATAAAGTGGGGGGTGGGGTGGGGAAGGGTTTTCTAACGGGTATATCTACGAGGGACGTTCAAAAAGTAGTCAGCCTCACCTAGAATATGATACAAATGCAGCTGTTTTTATGTTTTATTTTTCTACATATTATCTGTCAGCCTCAAGCAAATCGGTTTTGCTATGTTGTAGCCTCACGATCCCCATTTTGTGAGACTTTGAATCTTGGCTTGGTACTCCCAAAAACGTAAAATCTGCAATAAAATGCATCACAAACTTCAGGAAACAAAATATGCTATGTTTGAGATTGGTAGAAGTCCGCTAGAATCAAACATAGATATTAAACTGCACACAAAAGCAATTTAAAACTACACTCGCTTTTTCAAATGACAGTTTCGGTAACGTTTACATAATTTTCAGGGTCAGGCAGAGGCTTATTGCGACATTCAGATATCGACATGTGTCGGGGGTAACAGCTATGTTTGTGACAAACGCAAATGGTTTCTATAATTTCACGTTGATTCTACCAGCTGTGAAATTATTCGCGACATGTCTTAAAAAAGCCGGGGCGGTGGGGTAGCCTAGTGGTTAAAGCGTTGGCTCGTCACGCCGAGGACCCGGGTTCGATTCCCCACATGGGCACAATGTGTTAAGCCCATTTCTGGTGTCCCCCCGCCGTGATATTGCTGGAATATTGCTAAAAGCGGCGTAAAACTCTACTCAGTCAGTCGGTCAGTCAGTCTTAAAAAAGCCAGTGATTATTTGTGTATGTTTCGAATATTAAAGTTAATTGTTTTTTCATTATGGAGTTATTTTCGATGTTGACGCAAGGACATATTTTACGAGCAATAGCTTTCAATAATTTAATGTTATTTCTATTACATTTTGAAGTTCTTCAAATCCAAAATAACAGGAAATTGTTTGTTTACGCTTTGAAATGTACGTTTATAATTCTTCATTTTCAAATTATTTTCAATGTTGATGCGATGACATATTTGAAGTTAATTTTATGTTTTGATCATTTGTGATTTATTATGATTTATATTTCGATCATACATTCATATATTGCGTTTTCATAGTTTAACTTGGTTCGTATTATTTTCTTCATCATATTACTACATATTATTGTATTTTTATGAGAGGGAATTTTATGTTACATTTGCTAAGGATATCATGAAT
Source organism: Haliotis rubra (assembly GCF_003918875.1). NCBI lineage: Eukaryota > Metazoa > Mollusca > Gastropoda > Lepetellida > Haliotidae > Haliotis > Haliotis rubra. The sequence continues at coordinate 975,661 of NW_025767074.1, forward strand.
CGCTGGCGCCTGGTTATTCCTTGCCACATAGCAGTCAATCTGTCTACTAATTTGTTGTATTTGATGGGTGTACTCCCATTTAGGAGAACTCCCAGTGGTGAGACTCCCAGTTATGAGACAGTGGAGAAGGTAATTAACAACGAAAACACACCATACTCCCCTGTCTGATGGAATGGATTCACCCTAGCTAATTACTGATTTGCTATGTAACTGAATCTTGTGGAGGTTACTTAATGAAACCTTATAAGATAAATTGATTAACATACTCATGTAAATGTCTTTAATAATTAAACACTTTGTGTAGGTAACTTCGTGATCAAAGAGAAATTAATTTACCTACTCAGATTTACTCCGTCTCCGAAACTACAAGCTATAGTTTAAGAAATAACTCTGAAATACAAGAAATTTCCAGTCGAACTGCCTCTCATGCCAAACCCTTTCTACCCGACACAATAAATTTATGGAATGCCCTGCCAAATTCCAAAGAGTCATGCAGTCTCAAAGAATTTTAAAACCTAATTACAAAAACCGAAAAAAGATTTATATTGATCTTAATTATGGCTCTTGTTTTTGTCAAATCGTTCACTGCCGCCTCAGGCTCGGATCTAGCGACCCAATCGCCGATAAGTATTACAGACATTTAATAGACAGTGCACGTTGCTCTTGTGGATATCAACTACCCGTTATAACCTGGATAATATTTTGAACGGAAACAAAGAATTTACTCCTTGTGTAAACCAGAATATATTTGAATCCGTCCATGATTTTATCATCAAGACACAGCGCATCAAATTTTCTCAGGGAAATGGTTAAATTAACTCAACAACTTTCTCGTGATTGATTTATCTTCCTAAAATAGCTTGTTAGACACACACAACTGTAAGTCTCTAATTATGACTACTTAGAGAATAGTTGCATTTGATGTAATCTGTATATATCTATATGTATTTAAAAATATATTTATGCACTAGTCAATATCGATGACGTCACATCCTCAATTTCGTTTTATATTTTATGTTGCATGGGAGCGGTGTTAACATGAGCAGTAATACTTCACCAATCCCAATTCATTTTCATAAATAATAATAAAATATGTTCAAACTAAAATTACTTTCAAACTTCATAATAGTCAATAAATATGTGTTATTCTTCTGAATCAATAAAATATTTATTGAACTATTTCTTCTGTGTAAATATAATCTTTGAAAATCTATTTCATAAGTCAACTCATCAATGGACTATGCCGCCTGTGGGTACTGGGCTGGGCTGATCCCACTTTCATTGTAGGGATGTGGAAACACCACCTATGTGCACTGAACCATTAATTAATGTGTCTCACAACTGGGAGTTCTCACAAATGGGAGGACACCATTTGATTGATGCATTTAAAATAAAATGTAGAAATGCTTTTGAATTGTATCATTTGCTTCAAGGAATCGATCATTTCTTTCTGTAAGGTATACAATGTAAGTTGACACCTTAATTGTTATGGGTAGACTAAAGAAATCATTTATTTAGTTTCACCGCTCAAATTACAACAAATAAATCAACGGGTGACATTAACCTCAAAGAATGATAATAACAATGCTTATAACCTACGAGGGCAAACATATCGGGGATAATTTGTTTTCATGCGATATGCACCGGGTAAAATATCACTTTGTCATGGTGACATGACATCATGAACAATGTTATGACGTCACGTTGCTTCTAAGAAGCCGCCTTCTAAATACAACGATGACGGGGAGCCTGCCTTTGTTGGAAAATAGATTGTCGCGTAATTTCCTCAATTAAAGACTTCGGTAATAAATAGAAAATTATATTCGTGACCATATCATGCTATGTTAAATATCGGCATATCCCTTCTCTGGCTCCGAAAATACCAAGATTTAGGCAGTTGTGTTGTAAACTCATATTTATCTTCTATAAAGTCGGCTATATTCAAACCATGAGAAATGTCGTCCAATAATGTCTGATAAAAATTAACAACGTCCCAATAATGTTCATAGATTTTAGAATTTATAACAAAAATGCACAACCTCACTACTTTTATAGATAAATGACAAAGGATTATTCAACCATATTAATTTGTTTTCAGGCTTGAAGGACGAAGCTCATTAAAAATCTATTGCCAGCTGCTTTTTAGAGACTGATAAAAGGTTCGAAAATGTGGGTCATAAATACATGAAAGTTTTTATTGTTGTATGTTGGACATACCCGTTAGGCCTCATGCCTCTACATGTATTTGAGATATAACCGTTAGAACCACCACCACCCTCTCTATGTCTTAAAGTATGCTAGATATAACCGTTAGAACCACCACCACCCCTCTATGTCTTAAAGTATGCTAGATATGACCATTAGAACCACCACCACCACCTCTATGTCTTAAAGTTTGCTAGATATAACCGTTAGAACCACCACCACCACCTCTATGTCTTAAAGTTTGCTAGATATAACCGTTAGAACACACCACCACCCCTCTATGTCTTCAAGTATGCTAGATATAACCGTTAGAACACACCTCACCACTTTTCTGCCCATTTACTCAACTGGGCTAAATCATAGTTGAGAGTTGCTTCTATGGATTTTACATATTTTCCCGCAACACCAATTGATGTGTCATCGGCCAACATTATTGTGATATTTTGTAAATTTCCAGGTAAATCATTGATATATCTATACAAGGAACACAAATTAACCAAGGACAGACCCTTGAGGCACCCCTGCAGTGACATTTAGTACTTTTGATAATGTTCCATTAACAGAGACACACTCTCGTCTATCAGATAGACAGTTAGTTAACCAACTAAGTACGTTTCCACGAATACCATTATTTTCTAATTTGTGCAATAAACCTTTATGCCATGCCCTGTAAAGCTTCTGAAATATCACAAAATAGCATACAGTAAAGGTGGTGATTATCTAGGACTGAGCATATATTATGACAAATGTCTATGTTGAGATGTACAACAAAAACATGACTAGCAGTAAAACCTGACTGGACTTTACTTAAAATGTTATGTTCAAGGAAATGGTCGTGCACATGCTTTACCATTATTCTTTCAAGGACTTTCCCAAGGAAAGGTAATAAACTAATAGGTCTGTAATTAGTTGGGAGGGGTGTATCTATATCTTTAAAAATAGGAGTCACATTACCCGTTTTCCACATTGTAGGAAATACAGTCACTCAGTGATATATAAGACAACAAACAAAGAGGCTCAACTATAGATGTACAAATTCGTTTTAACACTCTCGTGTTAATGCCATCAGGACCACTAGATTTGTTTGCTGGTAAGGTCTTAATCATATCAGATACCTCCTTTTCGGTTACAATGACATTTGTTATACTGTTAACACAGCGACGGCTAACAGGTGGCAAAGTCTTGCCGCCATCATTAACATCTGAAACAGAACAAAATATTAAATTAATGTTTGAGCTTTATCCAAATCTGTAAAAACTGAAGGTATCCCAGAATCACCAGTGACAAGAAGGGGGATGGGTCCCGATGAAGTAGTAACCACCTGACTGAGTAGACTGGTGATAAATAGTTATCAAAAGTAGATAAAAAGTTTCCCTTGGCTATTCTTTTCTGATTATTTACTTTATTCCTTTGCTTTTTGCATATAAATAGCTCAGAAGTATTCAGAGATCGAAATGCTTTTTTCTTTAGACGTTCTCTTTTCTTTTAAGTATGTTACGAGGGGCGTTGAAAAAGTAGTCAAACTAACTATATTCTCGATGTCCAATGTTTGCTAAAAAGATCCCATTTTATTTTGAAGGAATCATTATCAAAGTCATATCCAACATTTCATGTGGGTAATGTGGTTAACGAGATATTAGTCATCACAACATTGGGGTATAATGTTTCTTGCAAATTTGCAGAAAATGGAAAACGATCTCCCATTTGGTATCTAGTAATAGTAATAGTCCGCTTATATGGCGCTCACATCCAGGCACATTGCCTGCTCACGGCGCTACGTACATTACTATCCCCGATCATAGGACACTATCGTACTTTCCGATACTTTTCCAACTTCCTGGGGAACATACAGCCATGCTGCCTGTTAGGCGCAATGAACTAAACACTCACATTGCCAGCACATCCTCACGGGTACCCATTTTACAGCTGGGTGAACTGAGACAATATGGATCTAAGTATCTTGTCCAAGGATACTACGCAAACGTGCCCATCTCGGGACCCGAACCTCGGTGCCTCCTCGAAACCGGGCCTTCAGCGTGATAGGCAGACGCCTTACAACTGCTCTATTGCGCTATCTCCTGGATAATGGCATGCCCTCAGATAATATCATATAAAATATGTTCAGCATAGTATTGGATGACTTCCCGTCATCATCAACATTCAAAGATTTGGATTGCTTGATTTATATTTAGACGGGGACTGTTTTTTTAAGGACACCCTCATTTAAATTTTTCAAAAACATTGTGTCCAGATATACAATATATTGAGAGCTGACACTTTTGTGACCACTCAGTATTTAGTTTGAACCTTGACACCATGTATGAATAAGTGAAAACTTTAGGATGAGTTATATCCTTATGATGACGTCAACTGAAAGGGGGTGGACTATTACGTAGTGTCTCCAAAACAAGCTCTTTCAGTGAACATGAAGGGGGAGTCATTTGAACAAGCGATTACAGTATCAAATTGCTTTTTTGTGCAGTTTAATATGTACGTTTGACTTTTACCAACATACAAAATGTTTCTAGCATATTTTGTTTCAATTGGTGTAGGGGCATTCCCGCCTATAGACCTTCCCATAAAATAGGAATAAAGTCCAATAATTCTTTCCTGAGTTCGCGGCTACCAAGTTCAGCATGTGCAGAACTGTTACACCTTCGCTGTGACCTTTAAAATGACCTCAAGGTCACTAAATTGAAGTGATGTCGGTAAATCTCGTCAATAAACCTTGGTACCAAATTTGAACAAAATCCATCATTTCTTTCTGGAGTTCATTCAGTAAACAGAAGGGGGAGTCATTTGAAAAAGCGAGTGTAGTTTCAAATTGCTTTTTTGTGCAGTTTAATATCTAAGTTTGATTCTAGCGGACTTCTACCAATCTCAAACATAGCATATTTTGTTTCCTGAAGTTTATGATGCATTTTATTGCAGATTTTACGTTTTTGGGAGTACCAAGCCAGGATACAAAGTCTCACAAAATGGGGATCGTGAGGCTGCAACATAGCAAAACCGATTTGCTTGAGGCTGACAGATAATATGTAGAAAAATATAACATAAAACAGCTGCATTTGTATCATATTCTAGGTGAGGCTGACTACTTTTTGAACGTCCCTCGTAGATATACCCGTTAGAAAACCCTCCCCCACCCCACCCCCACTTTATATGTATATATGTTATCGCGCTAACAATCTTTATATTGGCAAAACCCTCAGATTTTTGCTGTGACCCTGCAAATTATCTCAAGGTCACTCAATCTCACTTGTGTCGGTGAATCTCGCCAATATACCTTGGTACCATATTTGAACAAAATCCATCATTTCTTTCTTAAGTTATCGTCCTAAAAAGCTTATATGATGTATGAAATGCAACGAAAAACAAACACACGAGTGATTAAAACTGTTATTACAATTTACGTAAATATGTATTACATTTTACCGCAACTAAAATTATTACAATTTACGTTAATTTTTATTACAATTTGCGCATTACAATTTCTAAACATTTCTAAAACTATATTTATAATAAACATATTATCGGCAGTCAAAACCCCTTTTCTAAATCATGCCTGTGCAGGTGTGAGGATATTATTGATTTCTGCAAATAATGTTAGTCTTCCATTCAGAATACTTAAAGCAACTTAGGAGCGTTACCGGCCGGTCTATACGAATTTGGACTATTTCTATCGCCTTTTTTCTTAGTTTTATCCCTGTCAGCATCAGATTAAACAGCGATGTCAGAATAGGAGTAAGAATATTCTCTGCATCATTGAAATAAGATCTATACCTGAAGCCTTATTTCATTTCAAACATTTAATTGCAAGTTTTACTTCGTCCTCAGTTATATCTTTATTTAGAACTTCATTATCATACATATTTTCTTCAACTGTATCATCAGTTGTGATGTCATCATTGTCTTATGTCATTTAGTTTTTTGAAGAAGTCAAGAAAAATTCGGGTATAGATTGTTCTTTTTCAGGTTCTTTGTCACTTAGCAGCTTCCAGTATCCTTTTGGGGAGTGTGTTCTATCATTCCTATCCTATGGTCTATCTTCTTTTTCTTTTTAAAAGCTGAAACGTTCGAACGAACGAACTTACATCAAACGTATCCCGTGCAGCATTCACTAGCACATGCGAAATGCCACTGGCAATCTCATATATTCTTATAGCGTGGCACAGATTACACATTCACTTATAGGGAAACTTTTCCTTCTCTTAAAAACACACGCAGTTCCCTCGGATAGCACCATATATGTGTGGATTTTAGCAAAGGACGAAAGGATCTCCCCTGGAATATTCCCCTTACTGATTGGAATAGATTCCAATGTCTGCACCTGCCCTTGTATCAGTGAAAATAGGTTTTTTGGCATGCTTCGATCTGAACCACACTCATTCTTGTCCGATTGCATACAAGAGTGAGTGAGTGAGTTTAGTTTCACGCCGCACTCAGCAATATTTCAGCTATATGGCGGCGGTCTGTAAACAATCGAGTCTGGACCACACAATCCAGTGATCAACAGCATGAGCATCAATCTGCGCAATTGGGAACCGATGACATGTGTCAACCAAGCCACCCGATCCCGTTAGTCGCCTCTTAGGACAAGCATGGGTTACTGAAAGTTCATTCTAACCCGATCCTTCAATGGTCAACTCATGCATTTAAGACTTGAGTAAATCAAGTACAGTCGCTCTTGCAATAAAGAGACTTCAGAATGAGGGACAAAGTCGTATGCTCGTTTTTTGTAGTCAATCCAGAACATGGAGAGGTTGCGTTGATATGTTTTAGCCTCTTCAAAAATAATTTTTTGTACAAGAGGTTGATCCTTGAACCTACAACATCCCTTCCTTGCTCCCTTCCCTCCCTAATTGTCATAAGAGCAGTAAGATGGCACGAGGTTTGTCAAACACCCTGTGAATATTTTATGCTGAGTATTCAAACATGTGATGGGGCGGACGTTTTTGGGATCAGTCAAGTCTCTTTTCGGGGGAAGAAGTATTGTGCGACCTTTGCAGAACCATGGAGGAACATCGCCTGTGTCCACGGGAGAATTGAAACAGTAAAGTAATGCCGTTTGGGCTCAGGGGAAGAGTTTCCAATACCGGTTTCGAATGCCATCAGGCCCTGGAGCTGTATTAGATTTGGACTTTTTGATAACACTTACCAAGTCATTTTACAATATACAACTGCAGTATCGAATAACAGTCCCTGTTATCGATTGCGTTTAGATTGGGCCTACCGTTTCTTACCTCGACAAGCTGTCGTAGCTCATTGTTAGTGAAGTTGTCATCCCCTTGAATTCGAATGAACAGGTTGTCTGACAAAACATCCACTTGCACGGTTTGAGATCGATTGGATCATTGGATGAAGAGATATTTACAAAAAAACGGATCCACATGCATTCCATGCCAAACTATAGTCAACGGTTATAATCACTAGATACTAGCGGTATCCGTGTTTCGCCTAACGGTCCAACAAATAATGGGAAGATCAACTTCAGATTAAATTGTCGTATCAGAAGCCTTTCAATGCAAATGCTAGATACTAATGGTATGCGGTTGAACGTGACTCTGTCTGGAGTTCTTTTTCCTATTTGTTGCAATCCCTGTCCGATATTTTTAGCTATTAAAGAATCATTTCCCCAAAGTTTAAACTTGAAGAGATACGTTTACAGTTATCCCTTATGTTAGCGCACATAAACAGCATCAACGTGTCACGAATATCGATATAAGCTGTGACAGCTTGTTCACCAATTCATATTAATTCACTGCATAAAAATATATGTTCAAATCAAATATTGTAAAACGAGCCAGCGTACAGCCTCGACACACACACATACTGTCACACTCAAAGGTACGTATCTAGTTTACATATGAATTGTGCAAGGTTCTTCGTTACTTCATATTCCTGGTACATTTAATTATTAAGGAACTGTGTGCATTTATTTGAGATGTTAAATCACAAAGAGTCCGTCGCGAAAAACACAAAGACTCCACTCTCACCGTAACCAAGTTGCCCATAAGTGTATGGGTTTTTTTCTTTTTAACAGCTGAAACGTTCGAACGAACACGCTTTTCACCAAACGTATCCCGTGCATCATTCACTAGCACGTGCGAGATGTCACTGTCAATCTCATATATTCTTATAGCGAGGCACAGATTACACATTCACTTATAGGGAAACTTTTCCTTCTCTTAAAAACACACGCAGCTCTCTCGGATAGCACCTTGCATGTGTGGATTTTAGGTTTCCAAATTCATAGAATACTGTAGATAGATAGAAAGATACCATCTTACTTTATCCATCATGGCGATTTATGCACTTCCAAAACAAAAAAGAGGATTAAAACAATAAGTTAAAATAGAGCCTCTGAATTTACGTTGGAATTGACTATGGTAGTATGTGCGCGGCGTTTGTCGGGGCTTGGATTGTTTGTACGTTAAAACATACTGATATGGATCATAATGTAACTTTACAGTAATCAGATTATTGTAGAAATGGCTCGAGATATACCCTCGCACCCCACCCATCATCACCCACCATGAACATTAACAGCTGGGAGTGAACCCACACGTTTAGCATTTGTTTGTCACAGGGGCGGATCCAGAGGGGGATCTCCCCGAAACAAATTTCCCCGAGAAGCATCCCCACCTTTGGACTTCATGATTTATGTGCACTCCTCTTCTCCAAAATTCTACATCCGTACCTGTGTCATCTGAAATACTTATGTCGGTATTTCATATCAAATATATACAGTGGACCCCCTCTAAACCGACATCCCTCTAATCCGACATTCCCTATAAACCGACATCTATATTTAGTCGCGAATTTGTCCCTGTGTAATATCAGATAGGAAGCTCCCTCTAATTCAACATCCCTCTATTCCGAATTCCGACACTAAAATCCGGTCCCAAAACATGTTTTAGTTGAGTGGAACAAGTTAGATAATGATATAAGGAACATAGATTCCGTTGCCATGTTCAAGAAACACTTTGATCGAACTGTCTCATCCAATGAACATCATGTCTTCAGAAACATTGGAACTAGATTTAACCAAATAATTAATTGTAAGTTAAGACTTGGCTGTAGTGACTTAAATGCACCTAAATTTGACCGTTTTCTTCAAAATACGTCTACTTGCTCTTGTGGCCATCATTATGAAGATGTCATTCATTTTCTATTCATCTGTCCAAATTTTACTACAATTCGATCAAAGTGTTTCTATTGCATAAATGGTTTTAATATTCAATCTGTATTATGTGGAAGTTACTCATATTCTGACGAAATCAATGAAAATATTGTAAAATCTGTACATGACTATTTTACCTTAACAAAACGATTTGTACCTAATTGATTAATTATACTATTGTCTTTTTCATTTAGTCTTTTACTCTTCAAATGGTGTGTTCTCTTGTCTGTAATGATGAATGTATGTAAAAGGTTTCCCATCGCATTGTATTCGGAGAGGTATTTATATAGGCTTATAGCCTGTTTACCAATTCGTTCATTTCATAATGAATAAATATTGTTCAAACTATGTTTTAGTGCAAATTGACTCTCTCTAAACCGACATTGTAATTTTAAAAGAGATGGCATCAGCCAACACATGGTGTGTATTTAACACACACGCTTAGGCGAGAGGTGGCCTGCCAAGGCATAATAGGATTAAGTGTTAATTCCTTGCTAATTACTTGTTCAATGGATTCATTGATTGGTAAAATTACATGTTAAGTGCTTGTTCTGATTCAATGACATTAGCATTGACATTGAGATTATCTCAGTTTAGCATGATTATTGCTAGTCGGAAAATGAAGAAAGTCTCCGGGCTCCTTTTTATTATAGATTTTTTGTTCACTATGAGCCTTTTTTTCAGTAAAATATGTTCATTTCAGACCAGTTGTTAGTCTAGAGTATTGCCAGTCAGTGTAACTAAGACATATTACATTATAGGTGAGGTGAAATTGGGTTTAACTTCGCGCTGGAGAATATTTCGCTTATATGACGACGTGCATGCGTGTGTATGTGTATGTGCGGCTGCTTGTACTAGCCCAGACTTAAGCTGGTTTTATAGTGCTAGCCCACTGAGATACCATGCCGCAGTGAAGCACGAATACCCCACTCAGACACATTATACTGACTCCTTGTTGTACCCATTAATGCCGAGCGCCAGGCAGGGACCAACAAGTATATTACATTATAATAAGAAGTCATGGTCAGTTACTGCAATAAAAGTCCCAATGGCCACCCCATCTCCTAAGAGAGCAAGGACTGAGTTTACTCTAGATAAATTCCTGAAATTAGCTTCCGGTTTGAAAAATAGCACCCCAAAGTGTATGCTTTACAGTGACTTTGGAAGAGAGCCGTTGAATATCAAAATCTATAAGCGATTTATATTACATTGACATAAATTAGCCTCTGAGAACACGTATTTGAAGCCATCCCAGATTATATATTACTGTGTTAACCACATCTGTCACAATACATATAAAACCTCATGGTTACCTATTGTGAAACATATCCTTGATAACTGCGGTCTATCCTACATGTTTCTAAATCCGTCTGTATGCTCGACGCCTTGGCTTGTCTCAATGGTTGAAAACGCCTACAGATCCCAGTTTTTCCAAAATCGGAAGTCTAATGTTGATTCAAGTTCCAAGCTTGATTATTACAAATATTTCAAAACCCAACCAATCTTAGAAAAATATCTTCTTCTTCCAAAAAGCATATATTACCCAATTTTGAGGTTCAGAATAACTAACCAGACAGGCCGATGGTTGAGCATTCCACGTGAAAACCGACAATGTCCACTTTGTCTTTCAAACGCTGTTGAAAAAATATGTCCATCTTTAAGAAACTCTCATCTACTACCAGTATAATAAACTTTATTGTCCCGGAGACATTGAGCGCGATGTTGACGACGTAGCAGGGTCCCGACGTCGGGTCTCTTGGCTCCCCGACCAATCTCTTTCAACCTGTTTCGTACAGTTTGGCTGGATATCCTCCGAAGTCCAGGCACCCTGGCTGCTGTGCTCTCACTCTTGGCAGTACGATCATGCAATTGTAGTACCCGGATGTACCGATCTGGGGCTGCCGTGGTGACTCGAGGTCTGCCTCTACGGGGACGGTCATTTGTTATACCTGCTTGGTTGTAACGAGCTGCAAGCCGTGATATCGTGCTCAGACTAATATTCAGACGACTGGCAACAGAAGATTGGTAATCTCCAGCGTGCATTCTTTCAATGGCGATGTTCTGTGTCGCAGAGTCAAGACGTGGCGTAGTGATTTGGGTTACGCAACAAAGAGAAAATGACCAGTCTTTCCATATGCGAGTGAAGCGAGGAAAGGTTGGCAACGTGCTTCCCTCGCTTCGGTTCGAAAAATATTTTTAATATCAAAATAAACTATCGCCATCATCAAAGGTAGATACCCATTTCCTCACAGAGTTGTGCTCTCAGATTTCCAACCTCATATTTAATCATTACTCACGTACAATATATTTAATTCAACATTTTAAGCGCCACTCGTGGCATGTCAAATCGTTCTTCGCCTCCATTACCCCTGCCAGCTTCAGGTTCAGACTGGTCATTATCTCTTTGTTGCGCAACCCTATTTGCGCTACAATTTGCCTGTGGTGTAATTACCTTCTTGTTCTAAACAACATCGGATCCGTGAAGATCTGGGTTAGAGAAGACAAAATCTCATTAAGAAACATTTACATGGAAGGTCAATAATACTACTCAGTCGCACCCGTGAAGATCCGGGTTAGAATTGATCTTCAGTAACTCATGCTTGTCGTAAGAGGCGACTGACGGGATTGGATAGTCAGGCTCGCTGACTTGGTTGACACGTCATCATATCCCAATTGCGGAGATCGATGCTCATGCAGTTGATTACTGGATTGTCTGGTCCAAACTCGATTATTTACAGACCGCCACCATATAGCTGGAATATTGCTAAATGCGGCGTAAAACTAAACTCACTCACTCACTCTAAAACAACATCCACATGCCATAGTGGTAAATGAATATGTGATAATAAACGCTTGTTCTTACTTGATGGATCATTACCACATTCACTTTAAAGATAAGATTTACGTATAATTTCAGATGAATCGTCGATATCGTCCGATTCGTCTTTTCCTAATACTGTGTGGGATATCCGTGATCATTTGCATCTTCTACCTTTGTGCATTTACATCACATACCGGGAGGTACAGGTTTCCTCTTTTCGATGATACAGAAGTGCGTCAATTGTCAGCTGTAAAGGAACATACGACGGTGAATCCCAGATCTCCTGAATGGGTAAAACACTCAGGATTAGACAAGGGAAAGAGTAACAACATGCCCAATATACATCTGAATCCTAAAAGTGATCAGACACACCTATCGCCCGACGCCAAATCCCATCCACTCTCACAGCACACTTCATCTCGGCTTTTCTTTAAAGAAGCCATCACAGAGTACTGGACTCCAACTGGTACGGTCAATATGGATCTCCCTTTCACAAACAAGTCCTTGACACATTACACTGGAAATGGAACTAAGCTTATTGTATTTGAGCAATGTCCAAAATTTATGGAATGGACACTAATAGGTTATATGGAACTGTGTAGATACAGCAACTGTTTGTTGTCGCCGAATTGCTCATTGAGGACATATGCAGACGCTGTGCTCTTTAATGAACGATTAATGTCCCCCATACCTCCACCCCGAACACCAGGGCAAGTGTGGGTGCTTTTTTGCCTGGGAAAGTCCGACTCACCGTAGACAAGCAATGTACACACCAGAATGGAGAAGAGAATTAAATTGGACAATGACATACAGAACGAACTCCGACCTCTTCGCGCCCGTGGGGATGTTTGTACCAGTTCTGAAACCGCTTTCCTATCATCATCTTCTAAATATCGTGCAGCACAAGACGAAGACGGTTGCATGGTTTGTGAACAATTGTCAAACAGCTTCTAGACGAATGGCATATGTCAAAGGCTTCAGAAAGTAATTGACGTTGATATTTTTGGACATTGTGGATCATTTACATGCCCAAAATCAAATCCAGAATGCCGAAACATGCTAAACCATACATACATGTTTTATTTGTCATTTGAGAACTCCTTGTGTAAAGACTACATTACGGAAAAGCTGTACAAGATTTTCAACGTACCCTGTGTCCCTGTAGTCCGAGGAGGTGCTGACTACAAACACCTTGTACCGAATGGGACGTATATCGACACAGCTGATTTTGCCAGCCCGGAGGCGCTTGGATGGCATCTAAAGGGGCTCATATCCAACACGTCAGCTTACATGGACATCCTCATGCACAAGGAACAGTACCGGGCCCTCAGCTCACGTCCAGGAAAAGTCATGGCGTTGTGTGAACTTTGTTATCGACTTAATAACCCGGGAACACGGTGGAGCACATCGGAAGGTATAGAGGAACGGAATGAAGAATGCCATGTTCCTGCAGACCTTGGGTAGATGATGTAAAAATGAAAGTTAGAAAACGGAAAGTAATGGTATGTATGTATTTGTCAGGTCTTAAAATATTGTCCTCGGATTTACTGTTTTTATTGATAATTTTTGGACACTATAAAGGAGAGGATTTGATGAGGGAGATGTTGGTCTATGCATAACTTAGTAAAGTAGTAAAGCTGTCAGACGTATTCTTGTAGAAGACAATTATACTTTGTTTATCACTTACATGTTGTGGAAATATACAGACAACACGCCCTACGTTAGGCCAAACGTGCCACTGGTACAGTGTTCGTGTTAACGCAAAAACCTGCGTGTTTCACACAAATAAATCTAACACGTCACAAGTTAATTCTGGACTCACTAAAGTCCAGAAAGTCTCCGCACTGTGGGCACTTTCTGACAAGGGATTTGAGCAAATTAAACATACAGTTGTTGTCACGGTAGTAGACACCAGTGACTCTCCCTTGGCAGATGTGGAGATCGGTCCTGCCCGTCATTGTGATCCCACCCCACACCAAAACAGAACCCCTTCCATATGATCATGTGGAATCATGGCTGGTGGCGTTCACCTGGTCAACCTTGATTCATCGCTGGACATCGCATGGGACCACCGGGCATTGTTCCACAGCGGGTGACGATGACAAGTCTCTCCGGGCCTGCCTGTGACGGTTTGGTAGGGACCACAGGATGTAAGATCGCCTTGCTCGAAGGTGTGCAGCGTGGAGACGGTTCCGTTTAGTCTGTGTGGAGATGCCTTTCCCAGTGGCCTGTCTGTGTACTTGCTGCAGATGTGTCGAATTATGTCGACGATCACGGATGGCTCCAGTGATGATCCGCCGGTCATCATAACTGGTGGTACATCTGGGGCGATCACCTTGAGACCTATCCTGAACTCTTCCAGTGGCAGTGTAACGTGCCCACATCCGACGAGGCACCCAGTTGTGCTGCTGTGTGGGCTTGTGTTCTTCCGGCCTGGAGCATCCCTATGGCTCTAAGCTTCATATAATATACATGAAGAATTAGACAGCATGTCCTGTGACCCTGATGTTGGAACAAAAATTGACGATATTGTTCAGAATATTAATGACATGTTCTGCTCATGTGCTAAGAGTGTATTCGGTGAATATGAACTACTTCCAACTCTGAGCACCAAGAGACCATCTGTATTTAAAATGATAGGTTTATTGCAAAGTAAAAATGTCTCGGACTTGATCAAACTCTCAACTTTTTGTCGCTCTATATTATGCAATTTTAAATAGACTTTATGTCGCCATTACTTACTTTGCATGACCTCTGTAAACCCACATTATGCTATGTATGTAGCCTTGAGAGAAATAATGTTCAGTTCAGTTCAGTTCAGTTCAGGCATGGTACCTCAGTGAGCTAGCACTATAAAACCAGCTTAAATCTGGGCTAGTACAAGCAACCCCACATACACATCCACACGCATGCACGTCGTCATGTGAGCGAAATATTCTCCAGCGCGACGTTAAACCCAATTTCACCTCACCCTTCAATGGTATGTTTATTTTCTTTGTTGGAAATGATTATGGTAGTATGGGGGTGGCGTATGTCGGGGCTTGGATTATTCGTACGTTAAAACATACTGATAAGGATCATAATGTAACTTTACAGTAATCAGATTATTGTAGAAATGGCTCGAGATATACCCTCGCACCCCACCCATCATCACCCACCATGAACATGAACAGCTGGGAGTGAACCCACACGTTTAGCATTTGTTTGTCACAACGGCGGATCCAGAGGGGGATCTCCCCGAAACAAATTTCCCCTAGAAGCATCCCCACCTTTGGACTTCATGATTTATGTGCACTCCTCTTCTCCAAAATTCTACATCCGTACCTGTGTCATATGAAATACCTATCTCGGTATTTCATATCAAATATATACAGTGAACTCCCTCTAAACCGACATCCTTCTAATCCGACATTCCCTGAAAACCGACATCTTTATTTGGTTGCGAATTTGTCCCTGTATAGTATCAGATAAGAAGCTCCCTCTAATTCAACATCCTTCTATTCCGAATTCCGACACTAAAATCCGGTCCCCAAACATGTTTTAGTTGAGTGGAACAAGTTAGATAAAGATATAAGAAACATAGATTCCGTTGCCATGTTCAAGAAACACTTTGATCGAACTGTCTCATCCAATGAACATCATGTCTTCAGAAACATTGGAACTAGATTTAACCAAATAATTAATTGTAAGTTAAGACTTGGCTGTAGTGACATAAATGCACATAAATTTGACCGCTTTCTTCAAAATACGTCTACTTGCTCTTGTGGCCATCATTATGAAGATGCCATTCATTTTCTATTCATCTGTCCAAAGTTTACTACAATTCGATCAAAGTGTTTATATTACATAAATGGTTTTAATATTCAATCTGTATTATGTGGAAGTTACTCATATTCTGACGAAATCAATGAAAATATTGTAAAATCTGTACCTGACTATTTTACCTTAACAAAACGATTTGTACCTAATTGATTAATTATACTAGTGTCTTTTTCATTTAGTCTTTTACTCTTCAAATGGTGTGTTCTCTTGTCTGTAATGATGAAAGTATGTAAAAGGTTTCCCATCGCATTGTATTCGGAGAGATATTTATATAGGCTTATAGCCTGTTTACCAATTCGTTCATTTCATAATGAATAAATATTGTTCAAACTATGTTTTAGTGCAAATTGACTCTCTCTAAACCGACATTGTAATTTTAAAAGAGATGGCATCAGCCAACACATGGTGTGTATTTAACACACACGCTTAGGCGAGAGGTGGCCTGCCAAGGCATAATAGGATTAAGTGTTAATTCCTTGCTAATTACTTGTTCAATGGATTCATAGATTGGTGAAATTACATGTTAAGTGCTTGTTCTGATTCAATGACATTAGCATTGACATTGAGATTATCTCAGTTTAGCATGATTATTGCTAGTCGGAAAATGAAGAAAGTCTCCGGGCTCCTTTTTATTATATATTTTTTGTTCACTTTGAGCCTTTTTCAGTAAAATATGTTCATTTCAGACTAGTTGTTAGTCTAGAGTATTGCCAGTCAGTGTAACTAAGACATATTACATTATAGGTGAGGTGAAACTGGGTTTAACTTCGCGCTGGAGAATATTTCGCTCATATGACGACGTGTATGCGTGTGTATGTGTATGTGCGGCTGCTTGTACGAGCCCAGACTGAAGCTGGTTTTATAGTGCTAGCCCACTGAGGTACCATGCCGCAGTGAAGCACGAATGCCCCACTCAGACACATTATACTGACTCCGAGCCGACCAGTCCTTGTTGTACCCATTAATGCCGAGCGCCAGGCAGGGACCAACAAGTATATTACATTATAATAAGAAGTCATGGTCAGTTACTGCAATAAAAGTCCCAATGGCCACCCCATCTCCTAAGAGAGCAAGGACTGAGTTTACTCTAGATAAATTCCTGAAATTAGCTTCCGGTTTGAAAAATAGCACCCCAAAGTGTATGCTTTACAGTGACTTTGGAAGAGAGCCGTTGAATATCAAAATCTATAAGCGATTTATATTACATTGACATAAATTAGCCTCTGAGAACACGTATTTGAAGCCATCCCAGATTATATATTACTGTGTTAACCACATCTGTGACAATACATGTAAAACCTCATGGTTACCTATTGTGAAACATATCCTTGATAACTGCGGTCTATCCTACATGTTTCTAAATCCGTCTGTATGCTCGACGCCTTGGCTTGTCTCAATGGTTGAAAACGCCTACAGATCCCAGTTTTTCCAAAATCGGAAGTCTAATGTTGATTCAAGTTCCAAGCTTGATTATTACAAATATTTCAAAACCCAACCAATCTTAGAAAAATATCTTCTTCTTCCAAAAAAGCATATATTACCCAATTTTGAGGTTCAGAATAACTAACCAGACCGGCCGATGGTTGAGCATTCCGCGTGAAAACCGACAATGTCCACTTTGTCTTTCAAACGCTGTTTAAAATATGTCCATCTTTAAGAAACTCTCATCTACTACCAGTAAAATAAACTTTATTGTCCCGGAGACGTTGAGCGCGATGGTGACGACGTAGCACGGTCCCGACGTCGGGTCTCTTGGCTCCCCGACCAATCTCTTTCAACCTGTTTCGTACAGTTTGACTGGATATCCTCCGAAGTCCAGGCATCCTGGCTGCTGTGCTCTCACCCTTGGCAGTACGATCATGCAGTTGTAGTACCCGGATGTACCGATCTGGGGCTGCAGTGGTGACTCGAGGTCTGCCTGTACGGGGACGGTCATTTGTTATACCTGCTTGGTTGTAACGAGCTGCAAGCCGTGATATCGTGCTCAGACTAATATTCAGACGACTGGCAACAGAAGATTGGTAATCTCCAGCGTGCATTCTTTCAATGGCGATGTTCTGTGTCGCAGAGTCAAGACGTGGCGTAGTGATTTGACCTTGAAACTCCTTCAAAACGAATGCCAATAATTCCGAAAGTAATCTTGATTTTAATTGCCAGACAGTGCATTCTCTTTGCTGCACAATTTCAATTGGAAGGTGATTTCTGTTGCGTTGTGGCGATGCCTTCTTAATCCTTGTAAGAAATCTCATCAAAATCAACATTTTAAGGTAAAATCGATTTTTTTTACTTGTGCAATTTTGTAAAATCATGTTATCAACACTTTTGTTACATATTTTGACGATTGTTTGAACACAATAGGTCATTAATAGATTTTTCAAAATGCGTTTTTTTTTTGGGATAATATATTATAAGAAGAAGTCATGGTCAGTTACTGCACTAAAAGGCACACTGGCTACCCCGCCCCCTAAGAGAGCAAGGACTGAGTTAACAATAGATACAACTCTATATAAACATACATTTCACTGTGTTCATTACATTTTGTCTCTGTGTGGTTAAATTTTAGATTGAGTTTCTAGCAAATCCCTTTATAGCGACATTTTTTCATCGGTCCCGAGCGATGTCGGTTTAGAGGGAGTCCACTGTAAGCCTTCTTAGTTTGTATCAATTCAATGCAGGGCGTCTATGAAATACTCAGCCTACACATTAAACTAGATAATTTAGTGCGCTTAGTCTGTAAAGGAATATTTGTGTAATCACAGGCAAATTGTAGCGCAAATAGGGTTACGCAACAAAGAGAAAATGACCAGTCTTTCCATATGCGAGCGAAGCGAGCAAAGGTTGGCAACGTGCTTCCCTCGCTTCGGTTCGAAAAATATTTTTAATATCACAATAAACTATCGCCATCATCAAAGGTAGATACCCATTTCCTCACAGAGTTGTGCTCTCAGATTTCCAACCTCATATTTAATCATTACTCACGTACAATATATTTAATTCAACATTTTAAGCGCCACTCGTGGCATGTCAAATCGTTCTTCGCCTCCATTACCCCTGCCAGCTTCAGGTTCAGACTGGTCATTATCTCTTTGTTGCGCAACCCTATTTGCGCTACAATTTGCCTGTGGTGTAATTACCTTCTTGTTCTAAACAACATCGGATCCGTGAAGATCTGGGTTAGAGAAGACAAAATCTCATTAAGAAACATTTACATGGAAGGTCAATAATACTACTCAGTCGCACCCGTGAAGATCCGGGTTAGAATTGATCTTCAGTAACTCATGCTTGTCGTAAGAGGCGAGTAACGGGATTGGATGGTCAGGCTCGCTGACTTGGTTGACACGTCATCGTATCCCAATTGCGGAGATCGATGCTCATGCAGTTGATTACTGGATTGTCTGGTCCAAACTCGATTATTTACAGACCGCCGCCATATAGCTGGAATATTGCTAAATGCGGCGTAAAACTAAACTCACTCACTCACTCTAAAACAACATCCACATACCATAGTGGTAAATAAATATGTGATAATAAACGCTTGTTCTTACTTGATGGATCATTACCACATTCACTTTAAAGATAAGATTTACGTATAATTTCAGATGAATCGTCGATATCGTCCGATTCGTCTTTTCCTAATACTGTGTGGGATATCCGTGATCATTTGCATTTTCTACCTTTGTGCATTTACATCACATACCGGGAGGTACAGGTTTCCTCTTTTCGATGATACAGAAGTGCGTCAATTGTCAGCTGTAAAGGAACATACGACGGTGAATCCCAGATCTCCTGAATGGGTAAAACACTCAGGATTAGACAAGGGAAAGAGTAACAACATGCCCAATATACATCTGAATCCTAAAAGTGATCAGACACACCTATCGCCCGACGCCAAATCCCATCCACTCTCACAGCATACTTCATCTCGGCTTGTCTTTAAACAAGCCATCACAGAGTACTGGACTCCAACTGGTGCGGTCAATATGGATCTCCCTTTCACAAACAAGTCCTTGACACATTACACGGGAAATGGAACAAAGCTTATTGTATTTGAGCATTGTCCAAAATTTATGGAATGGGCACTAATAGGTTATATGGAACCGTGTAGATACAGCAACTGTTTGTTGTCGCCGAATTGCTCATTGAGGACATACGCAGACGCTGTGCTCTTTAATGAACGATTAATGTCCCCCAAACCTCCACCCCGAACACCAGGGCAAGTGTGGGTGCTTTTTGCCTGGGAAAGTCCGACTCACCGTAGACAAGCAATGTACACACCAGAATGGAGAAGAGAATTAAATTGGACAATGACATACAGAACGAACTCCGACCTCTTCGCGCCCGTGGGGATGTTTGTACCAGTTCTGAAACCGCTTTCCTATCATCATCTTCTAAATATCGTGCAGCACAAGACGAAGACGGTTGCATGGTTTGTGAACAATTGTCAAACAGCTTCTAGACGAATGGCATATGTCAAAAGGCTTCAGAAAGTAATTGACGTTGATATTTTTGGAAATTGTGGATCATTTACATGCCCAAAATCAAATCCAGAATGCCGAAACATGCTAAACCATACATACATGTTTTATTTGTCATTTGAGAACTCCTTGTGTAAAGACTACATTACGGAAAAGCTGTACAAGATTTTCAACGTACCCTGTGTCCCTGTAGTCCGAGGAGGTGCTGACTACAAACACCTTGTACCGAATGGGACGTATATCGACACAGCTGATTTTGCCAGCCCGGAGGCGCTTGGATGGCATCTAAAGGGGCTCATATCCAACACGTCAGCTTACATGGACATCCTCATGCACAAGGAACAGTACCGGGCCCTCAGCTCACGTCCAGGAAAAGTCATGGCGTTGTGTGAACTTTGTTATCGACTTAATAACCCGGGAACACAGTGGAGCACATCGGCAGGTATAGAGGAACGGAATGAAGAATGCCATGTTCCTGCAGACCTTGGGTAGATGATGTAAAAATGAAAGTTAGAAAACAGAAAGTAATGGTATATATGTATTTGTCAGGTCTTAAAATATTGTCCTCGGATTTACTGTTTTTTATTGATAATTTTTGGGACTATAAAGGAGAGGATTTGGTGAGGGAGATGTTGGTCTATGCATAACTTAGTAAAGTAATAAAGCTGTCAGACGTATTCTTGTAGAAGACAATTATACTTTGTTTATCCCTTACATGTTGTGGAAATATACAGACAACACGCCCTACGTTAGGACAAACGTGCCACTGGTACAGTGTTCGCGTTAACGCAAAAACCTGCGTGTTTCACACAAATAAATCTAACACGTCACAAGTTAATTCTGGACTCACTAAAGTCCAGAAAGTCTCCGCACTGTGGGCACTTTCTGACAAGGGATTTGAGCAAATTAAACATACAGTTGTTGTCACGGTAGTAGACACCAGTGACTCTCCCTTGGCAGATGTGGAGATCGGTCCTGCCCGTCATTGTGATCCCACCCCACACCAAAACAGAACCCCTTCCATATGATCATGTGGAATCATGGCTGGTGGCGTTCACCTGGTCAACCCTGATTTATCGCTGGACATTGCATGGGACCACCGGGCATTGTTCCACGGCGGGTGACGATGACAAGTCTCTCCGGGCCTGCCTGTGACGGTTTGGTAGGGACAACAGGATGTAAGATCGCCTTGCTCGAAGGTGTGCAGCATGGAGACGGTTCCGTTTAGTCTGTGTGGAGATGCCTTTCCCAGTGGCCTGTCTGTGTACTTGCTGCAGATGTGTCGAATTATGTCGACGATCACGGATGGCTCCAGTGATGATCCGCCGGTCATCATAACTGGTGGTACATCTGGGGCGATCACCTTGAGACCTATCCTGAACTCTTCCAGTGGCAGTGTAACGTGCCCACATCCGACGAGGCACCCAGTTGTGCTGCTGTGTGGGCTTGTGTTCTTCCGGCCTGGAGCATCCCTATGGCTCTAAGCTTCATATAATATACATGAAGAATTAGACAGCATGTCCTGTGACCCTGATGTTGGAACAAAAATTGACGATATTGTTCAGAATATTAATGACATGTTCTGCTCATGTGCTAAGAGTGTATTCGGTGAATATGAAGTTAGGAAAACCCTGTGTCCTGTTAAGAAAAGGTTATGTAAACCATGGTTTGGCCGAGAATGTAAAGTTGCCCGCAGGAAATATTTCTCTGCAAAGAGAGCATTTTGTTTAAACAAAACACTGTCAAACAAGATTGGCCTTCAGAAGGCAAGTAGATCCAAGTAGAAAACATTTGTAAAACATAGTAATGAATTTAGATATGAGCTGCAACGCAAGTTTGATAACCTTCACACAAGTGATACGAAATCCTTCTGGAAACTCTTGAAATCTGGAAATACGGATGATAAACTACCCCTATTGATAAACTATTCCTTTATTATAAAGAATTAAGCATTGATGATAATGATCAACCCAATGAAATAGTAATTCAAGATGTAGATGACAATGACTATCTTCAAGAGCCTATTACAGCAGATGAAATTATGAAAGCTGTGAAACACCTTAAAACAAATAAAGCCAGTGGTGTAGATAATATCATAAATGAATATATAAAATGCACAATAGACAAGATGATAAAGGTGTACACAAAACTCTTTAATAAAATTCTGGACTCGGGTTGTTACCCCAGCACGTGGCTTAATGGAATTATTCGACCCATTTTCAAAAACAAAGGTGACTATCTGGATCCAAAGAATTATAGGCCAATAACGCTGTTATGTTGCATGAGCAAATTGTTTACATCTGTTCTCAACAACAGAATAACTATTTATCTTGATTCTTCAAATGTGTTATCTGCGATTCAGGCGGCATTTAGAAAAGGTTATACGACCTCTGACCATATTTTTAGTCTTTTTAGTATTTTTCATCTTTTAAAGAGTGAAAAGAAAAAGTTATTTTGTGCTTTCATAGATTTTGAAAAAGCTTTCGACAATGTATGGAGAACAGGAATGTGGACCAAATAACTAAATTATAACATAACCGGTAAATGTTTTCGTATTATCCAATCTATGTACACCGGTATAAAATCACGTGTAGCATGCAAAGGACAAACATCAGAATATTTCAACTGTCTTAAAGGTGTAAGACAGGATGAAAACTTATCCCCTCTTTTTTTGCTATATAGTTAAAAGACATTGAACAATATTTTACCTCTCTCTCATGTGATGGAGTTGTTTTTGACAATGAAGAACTGTGTATATACTTGAAATTATTTGCCTTACTTTATACTGACGACACTGTCATACTGGCAACTTGTAAAGAGCATTTACAGTACCAGTTGGATATATTTACTGAATATTGTAAATCATGGAAACTTAAAATCAATGTTGAAAAATGTAATATATCTATATTAAATGGCAATAGAAAGGACTACAATCATAAATTTGCAATATCTGATACTTACCTAGAGAATGTTGATGAATATAAATATCTGGGTATTATATTTAGTAAGAAATGTACCCTTCACATCAGCAAGAAGATCGTTATGTGAGAAGGCTCTTAAAGCTATAAACTATATTCTATCAAAAGCTAGACGTTTTAATTTATCTATCGCCTGCCAACTGAAGTTATTTGATCTCATGTATACACGATATACTAGTTCAAACTGGAAATAATGACATGTGGATTCAAGAGTTTTGTGGTAATGTAGAATGGTTAAAGCATAAGGTAAAGAATAGTCTCATTGATTTGTTTATACAGAAGTGGCACTCTGATCTAGAAGTATCACAAAGGGTAGATTCTATAAATCTATTAAACTTAACACTGATATTGAATTCTATCTACAACATTTACCTGATAAACATAAAATTGCTTTAACAGTGTTTAGATTATCATGCCATCGACTACCGATTGAGACTGGTGGTAGGTACAAATCAGATATTTCGGATAGAAAAAGTATCCTCTGTGCCTCAAATGATATTGGAGATGAATACCACTACTTGATTTATTGTAGTTATTTCAACGATCTGAGAAAGAAACTACTTCCAACTCTGAGCATCAAGAGACCATCTGTATTTGAAAGTATAAATGTCTCGGACTTGATCAAACTCTCAACTTTTTGTCGCTCTATATTATGCAATTTTAAATAGACTTTATGTCGCCATTACTTACTTTGCATGACCTCTGTAAACCCTCATTATGCTATGTATGTAGTCTGGAGAGAAAATAATGTTCAGTTCAGGCATGGTACCTGAGTGAGCTAGCACTATAAAACCAGCTTAAGTCTGGGCTAGTACAAGCAGCCGCACATACACACGCATGCACGTCGTCATGTGAGCGAAATATTCTCCAGCGCGACGTTAAACCCAATTTCACCTCACCCTACAATTGTATGTTTATTTTCTTTTTAAAAGCTGAAACGTTCGAACGAACACGCCTGATACCAAACGTATCCCGTGCAGCATTCACTAGCACGTGCGAGATGTCACTGGCAATCTCAGATATTCTTATAGCGAGGCACAGATTACACATTCACGTATGAGGAAACTTTTCCTTCTCTTAAAAAACACACGCAGCTCCCTCGGATAGCACCATGCATGTGTGGATTTTAGGTTTCCAAATTCATTGAATACTGTAGAGAGAGAGAAAGATACCATCTTACTTCATCCATCATGGCGATTTATTCACTTCCAAAACAAAAAAGAGGATTAAAACAATATTCGTCCGCCTTAAGTTTAAATAGAGCCTCTGAATTTACGTTGGAACTGACTATGGTAGTATGGGGCTGGCGGATGTCGGGGCTTGGATTATTTGTACGTTAAAACATACTGATATGGATCATAATGTAACTTTACAGTAATCAGATTATTGTAGAAATGGCTCGAGATATACCCTCGCACCCCACCCATCATCACCCACCATGAACATGAACAGCTGGGAGTGAACCCACACGTTTAGCATTTGTTTGTCACAGGGGCGGACCCAGGGGTGGATCTCCCCGAAACAAATTTCCCCGAGAAGCATCCCCACCTTTGGACTTCATGATTTATGTGCACTCCTCTTCTCCAAAATTCTGGATCCGTACCTGTGTCATAGGAAATACTTATGTCGGTATTTCATATCAAATATATACAGTGGACCCCCTCTAAACCGACATCCCTCCAATCCGACATTCCCTATAAACCGACATATATATTTGGTCCCGAATTTGTCCCTGTATAATATCAGATAGGAACCTCCCTCTAATTCAACATCCCTCTATTCCGAATTCCGACACTAAAATCCGGTCCCAAAACATGTTTTAATTGAGTGGAACAAGTTAGATAATGATATAAGGAATATAGATTCCGTTGCCATGTTCAAGAAACACTTTGATCGAACTGTCTCATCCAATGTACATCATATCTTCAGAAACACTGGAACTAGATTTAACCAAATAATTCATTGTAAGTTAAGACTTGGCTGTAGTGACTTAAATGCACATATATTTGACCGTTTACTTCAAAATACGTCTACTTGCTCTTGTTGCCTTCATTATGAAGATTTCATTCATTTTCTATTTATCTGTCCAAATTTTACTACAATCCGATCGAAGTGTTTATATTGCATAAATTGTTTTAATATTCAATCTGTATTATGTGGAAGTTACTCATATTCTGACGAAATCAATGAAAATATTTTAAAATCTGTACATGACTATTTTACCTTAACGGAATTGTCAAAGGTAGTGTTTATGTATGTAGATTTACTAATCTATACTGAATACACTCGGTCGTGTCGGTGTCTGCGTAAAAACAACGTCCTTCTTTCAAAGGATTAACCGGCAATACATTGATTGATTGCCCATTATTGGCTAACTAATTTACTGTTTTTAAAGAAAGGCGGACATTATGCAATTAGATTGCCATGTGTGCTATCTTGGGTGACCAATGAGACTATACACCAATACCTGAAAAAGATTTATCACTTTTCGTATATCAAACTGTTAAAAGACACATCATTTGGAACAGTTTTGTGGATATTGATGGATACATTCCTTGAACAAGGTAATGGCCTGATATTGTTCTTATAACTTTAATCTGTTTTAATTTTAATGTTTGCATGTTGTTTTATTCATTTGTCGTAACATTCAACAGAATCATTGTTTTCGCCGTGGAGTGTAATGAGACAGACAACATACACTAGGGTGTGTGTGCGAATTATGATTCACTTGGCAAACTATAAAATGTCTAGATATAACAGTTCTGTTATAAATTCACTATAAGTATCAGCAGATCGTCTGCTTTTTAGTTAGTTTTGAAATGCACATCTAAAATAATTGACTAATTAGGATTATTGACCAAATATAACTAAACAGCTCAAAGTATCTACATACTGGTGAGTGGACATTAACCATGTGAATGTAGCAAGACATTTATCACGCAGTATTGTGACTTCGACCCCCACCTCGCTTCCGTGGAAGAAATCGTTATGTTATAAGTTGTGTCATGCAAAATGCGTTTGGTTATGATTCCAATACATATTTAACTACGAGTAGAAAGTAGTTTTGATTTTCTCACTTGATGAAAACAAACTATAATCTCATTAATTCTAACAGACTTTACGATTTTCAAAATGGCGGCGCCCTGTCGCGAACATCCGCCAGTCTGAGGATAAATGCTATTTAGGTTTGTTTTCACCGAGTTACAAAATCAAAACTAATTTCTCCTAGTAAAATATGTATTTTATTGATAGCCAACAGGATTTTGCATGACATTGCGTATAACATAACAATTTCTCTCGTGGAAGCGAGGTGGGTGTCAATATAATACTACTTACAATATTATTGTTACTTCGACCACAACCTCACTTCCGAGGAAGAAATCGTTATGTCACAAGTTGTGTCATGGAAAATCTTTATGGTCATCAATCATATACATATTTTACTACAACTAGTAAGTAGTTTTGATTCTTTAACTTCCGTGAAGCGATCTGAACACAAGTAAGATATGGTTTCAGGCTTCCACAACGCTCGCTTCGCACTCACAAACATAACCCATTTAGCACGAACTGCGGGGTCCTGTGGAAATCTGTGCATGGTGACACCATCGCCCGACCCCTAGGAGCAATTGACGACAAAGCAACGATTCGGCATGTCGTCGTTGCTGTCGAGAAATCATCAAAATGATGAGCGTGCTACACACTTTCTATACAACCTAACCGAAAATCGTTCCTCATAAGAGGAAGCAGGCGACTTTTGGCCACTTTTAATCGCTCGGTATTAATTAACCACAAATTTTTAAAGAATAAATTTGGTGTTCCGCATAAGACTAACCACAAATCTTTCAAAATATTAAAATAAGTAACAATCTCAAAGTTAAAGGTCACATGCAACCAAAAAATCAAACATAATTAAAACACAATTATCACTTATTCATGACATATGATATACATTGCTGGTTATGAAAAAAACATAAAAACAAAATTATAAGCGTACAATCGCAAATCAAAAGTGCAATATTGCGTACTTGGGTTTACTTCCCAAGAAACGAAGCAGCCGGGATACCGAACCCAGTCGGAGCGGGTGGGTGTGCACTCAAGTGTAAGGGCTGGTTCATTAGCAGATGCCCTCACGGCTCATTGTGTGTGTATATATAGAGATGTTGGGTTTTGTAAATACATACTCATTTTTGGTGTATAACATTTTGCAATCAACAGACAACATAACATGTCATGTGTTCAAGTATCACATCTGCCTGTCTGTGTAATTACATAATGTGACAGACCGAACTCGGGCCATAAATCAATGCGTTTTGTTTATGGTGTATAGCCTGATTGGTGTTAAGTTCAAATTGCATGTGGTCAGTGATCGCAGTTGTGTATTGAATATTGTCATTAGCAGACAGGCAGGCAGACACACAGGTGTCAGTAAAACAAGACATTGAGTTTTGTCTGTGACAACGACATATCTGTATCACAGTTAGAAATTCTGTCAACGCTAAATAATGACATTGCTTTTAAGTATCGAACTGAGAAAGTGACTCAAACTCAAACTCTTTATTCTCTACAAACCGCCGACGGCGGTACATGAGATAAACGTATGTACATTTACAAAAAAAAGAAGGCAACAGCTTACACGATAGAAAGATATAAGATAATTACAATATTTCATTTTTTAAATGCATTAAATAAACGCTAAATAATGACATTGCTTTTAAGTATCGAACTGAGAAAGTGTCTCGCTAAGAAGAACGTGTTGTGAAATAGACAAATGAAATTATATAAACAGTTTTTTTACTGTCATAACATATAAAAAGCTCGCGCCTGTGAGATATCAACAAAATATTAGGAAAATAGCTCACACCAAAGCATTCACCGAGTATTCACCCGACAACCCGCTTCCAAGTTGCGCGAACCAATTTCACTGCGCACGTGTTATGAGCGCAGCCCAGCTGTTGAAAGCAGTTTTCCCCCGAAAAGTCGGGGGAAAATTACTCAATCGTTTGAACTCCGATTTCGCGCGTTTTTTTTCATCGCGTTATTTTTCAATTTTATCAGCTCAATTTGAGTTTTTGATGATTTGTTTCGGTAAGTCCATACCGAAAGGTATCAGAATCTGCAAAGTTGTGTTTTACGTTGCATGTGACATTTAACAAAACGATTTTTACCTAATTGAGTAATTATACTATTGTCTTTTTCATTTAGTCTTTTACTCTTCAAATGGTGTGTTCTCTTGTCCGTAATGATGAAAGTATGTAAAAGGTTTCCCGTCGCATTGTATTCGGAGAGGTATTGATGTAGGCTTATAGCCTGTTTACCAATTCGTTCATTTCATAATGAATAAATATTGTTCAAACTATGTTTTAGTGCAAATTGACTCTCTCTAAACCGACATTGTAATTTTAAAAGAGATGGCATCAGCCAACACATGGTGTGTATTTAACACACACGCTTAGGCGAGAGGTGGCCTGCCAAGGCATAATAGGATTAACTGTTAATTCCTTGCTAATTACTTGTTCAATGGATTCATAGATTGGTGAAATTACATGTCAAGTGCTTGTTCTGATTCAATGACATTAGCATTGACATTGAGATTATCTCAGTTTAGCATGAGTATTGCTAGTCGGAAAATGAAGAAAGTCTCCGGGCTCCTTTTTATTATATATTTTTGGTTCACTATGAGCCTTTTTTCAGTAAAATAAGTTCATTTCAGACTAGTTGTAGTCTAGAGTATTGCCAGTCAGTGTAACTAAGACATATTACATTATAGGTGAGGTGAAATTGGGTTTAACTTCGCGCTGGAGAATATTTCGCTCATATGACGACATGAATGCGTGTGTATGTGTATGTGCGGCTGCTTGTACGAGCCCAGACTTAAGCTGGTTTCATAGTGCTAGCCCACTGAGATACCATACCGCAGTGAAGGATGGATACCCCACTCAGACACATTATACTGACTCCTTGTTGTACCCATTAATGCCGAGTGCCTGGCAGGGACCAACAAGTATATTACATTATAATAAGAAGTCATGGTCAGTTACTGCAATAAAAGTCCCAATGGCCACCCCATCTCCTAAGAGAGCAAGGACTGAGTTTACTCTAGATAAATTCCTGAAATTAGCTTCCGATTTGAAAAATAGCACCCCAAAGTGTTTGCTTTACAGTGACTTTGGAAGAGAGCCGTTAAGTATCAAAATCTATAAGCGATTTATATTACATTGACATAAATTAGCCTCTGAGAACACATATTGGAAGCCATCCCAGATTATATATTACTGTGTTAACCACATCTGTCACAATACAAGTAAAACTTCATGGCTACGTTTTGTGAAACATATCCTTGATAACTGCGGTCTATCCTACATGTTTCTAAATCCGTCTGTATGCTCGAGGCCTTGGCTTGTTTCAATGGTTGAAAACGCCTACAGATCCCAGTTTTTTGCAAAATCGGAAGTCTAACGTTGATTCAAGTTCCAAGCTTGATTATTACAAATATTTCAAAACCCAACCAATCTTAGAAAAATATCTTCTTCTTCCAAAAAGCATATATTACCCAATTTTGAGGTTCAGAATAACTAACCAGACAGGCCGATGGTTGAGCATTCCACGTGAAAACCGACAATGTCCACTTTGTCTTTCAAACGCTGTTGAAAAAATATGTCCATCTTTAAGAAACTCTCATCTACTATACTACCAGTATAAGATCTTAAGATAAGCTAAGCTAAACTTTATTGTCCCGGAGACGTTGAGCGCGATGGTGACGACGTAGCACGGTCCCGACGTCGGGTCTCTTGGCTCTCCGACCAATCTCTTTCAAACTGTTTCGTACAGTTTGACTGGATATCCTCCGAAGTCCAGGCACCCTGGCTGCTGTGCTCTCACCCGTGGCAGTACGATCATGCAATTGTAGTACCCGGATGTACCGATCTGGGGCTGCAGTGGTGACTCGAGGTCTGCCTCTACGGGGACGGTCATTTGTTATACCTGTTTGGTTGTAACGAGCTGCAAGCCGTGATATTGTGCTCAGACTAATATTCAGACGACTGGCAACGGAAGATTGGTAATCTCCAGCGTGCATTCTTTCAATGGCGATGTTCTGTGTCGCAGAGTCAAGACGTGGCGTAGTGATTTGACCTTGAAACGAATGCCAATAATTCCGAAAGTAATCTTGATTTTAATTGCCAGACAGTGCATTCTCTTTGCTGCACAATTTCAATTGGAAGGTGATTTCTGTTGGGTTGTGGCGATGCCTTTTTAATCCTTGTAAGAAATCTCATCAAAATCAACATTTTAAGGTAAAATCGATCTTTTTGACTTGTGCAATTCTGTAAAATCATGTTATCAACACTTTTGTTACATATTTTGACGATTGTTTGAACACAATAGGTCATTAATAGATTTTTCAAAATGCGGTTTTTTTTGGGGGGGATAGTATATTATAATAAGAAGTCATGGTCAGATACTGCACTAAAAGGCACACTGGCTATCCCGCCCCCTAAGAGAGCAAGGACTGAGTTAACAATAGATACAACTCTATATAAACATACATTTCACTGTGTTTGTTAAATTTTGTCTCTGTGTGGTTAAATTTTGGATTGAGTTTCTAGCAAGTCCCTTTATAGTGACTTTTTTTTTCATCGGTCCTGAGCGATGTCGGTTTAGAGGGAGTCCACTGTAAGCCTTTGCTTAGTTTGTATCAATTCAATGCAGGGCGTCTATGAAATACTCAGCCTATACATTAAACTAGATAATTTAGTGTGCTTAGTCTGTAAAGGAATATTTGTGTAATCACAGGCAAATTGTAGCGCAAATAGGGTTGCGCAACAAAGAGAAAATGACCAGTCATTCCATATGCGAGCGAAGCAACGTGCTTCCCTCGCTTCGGTTCGAAAAATATTTTTAATATCAAAATAAACTATCGCCATCATCAAAGGTAGATACCCATTTCCTCACAGAGTTGTGCTCTCAGATTTCCAACCTCATATTTAATCATTACTCACGTACAATATATTTAATTCAACATTTTAAGCGCCACTCGTGGCATGTCAAATCGTTCTTCGCCTCCATTACCCCTGCCAGCTTCAGGTTCAGACTGGTCATTTTCTCTTTGTTGCGCAACCCTATTTGCGCTACAATGTGCCTGTGGTGTAATTACCTTCTTGTTCTAAACAACATCGGATCCGTGAAGATCTGGGTTAGAGAAGACAAAATCTCATTAAGAAACATTTACATGGAAGGTCAATAATACTACTCAGTCGCACCCGTGAAGATCCGGGTTAGAATTGATCTTCAGTAACTCATGCTTGTCGTAAGAGGCGACTAACGGGATTGGATGGTCAGGCTCGCTGACTTGGTTGACACATGACATCGTATCCCAATTGCGGAGATCGATGCTCATGCAGTTGATTACTGGATTGTCTGGTCCAAACTCGATTATTTACAGACCGCCGCCATATAGCTGGAATATTGCTAAATGCGGCGTAAAACTAAACTCACTCACTCACTCTAAAACAACATCCACATACCGTAGTGGTAAATGAATATGTGATAATAAACGCTTGTTCTTACTTGATGGATCATTACCACATTCACTTTAAAGATAAGATTTACGTATAATTTCAGATGAATCGTCGATATCGTCCGATTCGTCTTTTCCTAATACTGTGTGGGATATCCGTGATCATTTGCATCTACTACCTTTGTGTATTTCCATCACATACCGGGAGGTACAGGTTTCCTTTTTTCGATGATACAGAAGTGCGTCAATTGTCAGCTGTAAAGGAACATACGACGGTGAATCCCAGATCTCCTGAATGGGTAAAACACTCAGGATTAGACAAGGGAAAGAGTAACAACATGCCCAATATACATCTGAATCCTAAAAGTGATCAGACACACCTATCGCCCGACGCCAAATCCCATCCACTCTCACAGCACACTTCATCTCGGCTTTTCTTTAAAGAAGCCATCACAGAGTACTGGACTCCAACTGGTACGGTCAATATGGATCTCCCTTTCACAAACAAGTCCTTGACACATTACACGGGAAATGGAACAAAGCTTATTGTATTTGAGCATTGTCCAAAATTTATGGAATGGACACTAATAGGTTATATGGAACTGTGTAGATACAGCAACTGTTTGTTGTCGCCGAATTGCTCATTGAGGACATATGCAGACGCTGTGCTCTTTAATGAACGATTAATGTCCCCCAAACCTCCACCCCGAACACCAGGGCAAGTGTGGGTGCTTTTTGCCTGGGAAAGTCCGACTCACCGTAGACAAGCAATGTACACACCAGAATGGAGAAGAGAATTAAATTGGACAATGACATACAGAACGAACTCCGACCTCTTCGCGCCCGTGGGGATGTTTGTACCAGTTCTGAAACCGCGCTCATATCATCATCTTCTAAATATCGTGCAGCACAAGACGAAGACGGTTGCATGGTTTGTGAGCCATTGTCAAACAGCTTCTAAACGAATGGCATATGTCAAAAGGCTTCAGAAAGTAATTGACGTTGATATTTTTGGAAATTGTGGATCACTGAAATGCTCAAAAAAAAATCCAGAATGCCTAAACATGCTAAACCATACATACATGTTTTATTTGTCATTTGAGAACTCCTTGTGTAAAGACTACATTACGGAAAAGCTGTACAAGAGTTTCAACGTACCCTGTGTCCCTGTAGTCCGAGGAGGTGCTGACTACAAACGTCTTGTACCGAATGGGACGTATATCGACACAGCTGATTTTGCCAGCCCGGAGGCGCTTGGATGGCATCTAAAGGGGCTCATATCCAACACGTCAGCTTACATGGACATCCTCATGCACAAGGAACAGTACCGGGCCCTCGGCTCAGGTCCAGGAAAAGTCATGGCGTTGTGTGAACTTTGTTATCGACTTAATAACCCGGGAACACAGTGGAGCACATCGGCAGGTATAGAGGAACGGAATGAAGAATGCCATGCTCCTACAGACCTTGGGTAGATGATGTAAAAATGAAAGTTAGAAAACAGAAAGTAATGGTATATATGTATTTGTCAGGTCTTAAAATATTGTCCTCGGATTTACTGTTTTTATTGATAATTTTTGGGACTATAAAGGAGAGGATTTGGTGAGGGAGATGTTGGTCTATGCATAACTTAGTAAAGTAATAAAGCTGTCAGACGTATTCTTGTAGAAGACAATTATACTTTGTTTATTACTTACATGTTGTGGAAATATACAGACAAGAGGCCCTACGTTAGGCCAAACGTGCCACTAGTACAGTGTTCGCGTAAACGCAAAAACCTGCGTGTTTCACACAAATAAAACTAACACGTCACAATTTAATTCTGGACTCACTAAAGTCCAGAAAGTCTCCGCACTGTGGGCACTTTCTGACAAGGGATTTGAGCAAATTAAACATACAGTTGTTGTCACGGTAGTAGACACCAGTGACTCTCCCTTGGCAGATGTGGAGATCGGTCCTGCCCGTCATTGTGATCCCACCCCACACCAAAACAGAACCCCTTCCATATGATCATGTGGAATCATGGCTGGTGGCGTTCACCTGGTCAACCTTGATTCATCGCTGGACATCGCATGGGACCACCGGGCATTGTTCCACAGCGGGTGACGATGACAAGTCTCTCCGGGCCTGCCTGTGACGGTTTGGTAGGGACCACAGGATGTAAGATCGCCTTGCTCGAAGGTGTGCAGCATGGAGACGGTTCCGTATAGTCTGTGTGGAGATGCCTTTCCCAGTGGCCTGTCTGTGTACTTGCTGCAGATGTGTCGAATTATGTCGACGATCACGGATGGCTCCAGTGATGATCCGCCGGTCATCATAACTGGTGGTACATCTGGGGCGATCACCTTGAGACCTATCCTGAACTCTTCCAGTGGCAGTGTAACGTGCCCACATCCGACGAGGCACCCAGTTGTGCTGCTGTGTGGGCTTGTGTTCTTCCGGCCTGGAGCATCCCTATGGCTCTAAGCTTCATATAATATACATGAAGAATTAGACAGCATGTCCTGTGACCCTGATGTTGGAACAAAAATTGACGATATTGTTCAGAATATTAATGACATGTTCTGCTCATGTGCTAAAAGTGTATTCGGTGAATATGAAGTTAGGAAAACCCTGTGTCCTGTTAAGAAAAGGTTATGTAAACCATGGTTCGGCCGAGAATGTAAAGTTGCCCGCAGGAAATATTTCTCTGCAAAGAGAGCATTCTATTTAAACAAAACACTGTCAAACAAGATTGGCCTTCAGAAGGCTAGGAGATCCTAGTAGAAAACATTTGTAAAACATAGTAATGAATTTAGATATGAGCTGCAACGCAAGTTTGATAACCTTCACACAAGTGATACGAAATCCTTCTGGAAACTCTTGAAATCTGGAAATACGGATGATAAACTACCCCTATTGATAAACTATTCCTTTATTATAAAGAATTAAACATTGATGATAATGATCAACCCAATGAAATAGTAATTCAAGATGTAGATGACAATGACTATCTTCATGAGCCTATTACAGCAGATGAAATTATGAAAGCTGTGAAACACCTTAAAACAAATAAAGCCAGTGGTGTAGATAATATCATAAATGAATATATAAATTGCACAATAGACAAGATGATAAAGGTGTACACAAAACTCTTAAATAAAATTCTGGACTAGGGTTGTTACCCCAGCACGTGGCTTAATGGAATTATTCGACCCATTTTCAAAAACAAAGGTGACTATCTGGATCCAAAGAATTATAGGCCAATAACGCTGTTATGTTGCATGAGCAAATTGTTTACATCTGTTCTCAACAACAGAATAACTATTTATCTTGATTCTTCAAATGTGTTATCTGCGATTCAGGCGGCATTTAGAAAGGGTTATGCGACCTCTGACCATATTTTTAGTCTTTTTAGTATTTTTCATCTTTTAAAGAGTGAAAAGAAAAAGTTATTTTGTGCTTTCATAGATTTTGAAAAAGCTTTCGACAATGTATGGAGAACAGGAATGTGGACCAAATAACTAAATTACAACATAACCGCTAAATGTTTTCGTATTATCCAATCTATGTTCACCGGTATAAAATCACGTGTAGCATGCAAAGGACAAACATCAGAATATTTCAACTGTCTTAAAGGTGTAAGACAGGGAGAAAACTTATCCCCTCTTTTTTTGCTATATAGTTAAATGACATTGAACAATATTTTACCTCTCTCTCATGTGATGGAGTTGTTTTTGACAATGAAGAACTGTGTATATACTTGAAATTATTTGCCTTACTTTATGCTGACGACACTGTCATACTGGCAACTTGTAAAGAGCATTTACAGTACCAGTTGGATATATTTACTGAATATTGTAAATCATGGAAACTTAAAATCAATGTTGAAAAATGTAATATATCTATATTTAATGGCAATAGAAAGGACTACAATCATAAATTTGCAATATCTGATACTTACCTAGAGAATGTTGATGAATATAAATATCTGGGTATTATATTTAGTAAGAAATGTACCCTTCACATCAGCAAGAAGATCGTTATGTGAGAAGGCTCTTAAAGCTATAAACTATATTCTATCAAAAGCTAGACGTTTTAATTATTTATCGCCTGCCAACTGAAGTTATTTGATCTCATGTATACACGATATACTAGTTCAAACTGGAAATAATGGCATGTGGATTCAAGAGTTTTGTGATAATGTAGAATGGATAAAGCATAAGGTAAAGAAGAGTCTCATTGATTTGTTTATACAGAAGTGGCACTCTGATCTAGAAGTATCACAAAGGGTAGATTCTATAAATTTATTAAACTTAACACTGATATTGAATTCTATCTACAACATTTACCTGATAAACATAAAATTGCTTTAACAGTGTTTAGATTATCATGTCATCGATTACCGATTGAGACTGGTAGATGGTACAAAACTGATATTTCTGATGAAAGTACCCTCTGTGCCTCAAATGATATTGGAGATGAATACCACTACTTGATTAATTGTAATTATTTCACCGATCTGAGAAAGAAACTACTTCCAACTCTGAGCAACAAGAGACCATCTGTATTTAAAATGATAGGTTTATTGCAAAGTAAAAATGTCTCGGACTTGATCAAACTCTCAACTTTTTGTCGCTCTATATTATGCAATTTTCGTCATGTCAGCAAAATATTCTCCAGCGCGACGTTAAACCCAATTTCACCTCACCCTTCAATGGTATGTTTATTTTCTTTGTTGGAAATGATTATGGTAGTATGGGGGTGGCGTATGTCGGGGCTTGGATTATTCGTACGTTAAAACATACTGATAAGGATCATAATGTAACTTTACAGTAATCAGATTATTGTAGAAATGGCTCGAGATATACCCTCGCACCCCACCCATCATCACCCACCATGAACATGAACAGCTGGGAGTGAACCCACACGTTTAGCATTTGTTTGTCACAGGGGCGGATCCAGAGGGGATCTCCCTGAAACAAATTTCCCCGAGAAGCATCCCCACCTTTGGACTTCATGATTTATGTGCACTCCTCTTCTCCAAAATTCTACATCCGTACCTGTGTCATATGAAATACCTATGTCGGTATTTCATATCAAATATATACAGTGAACTCCCTCTAAACCGACATCCTTCTAATCCGACATTCCCTGAAAACCGACATCTTTATTTGGTCGCGAATTTGTCCCTGTATAGTATGAGATAGGAAGCTCCCTCTAAATCAACATCCTTCTATTCCGACACTAAAATCCGGTCCCAAAACATGTTTTAGTTGAGTGGAACAAGTTAGATAAAGATATAAGAAACATAGATTCCGTTGCCATGTTCAAGAAACACTTTGATCGAACTGTCTCATCCAATGAACATCATGTCTTCAGAAACATTGGAACTAGATTTAACCAAATAATTCATTGTAAGTTAAGACTTGGCTGTAGTGACTTAAATGCACATAAATTTGACCGCTTTCTTCAAAATACGTCTACTTGCTCTTGTGGCCATCATTATGAAGATGCCATTCATTTTCTATTCATCAGTCCAAAGTTTACTACAATTCGATCAAAGTGTTTCTATTACATAAATGGTTTTAATATTCAATCTGTATTATGTGGAAGTTACTCATATTCTGACGAAATCAATGAAAATATTGTAAAATCTGTACATGACTATTTTACCTTAACAAAACGATTTGTACCTAATTGATTAATTATACTATTGTCTTTTTCATTTAGTCTTTTACTCTTCAAATGGTGTGTTCTCTTGTCTGTAATGATGAAAGTATGTAAAAGGTTTCCCATCGCATTGTATTCGGAGAGGTATTTATATAGGCTTATAGCCTGTTTACCAATTCGTTCATTTCATAATGAATAAATATTGTTCAAACTATGTTTTAGTGCAAATTGATTCTCTCTAAACCGACATTGTAATTTTAAAAGAGATGGCATCAGCCAACACATGGTGTGTATTTAACACACACGCTTAGGCGAGAGGTGGCCTGCCAAGGCATAATAGGATTAAGTGTTAATTCCTTGCTAATTACTTGTTCAATGGATTCATTGATTGGTAAAATTACATGTTAAGTGCTTGTTCTGATTCAATGACATTAGCATTGACATTGAGATTATCTCAGTTTAGCATGATTATTGCTAGTCGGAAAATGAAGAAAGTCTCCGGGCTCCTTTTTATTATAGATTTTTTGTTCACTATGAACCTTTTTTTCAGTAAAATATGTTCATTTCAGACCAGTTGTTAGTCTAGAGTATTGCCAGTCAGTGTAACTAAGACATATTACATTATAGGTGAGGTGAAATTGGGTTTAACTTCGCGCTGGAGAATATTTCGCTTATATGACGACGTGCATGCGTGTGTATGTGTATGTGCGGCTGCTTGTACTAGCCCAGACTTAAGCTGGTTTTATAGTGCTAGCCCACTGAGATACCATGCCGCAGTGAAGCACGAATACCCCACTCAGACACATTATACTGACTCCTTGTTGTACCCATTAATGCCGAGCGCCAGGCAGGGACCAACAAGTATATTACATTATAATAAGAAGTCATGGTCAGTTACTGCAATAAAAGTCCCAATGGCCACCCCGTCTCCTAAGAGAGCAAGGACTGAGTTTACTCTAGATAAATTCCTGAAATTAGCTTCCGGTTTGAAAAATAGCACCCCAAAGTGTATGCTTTACAGTGACTTTGGAAGAGAGCCGTTGAATATCAAAATCTATAAGCGATTTATATTACATTGACATAAATTAGCCTCTGAGAACACGTATTTGAAGCCATCCCAGATTATATATTACTGTGTTAACCACATCTGTGACAATACATGTAAAACCTCATGGTTACCTATTGTGAAACATATCCTTGATAACTGCGGTCTATCCTACATGTTTCTAAATCCGTCTGTATGCTCGACGCCTTGGCTTGTCTCAATGGTTGAAAACGCCTACAGATCCCAGTTTTTCCAAAATCGGAAGTCTAATGTTGATTCAAGTTCCAAGCTTGATTATTACAAATATTTCAAAACCCAACCAATCTTAGAAAAATATCTTCTTCTTCCAAAAAGCATATATTACCCAATTTTGAGGTTCAGAATAACTAACCAGACCGGCCGATGGTTGAGCATTCCACGTGAAAACCGACAATGTCCACTTTGTCTTTCAAACGCTGTTGAAAAAATATGTCCATCTTTAAGAAACTCTCATCTACTACCAGTATAATAAACTTTATTGTCCCGGAGACATTGAGCGCGATGTTGACGACGTAGCAGGGTCCCGACGTCGGGTCTCTTGGCTCCCCGACCAATCTCTTTCAACCTGTTTCGTACAGTTTGGCTGGATATCCTCCGAAGTCCAGGCACCCTGGCTGCTGTGCTCTCACTCTTGGCAGTACGATCATGCAATTGTAGTACCCGGATGTACCGATCTGGGGCTGCCGTGGTGACTCGAGGTCTGCCTCTACGGGGATGGTCATTTGTTATACCT
This sequence comes from Haliotis rubra, assembly GCF_003918875.1. NCBI lineage: Eukaryota > Metazoa > Mollusca > Gastropoda > Lepetellida > Haliotidae > Haliotis > Haliotis rubra. The sequence continues at coordinate 1,015,126 of NW_025767074.1, forward strand.
GCTTGGTTGTAACGAGCTGCAAGCCGTGATATCGTGCTCAGACTAATATTCAGACGACTGGCAACAGAAGATTGGTAATCTCCAGCGTGCATTCTTTCAATGGCGATGTTCTGTGTCGCAGAGTCAAGACGTGGCGTAGTGATTTGGGTTACGCAACAAAGAGAAAATGACCAGTCTTTCCATATGCGAGTGAAGCGAGGAAAGGTTGGCAACGTGCTTCCCTCGCTTCGGTTCGAAAAATATTTTTAATATCAAAATAAACTATCGCCATCATCAAAGGTAGATACCCATTTCCTCACAGAGTTGTGCTCTCAGATTTCCAACCTCATATTTAATCATTACTCACGTACAATATATTTAATTCAACATTTTAAGCGCCACTCGTGGCATGTCAAATCGTTCTTCGCCTCCATTACCCCTGCCAGCATCAGGTTCAGACTGGTCATTATCTCTTTGTTGCGCAACCCTATTTGCGCTACAATTTGCCTGTGGTGTAATTACCTTCTTGTTCTAAACAACATCGGATCCGTGAAGATCTGGGTTAGAGAAGACAAAATCTCATTAAGAAACATTTACATGGAAGGTCAATAATACTACTCAGTCGCACCCGTGAAGATCCGGGTTAGAATTGATCTTCAGTAACTCATGCTTGTCGTAAGAGGCGACTGACGGGATTGGATAGTCAGGCTCGCTGACTTGGTTGACACGTCACCATATCCCAATTGCGGAGATCGATGCTCATGCAGTTGATTACTGGATTGTCTGGTCCAAACTCGATTATTTACAGACCGCCACCATATAGCTGGAATATTGCTAAATGCGGCGTAAAACTAAACTCACTCACTCACTCTAAAACAACATCCACATGCCATAGTGGTAAATGAATATGTGATAATAAACGCTTGTTCTTACTTGATGGATCATTACCACATTCACTTTAAAGATAAGATTTACGTATAATTTCTGATGAATCGTCCATATCATCCGATTCGTCTTTTCCTAATACTGTGTTGGATATCCGTGATCATTTGCATCTTCTACCTTTGTGCATTTACATCACATACCGGGAGGTACAGGTTTCCTCTTTTCGATGATACAGAAGTGCGTCAATTGTCAGCTGTAAAGGAACATACGACGGTGAATCCCAGATCTCCTGAATGGGTAAAACACTCAGGATTAGACAAGGGAAAGAGTAACAACATGCCCAATATACATCTGAATCCTAAAAGTGATCAGACACACCTATCGCCCGACGCCAAATCCCATCCACTCTCACAGCACACTTCATCTCGGCTTGTCTTTAAAGAAGCCATCACAGAGTACTGGACTCCAACTGGTGCGGTCAATATGGATCTCCCTTTCACAAACAAGTCCTTGACACATTACACTGGAAATGGAACAAAGCTTATTGTATTTGAGCATTGTCCAAAATTTATGGAATGGACACTAATAGGTTATATGGAACTGTGTAGATACAGCAACTGTTTGTTGTCGCCGAATTGCTCATTGAGGACATATGCAGACGCTGTGCTCTTTAATGAACGATTAATGTCCCCCCATACCTCCACCCCGAACACCAGGGCAAGTGTGGGTGCTTTTTGCCTGGGAAAGTCCGACTCACCGTAGACAAGCAATGTACACACCAGAATGGAGAAGAGAATTAAATTGGGACAATGACATACAGAACGAACTCCGACCTCTTCGCTCCCGTGGGGATGTTTGTACCACTTCTGAAACCGCTTTCCTATCATCATCTTCTAAATATCGTGCAGCACAAGACGAAGACGGTTGCATGGTTTGTGAACAATTGTCAAACAGCTTCTAGACGAATGGCATATGTCAAAAGGCTTCAGAAAGTAATTGACGTTGATATTTTTGGAAATTGTGGATCATTTACATGCCCAAAATCAAATCCAGAATGCCGAAACATGCTAAACCATACATACATGTTTTATTTGTTATTTGAGAACTCCTTGTGTAAAGACTACATTACGGAAAAGCTGTACAAGATTTTCAACGTACCCTGTGTCCCTGTAGTCCGAGGAGGTGCTGACTACAAACACCTTGTACCGAATGGGACGTATATCGACACAGCTGATTTTGCCAGCCCGGAGGCGCTTGGATGGCATCTAAAGGGGCTCATATCCAGCACGTCAGCTTACATGGACATCCTCATGCACAAGGAACAGTACCGGGCCCTCAGCTCACGTCCAGGAAAAGTCATGGCGTTGTGTGAACTTTGTTATCGACTTAATAACCCGGGAACACGGTGGAGCACATCGGAAGGTATAGAGGAACGGAATGAAGAATGCCATGTTCCTGCAGACCTTGGGTAGATGATGTAAAAATGAAAGTTAGAAAACAGAAAGTAATGGTATATATGTATTTGTCAGGTCTTAAAATATTGTCCTCGGATTTACTGTCTTTATTGATAATTTTGGACACTATAAAGGAGAGGATTTGATGAGGGAGATGTTGGTCTATGCATAACTTAGTAAAGTAGTAAAGCTGTCAGACGTATTCTTGTAGAAGACAATTATACTTTGTTTATCACTTACATGTTGTGGAAATATACAGACAACACGCCCTACGTTAGGCCAAACGTGCCACTGGTACAGTGTTCGTGTTAACGCAAAAAACCTGCGTGTTTCACACAAATAAATCTAACACGTCACAAGTTAATTCTGGACTCACTAAAGTCCAGAAAGTCTCCGCACTGTGGGCACTTTCTGACAAGGGATTTGAGCAAATTAAACATACAGTTGTTGTCACGGTAGTAGACACCAGTGACTCTCCCTTGGCAGATGTGGAGATCGGTCCTGCCCGTCATTGTGATCCCACCCCACACCAAAACAGAACCCCTTCCATATGATCATGTGGAATCATGGCTGGTGGCGTTCACCTGGTCAACCTTGATTCATCGCTGGACATCGCATGGGACCACCGGGCATTGTTCCACAGCGGGTGACGATGACAAGTCTCTCCGGGCCTGCCTGTGACGGTTTGGTAGGGACCACAGGATGTAAGATCGCCTTGCTCGAAGGTGTGCAGCATGGAGACGGTTCCGTATAGTCTGTGTGGAGATGCCTTTCCCAGTGGTCTGTCTGTGTACTTGCTGCAGATGTGTCGAATTATGTCGACGATCACGGAGGGCTCCAGTGATGATCCGCCGGTCATCATAACTGGTGGTACATCTGGGGCGATCACCTCGAGACCTATCCTGAACTCTTCCAGTGGCAGTGTAACGTGCCCACATCCGACGAGGCACCCAGTTGTGCTGCTGTGTGGGCTTGTGTTCTTCCGGCCTGGAGCATCCCTATGGCTCTAAGCTTCATATAATATACATGAAGAATTAGACAGCATGTCCTGTGACCCTGATGTTGGAACAAAAATTGACGATATTGTTCAGAATATTAATGACATGTTCTGCTCATGTGCTAAGAGTGTATTCGGTGAATATGAACTACTTCCAACTCTGAGCACCAAGAGACCATCTGTATTTAAAATGATAGGTTTATTGCAAAGTAAAAATGTCTCGGACTTGATCAAACTCTCAACTTTTTGTCGCTCTATATTATGCAATTTTAAATAGACTTTATGTCGCCATTACTTACTTTGCATGACCTCTGTAAACCCACATTATGCTATGTATGTAGCCTTGAGAGAAATAATGTTCAGTTCAGTTCAGTTCAGGCATGGTACCTCAGTGAGCTAGCACTATAAAACCAGCTTAAATCTGGGCTAGTACAAGCAACCCCACATACACATCCACACGCATGCACGTCGTCATGTGAGCGAAATATTCTCCAGCGCGACGTTAAACCCAATTTCACCTCACCCTTCAATGGTATGTTTATTTTCTTTGTTGGAAATGATTATGGTAGTATGGGGGTGGCGTATGTCGGGGCTTGGATTATTCGTACGTTAAAACATACTGATAAGGATCATAATGTAACTTTACAGTAATCAGATTATTGTAGAAATGGCTCGAGATATACCCTCGCACCCCACCCATCATCACCCACCATGAACATGAACAGCTGGGAGTGAACCCACACGTTTAGCATTTGTTTGTCACAACGGCGGATCCAGAGGGGGATCTCCCCGAAACAAATTTCCCCCTAGAAGCATCCCCACCTTTGGACTTCATGATTTATGTGCACTCCTCTTCTCCAAAATTCTACATCCGTACCTGTGTCATATGAAATACCTATGTCGGTATTTCATATCAAATATATACAGTGAACTCCCTCTAAACCAACATCCTTCTAATCCGACATTCCCTGAAAACAGACATCTTTATTTGGTCGCGAATTTGTCCCTGTATAGTATCAGATAGGAAGCTCCCTCTAATTCAACATCCTTCTATTCCGAATTCCGACACTAAAATCCGGTCCCAAAACATGTTTTAGTTGAGTGGAACAAGTTAGATAAAGATATAAGAAACATAGATTCCGTTGCCATGTTCAAGAAACACTTTGATCGAACTGTCTCATCCAATGAACATCATGTCTTCAGAAACATTGGAACTAGATTTAACCAAATAATTAATTGTAAGTTAAGACTTGGCTGTAGTGACATAAATGCACATAAATTTGACCGCTTTCTTCAAAATACGTCTACTTGCTCTTGTGGCCATCATTATGAAGAAGCCATTCATTTTCTATTCATCTGTCCAAAGTTTACTACAATTCGATCAAAGTGTTTCTATTACATAAATGGTTTTAATATTCAATCTGTATTATGTGGAAGTTACTCATATTCTGACGAAATCAATGAAAATATTGTAAAATCTGTACCTGACTATTTTACCTTAACAAAACGATTTGTACCTAATTGATTAATTATACTAGTGTCTTTTTCATTTAGTCTTTTACTCTTCAAATGGTGTGTTCTCTTGTCTGTAATGATGAAAGTATGTAAAAGGTTTCCCATCGCATTGTATTCGGAGAGGTATTTATATAGGCTTATAGCCTGTTTACCAATTCGTTCATTTCATAATGAATAAATATTGTTCAAACTATGTTTTAGTGCAAATTGACTCTCTCTAAACCGACATTGTAATTTTAAAAGAGATGGCATCAGCCAACACATGGTGTGTATTTAACACACACGCTTAGGCGAGAGGTGGCCTGCCAAGGCATAATAGGATTAAGTGTTAATTCCTTGCTAATTACTTGTTCAATGAATTCATAGATTGGTGAAATTACATGTTAAGTGCTTGTTCTGATTCAATGACATTAGCATTGACATTGAGATTATCTCAGTTTAGCATGATTATTGCTAGTCGGAAAATGAAGAAAGTCTCCGGGCTCCTTTTTATTATATATTTTTTGTTCACTATGAGCCTTTTTTCAGTAAAATATGTTCATTTCAGACCAGTTGTTAGTCTAGAGTATTGCCAGTCAGTGTAACTAAGACATATTACATTATAGGTGAGGTGAAACTGGGTTTAACTTCGCGCTGGAGAATATTTCGCTCATATGACGACGTGTATGCGTGTGTATGTGTATGTGCGGCTGCTTGTACTAGCCCAGACTGAAGCTGGTTTTATTGTGCTAGCCCACTGAGGTACCATGCCGCAGTGAAGCACGAATACCCCACTCAGACACATTATACTGACTAGCTGACCAGTCCTTGTTGTACCCATTAATGCCGAGCGCCAGGCAGGGACCAACAAGTATATTACATTATAATAAGAAGTCATGGTCAGTTACTGCAATAAAAGTCCCAATGGCCACCCCATCTCCTAAGAGAGCAAGGACTGAGTTTACTCTAGATAAATTCCTGAAATTAGCTTCCGGTTTGAAAAATAGCACCCCAAAGTGTATGCTTTACAGTGACTTTGGAAGAGAGCCGTTGAATATCAAAATCTATAAGCGATTTATATTACATTGACATAAATTAGCCTCTGAGAACACGTATTTGAAGCCATCCCAGATTATATATTACTGTGTTAACCACATCTGTGACAATACATGTAAAACCTCATGGTTACCTATTGTGAAACATATCCTTGATAACTGCGGTCTATCCTACATGTTTCTAAATCCGTCTGGGTGCTCGACGCCTTGGCTCGTCTCAATGGTTGAAAACGCCTACAGATCCCAGTTTTTCCAAAATCGGAAGTCTAATGTTGATTCAAGTTCCAAGCTTGATTATTACAAATATTTCAAAACCCAACCAATCTTAGAAAAATATCTTCTTCTTCCAAAAGCATATATTACCCAATTTTGAGGTTCAGAATAACTAACCAGACAGGCCGATGGTTGAGCATTCCACGTGAAAACCGACAATGTCCACTTTGTCTTTCAAACGCTGTTGAAAAATATGTCCATCTTTAAGAAACTCTCATCTACTACCAGTAAAATAAACTTTATTGTCCGGAGACGTTGAGCGCGATGGTGACGACGTAGCAGGGTCCCGACGTCGGGTCTCTTTGGCTCCCCGACCAATCTCTTTCAACCTGTTTCGTACAGTTTGACTGGATATCCTCCGAAGTCCAGGCATCCCTGGCTGCTGTGCTCTCACCCTTGGCAGTACGATCATGCAGTTGTAGTACCCGGATGTACCGATCTGGGGCTGCAGTGGTGACTCGAGGTCTGCCTCACGAGGGGACGGTCATTTGTTATACCTGCTTGGTTGTAATGAGCTGCAAGCCGTGATATCGTGCTCAGACTAATATTCAGACGACTGGCAACAGAAGATTGGTAATCTCCAGCGTGCATTCTTTCA